>NW_027279630.1:92500-438492 GCF_046629955.1 Centroberyx affinis
AGCCTAATGAGGATAACATCGGGAGGCGTACTACTGCAAACATTATACATATAGAGACTATATGTATAGAGAAAATGGTTCAATATTAAACCTGAGTGCCAGAGAAGCGGGTACAACGTTAAGCTGCATGACCAAACCTGCAGTACAAAGGAAGAGCAGAGTTTCATAGTGTGGTTGATCAGCAGGGAGCAAAAGCCAATGTCCAGTAAAGTGCCCATCCTTGTCTTTTTGCCGCACATTTACTCTCAGACAGCTGATGCCCAGTACCTGTAAGGCCACCCATTCACTATTAAAGTCTTCCCTCAGCACCCCACAGTTTGGACAGTTTGGGGGCTCGGCAGGGGTGTGTGTCCATCTGTGTGTGGCTGCATGCTTGTGTGGTTGAGTGCTTGTGTGTGCGTGCATGTGTGCTGCATGCATTGTGTATGCGTGTGCATGAGAGTGGGGGTTTATGTTGCGGGGGGGGTGCAGCGGAGTTGGAAGGTGTTAAAAGTAGGAGTGCTGGTGGTGGTGGGGGGTGGCTCTTATTTGGCTGGGTGTAAAAAA
Organism: Centroberyx affinis; assembly: GCF_046629955.1. NCBI lineage: Eukaryota > Metazoa > Chordata > Actinopteri > Beryciformes > Berycidae > Centroberyx > Centroberyx affinis. The sequence continues at coordinate 93,047 of NW_027279630.1, forward strand.
ATGCCCCCAGGTCTCCTGATGGAAGAGACAGGTATTAGCTCTGAGACCTCCATAGTCCCAGCTTGCCATTAGTTTCCTCTCCAGCTGCACCAGGATCCGGACTATGAATCTGCCATGGCTGGTCATTCATCAGTTTCACAGTCCGCACCAGCACACACACACATTCCAATAACAACACTGTGAAATAGTGAGTGAGTGAGTGAGTAAGAGGAAGAGAGGAAGAGAGAGAGAGAGAGAGAGAGAGAGAGAGAGAGAGAGAGAGAGAGAGAGAGAGAGAGAGAGTAAAAGTGTGAGAAAAATATCTTGTCATACAGAGACTTTTACTTCAGCAAGTGTGTATGACCACTACATACTGTACCTCTGACTCAAATGGGGGGTTACCAGTCCAGAGAGAGTGAGTGTGTGTGTGTATGTGTGTGTGTGTGTGTGTGTGTGTGTGTGTGTACGTGTGTTTGTGCACAAGCATGCATGCCGAAAAAGCACTGTGCTCAAATGTTTGTCTGTGCCTGATTGTGTACATATGTGGGTGCAGTCTTCCACAAAGAGGTGATGAGACATGATATAAATTAAAGCGGGGTTCTGCTCGCTGCCGTTTCGCACAGTTGAGCGCTACCCCCGATCCCACAGAGTGATGTGGAACTTCCTGTCAAACAGGAAGCGTTTAAATGTTGGCTGGAGAATTATGGAATTGCCTGTGGAAACATATTGGGGGAGGTCAAACGGAGAGGTCAGCACTCCAAGACTTTCCATGTCAAGGTCTTCTCTCGTCAGACCCTTCAAGTCTTCCTACTTAACCGCTTTTGTTTGCTTTAATAATAATATTCTGTGATTGGAAATCAAGCAGTGCAAAAAATTTCTGTGACATCATCGCTGACTACAACTCCATCTGCTGAAATTATGAAATTTACACAACTGTTATTGTTGCCGTTCGCAGTATTTCTTCCTGTATCAAAACAGGGAAAGTATGTGAAAACAAAACGAATCAATGGAAATATTCTGTTTCATCCGGAGGACCTACCAAAAGAACCTTTTTTTTTTCCTGCCCTGGGTGAGCGAAGGCCACTAGCTCTGTCATGTAGTGTATATGCTAACTCAAAAGGAAGGACAGGTCCTTGCGATTCGGTCGCTTGGGTTGATGTGACCAGGACATGGCCATGGCAGCAGTGAAAGCCCGGTTGAGCCATAGTGACACGTCGTCTCCATCCATCTTCAGTCTGAAACATTTTACGCTAACTGACAGAGCGTGGCGCTTGCTTACCCACCTCCCAGAGGAAATAGTCCAGACTGGTGTCTTCTTGACATGCACTAAAGAGTGAGCAGTCCAGAGGTCCAGAGGGGCATTGTGTATTCAGTCCAAGACGAAAGGTTAGATCCTCTGAAAAGAAAGAATAGTTCAGTATATATTGTTGAAAGTGACAATGACTTTTTTTTCAGTGTGATATTCATGCGAATAAACAATTCAGGCAGTCCTTTCAGGTTTTTTTGTTGTTGTTGTTGTTATTGTGCACAGTGAGCATGTGCAGGTATATGTGTGTATCTATATGTGAGTGTGTATCTCCTGTTTTGATCATGGTTTCATATTAAAAGGTAGATAAATTTTACATTCTGTTTGAATTATCAAAATGTAATGCCATAATGATATATGTGAAAAATATGTACAGTATATATGAAAAGAATAATAATCTAAAGTTTACATTTATTATATATTTTTCAGACATATTTTGGTAATTCAAGCAAGATGTTTAAATATTCAGAATTAAAATATTCCAGTACAGATAAACCCTGCTCACTGACATACTGAATTTTGTCTACAGTTCTGTTCATATGCTGTATCTCGGTCAGGTACCAAAAAAAAGGGGGGGAGGTAGAAAAGGAGAATTGAGCAGTGGCTGTAGTAATAAATCACAGGATCGCTGGTGACATTCATACAATACGGATACAGTGTTAACTCAATGAGTCGGACAGCCCTAGCCTGTTCCTCCATCCTGACCTTGCCTCCCTGTCGTAATCAATCATGTTGGCACGGCACACACGCTCCTTATTTATTATTACTCTGGACCCGCATGTACAGTAAACAATGAGTAGAATACATTGGAAAGAGTGAGAGACTGGGGTGCTATTATAAGAGAGGAGGTAAAGGTCCGGTGGAATAACCGGGGGGCATATGTGTCCGGCTGGCTGGTTAAAAGACTACTGAATAGGACGGTGAGCAGCCACCGTGGCCAATAGTCGGCTGTAACGTGTAGAAATGACCAATACTAAGTGCTCATTCCACCAAAAAGGTTACGGTATTGTCACCAGTTAAAATTTACGAGCAGTGCCGTTGATATTGTGATACAGCATAGTGTGATGTCTGTGTACTGCACTGTATTTGCCCCCACATAGTGAAGGGTTGTAACCGTGATATCTGGACCCCTACACTTTTCTGAGCAGATTTATAAGGCAATGCGGCGTTAAAACTGTTTTAATTTATTTCCAAGATCACATGAAGAAACCGCCAGACGGACGGTCAACAGAGGCTACATAGGCTACAGATTTCAGACTATTCTATGCCTTTTGACTGATTGCTTTTAAGAAATATTTTAATTTTACTTCAGTTATTCTCAGGTAGCAGGTGTATATCCTGAGTGCCAGACCATTTTCTTTGTACAACTAACAGCTTATAAAACCAGTGTAAATTAGCAATGACCCAATGTGAAGCCTTCATAACACCGCCATAACAGTCCGTGAAAGCCGGCCAAGCCAGACGTCATACAGCCCCATATGTAGCCTATGCAGGGGGCCTGTCTTGGCAACAAAACAGGGCCCCCATGTACAGCAGAGGGCCCCTCAACTCCTCATGAAGGATGGCTGGCTACGAGGAGGGCCGAGGGGGAGTCAGTTTAAAACACATACCATATGCAGTTAGGAAGAGCCTCATTTATCAGCCCCTGAAATTCCTGGGTTTTTACACCTCAGACCCCCCAGCACTTTCTCTCCTCCCCCAGGGGTTAGCCACCTCCTAACTGTACAACACAGATGACAGGTCGCTGAGACCTGGCTTTAACTGCGGACCGCAGCTCTGATTTGTCTCTGCATTGAAATAAGGGATGGATTATGTGAGTAATATAGTGGCTGGCTGTACAACAATAAGTACTTAAAATAAATATGACATGCAGTGAATTGTAATCATGTTGATTCATCTAAGACTGTCAAGTAAATTCATCGTCTTTTTCTTGTGTCTTGATAGGTTAATTCTATTTTATTAGACTAGTCTTGTAAAGTCCATCAAGCTCTCTTGTCTCTTTTGCCCTTCTTCTACCCTTCCTGTCCAAGCTCTTCTTCGCAGTTGGACATCATCTGGCCCGTGAATGGCACATTGTTATGCTCGTTCCTCAGTGGCCGGCTGAGCAGATGCCATGTGCAGCCACAACAGTAGTCCCAGCACAAGGCTGGTAGCTCACATTCAACACAAGGCTGTAAATTACATCCCATGAACACACAAACACTCTCTGCGCTCAACTGCGTTTCAGCAGTTTAGAGCACCATTTGAGGAAAGCATATCCTGATTTTGTTTGAGAGAACACCAGTTTCAGGCAGTGGGGGGAAGTGGCCCCGCGGCGCACGACCGTGGCCCAGACGAAGAGATCACGCACGGACAGCTGGGCTTTGAACTTCTTACCCCTGCGTTCCTGGGGTCAACAGCTTGGTGGCCGCAAGGGTCGACCAGCAGTAAGAGGCCGTCTTCTAGTGAACTGCCGGACTTGTTTTGACTGGGTCCCTGTGGCACGATTACCTCATGGTAGCTGGAGGTGGTACTCTTTGGAGGGATCAGGTGAAGCAGGATTTAGAAATAACATTTACATTATATGAATGGGCATTTCTGTGGTATATGGTGAGTAGAATATGCTACAAATAGCTTGCAGAATTAAACAAAGTTTGTTCAAATGAAGACTTAAAAACAATTACAAAAGACCTGCCAGTGATATGAGCATTTATCTGAACAAAACTTCAAACAAAATCATGGAGTTAAGCTCACTAGAGGTACAGTAAATAACACTATAGATCTAAGATGAGACACAATAAAGAATGATTTGTTATGGTCTTGGGAAATACATGGCTCAAAATCCAATCAAACATATCACCAAAGTCTGTTTGAGGAAGAATCATCCTTGTTGCTACTCGCTACAGACAATATTTACACACTCAAATCCCACGTCTAGTCAACGGATGCATAGTGGCTCGCTAAGATATATGGGTTACTTTATTCATAGCACTTCAATTACAAAATCATGTATTGGGGGAAGAATAAATTAATAATAAAACCCCCCTATCTGAACTTCTAATATTTTGCTTGGCGAAGGGAAACGAATTACCCTTTTCAGAACTGATGATGTATTACTAGCGTTTGATCCTTGGAGGTTTCACCATGCTCACATTCATTACTTTCAAGTGCTGAGGTGTATCTGCAATTAGAAGCACCTTGCAGTGGATTTCTGACACTCCCGCAGACTTGAAACACCAGATCATAGAATCATCACAGCATTATACTGCAGGAGAGGGGACGGTGTCTCCTTCGAATGGAGGCGAAGATGGGGGGTGGTGGTGTGGCGGTGGTGGGGGGCTTAATTTAACCATGTGCCCGTAAGTGAGGGGAGCCGGTAAGCAAATGAGGACCTTTCATTAAATCAAAGGTGATTTTTGTTCTGCTAATGGGCGCCCCAAAAATCTAGTACAGCAGCGAAACATGTGATCATTCTCGGTGGAGCCTGCTGTACCGCTGCAGACCGGTCAGGGCTATTCTTATTACAGTATGCATAATGTAATGAGCATGCTTGTTTAATTTAATCACACTGAGTGGACTGTGTTAGTATTTCTTTGAAATGACAACGCCATACAAGCATGTGGTCTGATAAGAAAGGGAATAAATAATACAATCACTCACCCGCCTTGTACGGTTAATGCACTTGCTATTTCACAAATGGTAGCCATTTACATGGTATGGTGGGTTCGTACTATGGAGTAGTCATGTGGCCCTCTGCAGTGTTTTTTTTTTCCCCACCATAGGGCTCAATTTTACATTTGACTGCTCAACTCTCAAATGTCTTTAGAATTATTGTCCTCAAGAATCGCTATCATCCTCAAGTCTTCCGCTGATTGGTCATGACAGGGCCAAAATGGCCACCGTGGTGAAACACCTCAGAGAAGCAAAGGAAGTTTAGCCAAAAAACACGCTGAGCCATTATGTTAAAGTAAACGACAGCACTTCCTAATGTCATTTGGCAGTGCTAGCACTCAGCAATTAGGGCCTCTCTTAATGCGACGCTGGGAGCATTTCTCCTCAAGGTTAGCGCCTCATTTCCCCACGATGGGTCTGCGGGGCCGCACCAGATGCATTGTGGGAGCTGGGGGGCACGAGTTAGGACAGGTGTCCGCCACCTTGGATATCTCCCCTCACAGCTGGCACCAGCTGGCACCCCCAGTGCCCCATCCGGACGGTCTGCTCTCCCTTCTCTGTGGAGGAGGAGGGGGAAGGGGGAGGGGGGGCATGTCAAGGGCAGACCTGGTACAAGCTCACTCACAGGGCACCCATGCCATGACATGACCTGGCCACTAGGGGACCTGCCAGCAGTGAGGGGTAGGAGTAATGTGGTGCAGCCGTGCCCGTTTGGAGACCTGCTCCAGCATCCCTAATGGACCGGCAATGATGAGGCCCAGCAGTGCCAGAGGGTCAGAGGCAGCTTCTGTGGAGGACGCTGCTCTGCCCACCAGAGAGCAGAGGATGTCATGTCTGAAGGTGGTCTCTCCGGATGCAGAGCAACCATTTTGCCGAGAGGTGAATGGGAGAAGAATCTTTGAATTACTGAATTACAGCGGGGTATAAGTATAAATTGAGAGAAAAAAAGATAGAGAGAGAAAGAGAGACAGAGAGAGATGTTGCATATATTGTATATATTATACTATATATACACACAAAAAGATAATATATTTTCTGCCTAAAATGGCATAAACACAGAGAGCAGTGCAGGGTTAAGACAAATTATGAATGTAAACTGGCTGAATTGTCTCCAGTCAGGAGAAATCACTGCACATTATAAGCACATTATGTCCCAGGCAATACCACACAGTGGTTCCCTACTCATGATGTGAGTTAATTCACTTAATATGTCTTTAATGGGGAAAGGCTTTTCTCTGTATAAAATGGTTTCCACACTGACCATTATCTGAAATCAAGCCTAATGATGGCTACGGTTTATGATAATGACCATTATCACAGAGACCACCATCATGTCTGCCAAATGATCAAATGATCTTGCATTTCTTACTTGCATTCTGAATTCGTTAGTCATGTAAATTTCAAAGCCCTTGATGAACCCCCCACCCAACCCCTCCACCACCTTTCCCTTCACACCCTCCTGCTGTATAATATTAGAAATGTGCTGCTTTTGCTACTATGTTTCAGTCCTTATATTGGATCAAGGCTGCTTTTTGAAGTTATTAGCATAAAGTGTATTGACATTGCCCTCGTCAGTTCTTAATGAAAGATAAAAAATTTAAAAAAACATGCATAGTCTCATAGTCTCCATAGTTAACATAGTCCTTAGCTTCAGCACATATAGGTAACTGAGAGGCAGTAATAATAATTTGTAATAACACACGCTGGCTCTTGGTGTCTGATGCCACATGGATCCTTTGAAGTGCAGACTGTTGATTACTGTAAATGAGAGCTGTTTCAGGGTGGATTGTGGGTAATTATATGCAGTGCACCCCAGGGAGCAGTGCTAGGACCCAGGGGACAGCGGTTCCACAGGAGAGTGAAGCACAGACAGAGCAACACATGCTGGGCCACCGATTCCCAGCATGAAACAAGTCAACAGGCCTGTCTTTTATTTCTAATGTCTGTGATTTACATGAAAGAACCACTGTCACCCAACCGCAACAAAGTGTTGTATACTGCAGCATGATTGACAGGATTTCATATTTCATATGTTCCTGCTCCCCACCCCCTCCCCAACAACTTAGTGCAATGATGATGATTGCAGCATTATAGCACAGAACATATTATCATTTTAGCTGCTATGCGATGCAACTCATCTTTATGTGGCATGTGGTTTGGATGGCAGTTTTACTCAATGTTTGATATTTGCCTTAACAGGGTATTTTATATTTGTTAGTCTAATTTAAATTAATAATATAAAAATATAAGAAAAGAGGATAGCCCATGGTTCTATTTTTTAAACAACCATCAAACGCAAGGAGAAAGAAAAACAAACAAAATTAAGATTTCATAAGTATATGTTTTATAATTGTCCTTATCTATCACATATACATTGAAAATTGAATTCAAATTAGGATGCAATGTGAGGCAAAGTTTCCAATCATGCTGGGAGCCCCGCAATCTCTTTCTCTTCACTTGAGCTCATTTCTCCACTAATGACTTTGCCCTCTGATGCAAGCCAAGGGATCGTCAAAGGTCCTTGAAACAAAAAGGGAAATATAGCAATTACTGGGACTTTCATCGGCAAGAAAGAGATTAAAAACCCTGTGGTTGTATAAGCACCCGGGTAGCAAACCCAGATTTGTTTCGCTATTAAACGTATATTCAAGCACTGCACTGAGATGTTATTCATCATAAACGTGTTCCTCCTTTCATTACCTTCATTCATTTTTTTTCTTGGATGATAATAGAATCAAATGTATTATGTATTACTAATCACATGATAAAAGCCTTTGGTGCTAGTAATGCATGTAGATTCCAAAATGCTGCGCATGTACAAGAAAAGTCATTGCCTTTTTAACAGTGGCCTGAGGGAATGGAATTGTCCCTTAGCCTCCATAACCATTGACACAAAAGGTCCCCAAACAATTTCAAATTACTACTTTATTTCTCTCTCTTATATAATCCACCCACATTATTAAATCTACCACCTTCTGGGACTTTACTGATACAATAATATTACAGTGCTAAGATGTTTACATTCGAGACTGCCAGCTTTACTTGTTATAAACATGTATGCCCTTAGGACTTGTACAATACGTATGCATACTACTTGGCCTAAATGAGGCACAGGTCATTTTGTTTTTAAGAGGGGTCAATATTACCTCAAGCAAGAGGCCAAGGCCAACAGCAGAACCTGACTGAGCAGAAAATGGCTCCTGATACTCACAGATGAGATCTATTATACATTAAACATGCATGTAAATATTCACTAGTCAGACCATTCAAATGGAAAATATGGTTTAGGTCAAAGGTCTATGAAAATGTTGTCTCCAGAGGAAGTCCCCCTAGAATAGAGGCAATGATGATAACAGGGCGAAACACCCATAGGGGACTAGGGAGAACATTAAGAGTTGTTTTACATGTTTGACTGTGGGACAGCGATGATACCGCAGAGATAAATGATGGGCACTTATCAGACCGGACTGACCTGGAGTTATGTACCATAGCTAATGGAATGTTACGCTCCCATCAATTATATACACCCAGGCTGAATTACAATGCATTAATGTCCAATAAGGTTTTCTAAATAATTTTGTTGAAGCGTTTTATCATTCATTAAGTTTATGAATAAAATACAGCACGAATATTTTGAATCCTAGAATAGGTATCATAAAGGTGTGGTGCTATTTGAATGCAGCAATACTAATCCTTATTGAAATCCTTATTGAAACCTATGAATAGCAAAGCACAAAAGGTACAGAATAATACGCAAACGTCAGTTTTATTAGCAGTTTGTCTCGCTGACAGGATCACATGGCTTGAAAATTATTTCATCATGTTCAAGTCCAACTGTGGGACTATGGTGTTATCTTCTATTTTTGTCTCTCTCGGCCGTATATTTCAGAGGCCAGGAACAATGTAGTCTGACAGACATATTCTTTATGAGGGGCTCGTGGTCTCTCTAATTTGACACAGTTGTCAGAGATAAAGCTCCTTAGAGAGTGTGGCCATGCTCTGGGTAAGAATGGGGATTAAATTAACACCCCCACCTTCACATCCTCTGACCCCAATACTGGAGAATAAAACATACATGGTGACTCACTTCAACACCGCACGTCCTCCTTCCAACTTCATTTTTTTAATGCTTGTGATTTTATTGCTAAATAAAACAATAATGCACTGCTTAATAATGTCCAGCTTCTTATTAGTGAAATCATTATTTAAAGACAGTTCTGAAAATTGACCAAGAACAATGACAAGCATGGGGATAATTTGGATAAAATCCAAAAGAATGATTATATCAAGAAACAATGCTGTTAATCAACAGCCAGCTTTACTGTAAATGTGTCCAATGAGAGAGAAATGAACAGCTTACACAATGTAACAATATACTCCCTCTCCTTGGTAGTTTCCTATCAAATGACCCAAGCACGTAAAATCAAATCAACACTGGAATGGATCATATCAAATTCTAATGAAAACATAATGTGCTCTTAAAATGTGTGTTGGCCCGGCAGCCAGTCATCCAGAGAGTCTCCCCCAGATGACGTGATGAATAGGGAACACCGATGGAATATGCATCAAAGTCGAGCTCATGATTTATGTAATAGCAGTCACTTGGACACTGATTAGCTGCTCTGTCAAGCGTGTAATACGAGAGGCACAACCCCTGGTTTATCAGTCATTTATCTGAAGTGCGTCCTGATATTATCACTGGATCCTAATGTCATCATTATGCCGCACAGCATGTGCGGGCCAGTGTGTCACGGTGCCGGCGACACTGCCTGTCAGGAGTTCAAGCCTCTTCATTTGCAAAGTGCTCAGACATTCATAGCACTATGTCAACAGTAAAATAGAGAAGCCACATCATATCAGAGATGGAGGGACAGAGGCACACAGGCACACTAAATAAGTGGGCACTAGAGGGTACAGAAAAATTTTGTCACGTCTTTGTGGTCGGGGCATTTCTTATATGATGATCAGGCTAATTCTGTTGAGAGGAATGGAATAACAAAGTGTCAAAGCACAAAGAACAAAATAACAGGTCGCTTTTGGGTTTTTTTCAGGACTGCTTCATGGTTTGATTTAGGGGAACAGACATAACATCTACTGTACACCGGGTATACACAATGAGAACACCCAGACCTCCTCGATGTGCAATGTGAGGCCCGCAGAGCCATTTCTCCTGATTAAAATGCACACTCACACACACCACTGTGTGAGAGGATGGTGGTTGTTCAGTCTGTCAGGACTTTCCTGCTCTCCTAGAGAATATCTGATATCATAAATGACTTCTACTCCTCCCACGCCAACATGAGAGTGAGATTGCGAACACAGGAAGAGGGAGACAGACAGACAGTATATGACTGAGCTATGACAATCATACATTAGCGGATGGGCAAAATTGCTCATAAACAATTTCTGTCATTATGAAAAAAGTTAGGGTTGTTATTCTCACAAACATCTGGTGCTATACACTAAAAGGAAGCTGTGCACTGTATAAGTCTATCAACACCTCACACAAACAAAAATAGTGAGGGAAACTGAACAGGAAAAGGAGCTCTTTGAGTCTCAAACAAAAGATATCAGCCTTGCTGCCAACACAGACAGGGCACCACACCTTGGCAATGATGCTGCTCACAATCAAAGGAACAGTCGTCATCAGTGGAACTGTGTTTTTAAAGGATATCTTAAAAAGATTGAAAATATGTGTCATTATGGAAAACAATTGAGTCTGGAGCCTTTGGTATACCAGCTAGGCATGTCATTCACACGCACTTCAGGCTGCGTATTTCACCCCACCATGGCCAAAGTATTTCCTGTTTTTATCAAATATTTGCTCTCGTTTGAATAAATATATATCACTGTGTATTGAAAACATAAAATGTGTGAGATTTGAAAAACAGCTTTAAAGTGACAATAGTGTCAGAGATTAATACAAAATAAAAATTACATTAAAAAAACGAAATCAAAAGCTGTCTTTGAATGTGTTTGATACTGCACATTTGAGCCACTTTTTCTTTGCTTAATGCAATAAAGTAAACAGCAGAAATATCCACTATTACTACCAGAGCTTAACATATGATAATTGTATGGCCACTGAAAATGCAGTATTAAAATGATTTCAAACAGTATGGCCCAGAAGATCCAGCAGAGGGGGCTGCTTACTGCAATCATATGCTGATTAATTGAGCTTGATTCTCCCCATGCTGTGAACATAAGTTGTCCCACACTGTAGGCTACATGTTGGTATGTGGGTAAAGGTTACAAGGCTTTACCTAAGTCACCTTTTACCACAGGTAGCCCTTCACATCATTTTTGATGAACATTAAGAAAACAGTGATTTTCTTATTATCCCTCATCAAGCCTAAATCAAACTAGGTTATGTTCATTTTTATTAATTGTGCATGTTCCTCTCTAATTAGCTAATGAGAGACAAAAAGCAGGTTTAGAGCAGCAAAATGCAAATGACTCTTAGAAAATAGCACAAAAAAGTAAATGGCAAGGCTGAGAATCATCCTTCATTGAAATGTCAGAGATAAATGGCTCAAATGTCACATCAATTAAAACGGGGGACAGTTAGTAGTTCATTAAAGAGAGAGCCATATTGCACCGTCGGGTACCGTTGCCAACCCTTACTATCTGGGGCAGACTGGCAGCGGGTCCAGATGGCACGGAAATCCTCACAGATTTCAAAATGGTCTCTGCAGGGGTGGCGTTTTCTCCCCCGCTCCCACCCTCACCACTGAGATGGGGTGTGGGCCACAGGCCCATGCCGGCCTACACATTCCAAACAGAGGCATGCAAAGAACTGAAGGCACCATGCAAGTAAAAATAAAGCTACAGGACAAAACAAACTTCTAAAATAATAGATTACTGCTGCCACACATTTGGTCAATGTGACTGTGAAGTATAATGTTTCAAGTAAACCTATGACTACACCAGGCAACATATGCCAACTTTCTCTCCTTTTAAGCTACATGGACTGATAAAACTAGTAAAGTAATTGTATACAGCATTAGTACAGATTTCTGCATAGTTCATAATAATATACTGACTTTATTGATTGTTGGCACATAAGATCTTATTGGTTGTTAGCCAATAAAATACTTTCTTCTGCAAAGGTTTGCAAACCTTTTCCTGCTTGGGACCCCTAAACAGCTGAAGAGCTCATTTGAGAAGCTGTCACTGGAGAGAGCTGCATGTGATTTAATACAGAAATGGTAACTGTCTTTTCTATAGGTGGAAAGATAACAGTGGATGCGTTGAAATTAATGATCAATCATTATATCCATTATCATACTTTTTTCATACTGTAAAAACTCCAAGCAAATCAAATATCTAAATCACCACTATTACTATTCTTCAGTTTACTGGGGACCCCCTGAAGGACCCCAAATCCCAACTTGAGACCTAAAGGCATTAGACAAACCTCCTCTCTGTCTCTGCCAGGGGAGGAGCGAAGACTTCTTTTCTGACCAATTACAGAGCGAGAGCGGACTTTTGCCTCTTGCGATTGGCCGCCTCAACCACGTTGTCGGGAGAAACAGGAAAAGATTTCCCTTCACATTGTTTTGCAAAATGAAGAGAAGACGACGGCAACTCACAGATACCGTGCGGATGCTATACACTGTAAGATGTAGGCTGCATAAACGGTGTTACATGTCTTAAAAATAGCGGACATAATCTGCAGTTAAGGAAACAAGACGTATATTTTTAAGCAGGCGAATTTAACAAAACGGTAATTTACCCAGTGATGCTGATTGTTTTTAACCAAATCTTTTTGATGTTGTGAATTTAGGCCAGAGGTTATACAGATGTTAAACCTGACGCCTTCTTAGAGGTTAATCCTCAAACTGTACGTCAGCCATGGCCTTTTCGCATAACGTGAGGAGTTGTCTCTGCACGAGGAGTTCAGTAGAGTTTTAACTACTAAACACACTCAACATGCACAGCAGCGGCGACCTTCGTGCCCGTTTCACTCCGCATGTTCTTCATTCAAAATTCAGTTGAGCAAAATTCCCGACCACGGGAGCACAAATTGTCTAGTTGAAGACGACACGTGTTGCATTTTCACACTTGCGCAGTGAGCTTTTCACTCAATCAATCACGCGCGGGCTTGACCGATAACCAGTCAGGTGATAGACGGGGACGATGCTGCCGCCACACTGACGTCGCCCAAGACGAGTTGGGAATGTCGGTGTAATGAATAAAAAGTGGGGATATTTGCTCTTCTCCACCGTGGGAACATTGGAGGGGCCGGTGGTCACAAGGAGAAGTCACTTAGACCAGTCGGGGAAACGTCTACTCCACAGAAAACAACAGAAAAAGATGGTAGCATTATTTTTAATCAGCGTAGACTATTAGCCGAGGCCATTATTGCCAAAGTCCATTATTCTATCTAGGTCTATTACCACCTTGCTAAATGGTAGGCGCTGTGTTCAGCGCTTATCCAAAGTGCACTGTACCATTGTTTGGCTCACAAACTCTCGCCTTCATTGTAAATTCAGGCAAACCCCCCACTGAATACAGTGGGAGCTGCAGGAGTATAAACTAGAAGTTGAACCAGACGCATTTGTGATTGCACACCATATAGGCTTACAATGGGCAGATGTGGTGTAGGCTATGTGTGTGTGTTTGTCTCCTAGTGCGCGCGTGTGTGTGTGTGGGGTGGGAGGTGCAAATTAAAGATCAAATGAAATACTGTAAATGCATTACTACTTTATAACACATTATCTTTGTTTGTCTTTATGAAATATGTGATCAGCACCACCTTCATCCCACTACCGACTTTGCTTTATTTTTTGGGGATTTTCTTGCACTTTCAAATTGACTGATTAACTGGTACAAAGGATTATGTGTATAATATAATGTGTATAAATTAAGTTGTAAGTGCACTTTGAAACTTACAATTTTTGGTATGTTTATTTTGCTAATAAACATTGGAGCTAAAGGGACCTTTTTAGAATTTGAATATTGCAGAGGTTATTTTCCTCCAGAAAGTGCTAAACACCACAACTCTGTTTAAATACACTCACAAATAATATATGCAAAAAAATGCTGCTTTAAATTTTGGTGGATTAAGAGGTCAAATAAAATCCAAAAATAGGGCTATTGTATAGGTAGCCTATAGCCAGTTTTCAGGTCAGAGTTCCAGAAAGGAATGATTCCTTGGTTGAAACCCTTACAATCAATGTGACCTTTATTTATTATAACCCCCATCTCTCAAAAACTCACATATAACATAGTCAATCATCTCTCCTTCCCTCAAAGTAAAAATAAAAAAGAAACTGCTGTCTGGTTATTGCCAGTATCCATCTCAGTCGTCAGAAAAGCTGCACGTTTTTGCTGTTGTTAAGGGCTGGAAACCAGAATCCCATCGGAGTTGCACCCTAAGGAACAAATTTAATGCTAGAAAAACATCCCGGCCATCAACCAAAAATGACGGATTGAAAATAATGTCGAGCTATCTTGGGAATCCCCCACCAGACAAGGGAACAGACTGCATTGTTTTTCTCATTTATGTGATATATAGAACAGAAAGGGGGAAAAAATGGGCGATTTATTGGTTAGATAGGCGTATTCTTTTCCATGCACAAAAGAAATATTGGATAGTAATGTAGGGATCAAGTCAAATCATGACATTGTTTGGAGGCTAGGTGTTCAAATATGTAACTCATCATCTGGCGGTGGCCCGCTAGGTTTTCAATAGATCATTCAATGCAAATAGTGTGGGAAATTCTGAAAGTTACCACATGAATATGTCAATGAACGCAGTGTAATTTGTGCTCCCTTAGCAGGGCAGTGAGATGAAGAAGCCGAGGGAGAGCCAGTGCACTCAGAAGACCATCTCATTGCTGAGCCCCCTGGGGAAGATCCAAGTCAGTGGATGTGAGAATGGTGTGCACACCATCCAGATCCTAATGGATGTCGCACCTGCTGAAAGGTACTGTACAACAGCCGGGCTGGTGACGTGATAAACAAAGGTGTGAAATTTACAGGCAGACAGAATCCACTCCCGTGATGGAGTGCCACCATTCCTCATCGGAAGCAGGGCATTTTTGTAGATCCCACAAGAAATATCCTGGAGAAAGTTGGGCAAATATGAGCAGGCACTAGAAATATGAGGGGCACTAGAATACAGTTGGGCTTGAAATTAGATTTCTGATGGCATGTGGTTGTGATTCTTCCAGCAGTATATTTGAAATTTCAGAAAAATAACTTGTTTATTATCCACAAGGGAGTTGATTAGAGCTCAAGTCTGTAGGGTCAGCAAAGGCCATGGGGAGCATGGTCTGTTCTTTCCTGTTTATTTATGTTTCTTCCAAGTTGTACACAGTAGTTTTGAGTGTCAACCAACACTCAGAAATCTAATATGTGATTGCATTTCATGCCCTCCCCATCCTTCAAAATTGTTAGAATGTTGACAGTTTTACTGAAGCGATTGGAACTGATTAAAATCAGCATTAATAAGTACTTATTCCTTATTTTTACAGGTCCACATCCTACATCTCAGATTAGTTTTGATTAGATTGAAATTAAATATCCATGTATCGCAGATTCGCATTTGATAAACTTGAATGGTTTGGGAAATTAAACCATTTTCAAATGCACCCGGATAGGAAGTTATCCTTTTGAAAATGTATGGCAAATTCTAATTTATGGAAACCCATTAATGACCTTGTATATTATACCTCAACATGTGTTTCCTTCTTGACTGTCTGCTATTTCCTAAAATTCATCAAGCAGTAAAAACATTCCACTTGTTGTTAATGAGTTGAAGTGAGAAAATTAATAATATGGAATTTTGATTATGGAAGATGTCCTGTAACCATGCGCAAGCACCTTTCTCCGTCTCCTTCTGAACAGGGTTTAATTTGTGTGTTCAGGTTCAGTAGGAATATGCAAATGAATTTAATGATTCGCATCAGTAGATCATTTCTCAGTTTAATATCATTTGCTATGTCGGTCATAAGTGTAGTTTCGATTACATTGCTCTCTGTATGTTCTCAAAGGTGTGAGCTAGAAATCATTAAACAAAATGTTTAGATTTTATCATGACCAGTTGAATATAATGTTATTGTCACAGGACAGGAAAACTATAGCCAGCTCAGATATATGGAGTAACGCAATGTAAACAGGCATTAAGGGAGGCGAGATAAAGTGACAAAATATAGGCTTATCTTTGCAACCGGCTTTACATGTAGATCTCACAAAAGCCTGCCTGTAGCAGTAATAGTTCAGATCAGCCATTTCCATTGATTTATTTATGACATACTAAACAAGGCTCTTTCCAGCTTTGGATGTGGTGTGATATAGGCTTAGGAAGTCAGTGTGATAAATGATCTCTGAGAGCATATTTTGAATAAAGGCAACAGATAATGTCTATGCATAACATACAGGCAGACCTAGATATCTAGAAGTGAGTCAAAGCTTTGAAAGCTTAGATGACTGTGTTTGCTTTCTGTGTTTTCAAAATTCACTCTCGGTTGGTGCCGAACAGCAGGAGCAGCAACAAAAGCATTCATGGCATTGATAGATAGTTATTGATAAATGCCATTATAGCTACATAAACGCCCTTGAAGCATTGCTTACACACCATGACCGTCAGCTCTTTCTAATAGAAACGTCTCAAGCCCCTTTTGCTTCCTAACTGATCTTAGGAACATTTCCTGAAATCAACCTCCTCTGCCAGTCTAACGACAGCCCTGAAGGCACCATCAGATGAACAAATTCATTACATCTCAACAACCCCTGTTGGGGCCCTACGCACCAGCCTCCCTGTTAACCAGCTTCCCCCCTTAGTTTAGCATGGCCACAGCGTTCACAGAAAAATGATACGCATTTTGTTTACAGGAGATTACTATTATCTGAAATATGATGCTTCTTGCCTCTTTCACACAGAGTACAGACACATAATACAGAGGAAATCATAGAGCACTTTTTTATTAGGGTGAAAAATGAAAAAAGGGCTGGACTCCTGCCCCGAGACATTTTGTGAGCATATTATTTTACAATGCTTTGATCAATTTGTCTGTCAAGCTAGCTGAGATGTGGGGGAGCTGGAAAAAAGCAATTTAGCTTGTGAGGTCCTCAATAGAAATGTACTACAGGAGCCTGTGTATGACATGTTGCATTAGAACCTGAGTAGCCTTTATTGCCTGATAATGTCGCAAGGCAATGCTGATATCAATCACTCTTTAACAGCCAGTATGATGTGTTTTTATGAAAAAAAAATAATGCATGAAGCATTTTTCAGAAAATAATTGATTTAATTCAGAGATATGGGATTTCTGTTTTTAACAACATAAAAATATTGTAGTGGAAAAAACAGGCACAAAATGTGTTAGAAGCTAAAAATGGTTAAGAATAAGCTCTTTGCATATGCTCCTATAGAAAATTGTAATTAATATTACACGGATAAACAATAAACATTCTGTCTCATTTGCATATAGATATAAACAATGTATTTGTGCATCTGAATTCCCAGCACACATGGGTCATGTGATCTGCCTAAAATCCTAAGTGGCTAAAACCGAAAATTATCATTATATTTCCCAGGCCATAAATCCGCCTTTTTTCTCTGACACAAAGCCTTATAAATCTGTGTCTGATTTTTCACATTGCACATTGTTTTTAGTTAATGATTTTCATCTGTTTGTTGTTCCTGTGATAGCGGGGAAATGTACCATATGCTCCGGCAAAAGACAAATGATTAGCAAATGAAATTCTGGACAGCTGTCTGACTGAAAGCGTTTGGTTGATAGCATTCTGCTACCATAATTAGCTTAAGCTTTGGGTTAATTAACTTTCTACCTGGATATGCATAATAATAGCATTCTGCAGAAAGCCAAGGAGCTTCCAGTATATCAGCAGCAAAGGCTGGCTTTTTATTTTGTATTTCGGCAGCATATTTCAATTTCAAGAGGCGATTTAGCTCGGGAGCATCGTCAAATATTGTAGATTTTACTCCCCAAGCCAGATAATTCTGAAACAATAGGGGTGTATTATGTGGCAGAAATGCCATTTCTGAATGTAATTAAAGCGGATGAAAGCAATCACCGATTTTTAAACGCTTTTGTCTAGCATGAGGCCTACTTGTAAAAAAAATACCCATCAAGAGGAGAAAAGAGGCAGGAGAACCCCCAAGTCCTTATATAAGAGGCCTTTGAGACTGAAGTGAAGTACAACAGTAATTAGTCTTTTGTATGAATTTGCTGGCCATGGTCATGATTAGTTAAGCATATGAGAGGACTGCAGGACTGCATTGCTCTTAAGAAGGAGGGTGTTAAAGTCTATTTATCACCAGTTATCCTCACAGCTTTCCATTATCACTGACAACACTGGATGGGGCCTGAGAACAGCCTAATTGTTCTGAGGTGGAGTGTTTTTGTGTCGAACCCGTCACCCCAGTCACATTGGCATTCATAAGCAGCCAGCCATTTTCCATCTATCTAGCCCTAATACCCAAGCTGTCACAACAGCTTTTACACACTACCAACACTAGTGTGAAATATCTGAGGTGATGCATTTATCGTTTTCTCACACTCACGTAGCGTTGTGAATCAATGTCCTGGTTCACACTGAATTGCAGTATGGTAAATGTGTTTCCTGTTCGGGGGCCTGTTTACGTGATGTGCTCACACACCGGGAACCATATCAACAACTTATTTCCCTCTTTTTTTTCTCCCATTTCTCTCTCTCTCTCTCTCTCTCTCTCGCTCTCTCTGTCTCTCACTCTCTCGTATTCAGTTGAAGGCATAATTTTAATTAATTTAGATGTGCTTTATTTTGATATTGTTTTAACATATATATATATATGGACACAGTTATGCCCTAAATAAACTGCTTACGATTGTAACTAAACTGTAGCAGTTGTAACTAAAGTGCTATGTCATACAAATGCTGAGACATTGAATGCAATCATCAATAAAGTAGGGGGAGAGTTTTTGACATAGTCCCTTTAGAAATGATATGAATTATTCATTGTGCAATGATATTCAGATGATTTTTGTGCTATTTTTTACTGCGGCCTTAGGATTGTGTTTTGCATGTTATGAAGTGTAGTACTCAGCTGCGTATTCATTAAGGTGCTGCTCCCACTGGCCCTTGGACCCATCTGTGCTCTATGTTTATGCCTCCGTCTCCCGGGACCGTCCCAATCAGGCTGCATGTGCCATTTCCTGTGTAAACCAACACCTGTGTAACACACTACCTGTAAACCGCCCCACGCAGACGAGACGCTGACATTCACTCATTCCTCAGATGAAAATTTGCAAATGTTGTGATTTCTGAAACGGAACCTCCAGGGTGATGATGAGCGTCGAGCGAGCGATGCCGCTCGGAGTAGAGAGGCAGCTAAAAGCAGCTACTGCATTTTTTCCGCCGTCTGCCGAGAAGTTTACAGCGTGAGGGTTGTGCTAGTTTGTTTCAGAACTTGATTGGATTCTATATCTGCAACATGCAGAAGTGTACAGTGTGTTACATACTAAGGCAATATGCAGAGAGATGATTCCGCTCTGACATCTTGGAGAGGAGTACGAGTCAATTATGCCCAAGTGTTGTTCTTGCTTATCTTCCTGCGGCACCAAACAAGGATTTAGTCAAGGATTTAGGGGTGAGGGGGCGGTGGTGGGGATCATGGTAAGCGGTTCACAACAAAACACTCAAAACTCTTGGGAGCGGGCACTGATTTAAAAATAAATTACAGAAGACGAAGCGCTAACACTCAAGGGCCCTCAGCAGTGCTGGCGTACACAGGTGAAGATTAGCCTCCTCGCTAATCAGAGGAACAAGGCAGTAATTTGCTCTGAACACAGACAGTAATTAGGACTTGGTGACACTGGATTCCCATAATGCCTTTGTGCTTGACGTGGTCAAATTTTGACAGAGGCTATCCATGCAGGGTCACTGTCCCCCCAGTCTCTCGGCCCTCTTCAGTTGAGGCTCTAAAAGGTCCCTGCAGTTACAGGGGATCCCTAATGTACTTTATGCCTCCCTCACTGGCTCCTTACCATTCGAGTAATTGGAATCTCTTACTGTGGCACTTGAGAATAGAGGCTAAAAACGCTATTTGAAACTGCTCAGTAGTCTGTTGTAGATAAACATTGCTGTGTCGGGGTGTGGATACACTACATAATGGAGTAAGAGTTAAGGCTCTCGTAATACATGCCTTCACTGACTCCTGTGGCTAGCCAGTTGGGAGAAGACCTAATTGTTGTGTGCTTTGTTGCCTACTCTGCAGTATTTTACCACCACCTTTATGTATTGGATTGAGTGTTGTGGCCTCTTTGGTGGACATTCGCTAATAAGAGTTGTTGGATGTCTAGAGAGCGGTTAATCTGGCCCCTGTTGTTTTTATTCTGAAATACGGGAACACAGAACGGGGCGCTGCAGAACGGAATAGGAAGCATTCCTTACAGCTTACCACTCCAAAAGCTCTCGACTTTAGTGCTGCAGTAGCTAGATAGGCATCTGAATGATCTTCAAATGGTTGAACGAGCTGCACTGAGCAAGTGGCTTACAATTGTATCACAGCCTTTGGCTCAGAGACCATCAGAATCTTGACATTCATAGAGACATGCTGTATTTTTTTCCCTTT
The DNA here is from genome assembly GCF_046629955.1 of Centroberyx affinis. Taxonomy (NCBI): domain Eukaryota; kingdom Metazoa; phylum Chordata; class Actinopteri; order Beryciformes; family Berycidae; genus Centroberyx; species Centroberyx affinis. Next base: position 113,569 of record NW_027279630.1, read on the forward strand.
TTAGACAGTCATTTTAGGCTTTTTTCATGCTCTCTTGAGTCTTTGACGTCTCTGAGTTAAGTATCTGTGGCTATAAGGCTGAGGAAAATATTGGACTGGTCTTGGCCTTTTCTATTTCATCCTCTGACCCGCCATGTTACCCATGATCGGTGAAGGAGAACTCTGGCAGGCAGTGTCAAAAGTGACAGCCGATCGAGTTAGGATGAGCGCCATCACGCTTCACAGGATGGAGGCATGAGTTCTGAGTTTTTCCCCTTTTTGTGCACTATACCATTACACCCTTCGCCAGATTGCTATGATTCCTTTCAATTAGATCTTGTGGTTAACCTGTTTCATTCTTATGTCTGAAGTTGATAGAAAAAGTCATACTGAAGAATTGTGCAACTAGAGACACGGAATATGCCAAAAGAAATTGACAAAATCAATGTCAGCTTTTTTTCCCCCCTTTATTTTCCCTTATACAGCATTGCTCATCTCCTTTTCCTTTTGTCTCTTTTGATTGTTTCTTCCAGGATGAATGAAATAACCCCCGAACAGTTATAGAAATGCTTAATTCATTCTTTATATTAGAGTTAGAAAATAGGTAGAACTCCAAATGACTCCCACTTTACACAGCAATGATTTATGGTAATTGGAAATTGATTGTGACAGGAGCACAATATTAGAAATTTTCTCAAATCACAATCTTCTATCAAGGGAAATATTCTTTTTACTGCAGCAAATGCTACCTAGTTTAGAATTAGTTTCTTATTTCCTTACCTGTGATAAAATACTGAATGCCTACAGGATAATGAAAATAGTATTATTCTAACCAGTCAAAAGATAGGTTAATAAAAAAACATTTCTTTATCATTTAGTGAAACACAATTATTCAACACATTTAAAAAAAAAAAAAAAACTGTTTATGATTGATATTGTTTATAATTGCTGGTTTTCACACACAGGGAAAAATCACAAAGCATTGCAATCATCTCAAGACAATATGAATATTGCCTCTCCTTTGAGAGTTTTATTGTAATTGGACTGACATTTATTAGACATCTCTAATCTCTCACTTCAAGGGCACAATTTCTAATCTGCCAATTTGGTTTCTATAAAGATCATATGATGCAGGTTGATTTGTGCTTTGTTGCAGCAACACTAGAAACATTGCCAATGCAGGAGCTAAACCTCCGCTGCCCAACTGCTCTTTAAAAACAATCCCCTGTTGCAGCCAGTGGTGACAGACTTCAGCGAAACTGATGTTGTTCCATTTTTTTTGTGTTGTTTACTGGCCATAACATGTACTGCATTGCATTAACTTTTACTACTGTCAATGTTGTATCACTCAAACACCTTTAAAGTGGGAGCATCCATAACGGAGGACTGAGGGGAGGAAAATTAGCCACAGTGACAAGTCTGAAGTGTGAGTTGGAGGTCAAAGGTGCCAAGCCTTAAGCAAAGGTGCTCTACCCTTTGTCCGGTAGATTGTAAGGGCCTGCGGGTCCAACAGGAACATTTCCACACACAATATCCCCGAGCTGTCAGTGTGCAGCGGCTGGAACATCCTCTCAGAGAGAAAGAGGGGGTGTGGAGGGGTAGAGGTGGTGGTGGGGGGCGGGGGGGGGGGGGGGGGGGGTTGTAGAGAGGGAACAGTGGCCTGAAGATCCTTGCTGAGAGAAAGAGAGGTGGGGGGATGGTGTGTGGGGGGGTAGGTGGTGGGGAGCCAAAAGAGCTGGAGTGGGAGGATAGAGAAATAGAGAGGGGGAAATGAGGAGGGAGAGCTGGGGGAGGAGAGAGGGAGGGGGGGATAGAAAGGAGAGACAATGACAAGTAGGGGCTGGCTGGGCACTCACCCATGCCGACAGGGATTGCCATGAGCCATGGCCATTGTTTGAGCGGGTCTCAGCACAGGACCGCTGGTGGGTTTCCGAGTTTTCACCACTCAACTATAAACTGCAGTGTGGTTTATTTAGAAATGAGAGTATTTACACCTTTTACTGTATTTACACCCACTGTTAAATGGCACCCAGGAGATTTCCATCACACAGCCACAAACTAGCGGGCGGAGTGGTTCCCTGAAAAACTGACCTGCTCAGTCATAACACTCCAGTAAACCTCAGCTTCACATGTCCAATATAAAATGTTGCTCAAACTGTGACCTGCAGAAGTGTAAAAACACTTAGGGCCATGTTGACTGAATGTATTAAGGCAAGGAGGAGAGAGACGGTCTGTGTGTTTAACAAAGTAAATGTCTATTATTAATACCATACAGGATAAGCCAATTTTGAAAAAAGGGCACTTAAATGGTGATATTATTTATTTATAAGTCCTGTACACCAGTTAATGGAATTGGCGGCCTGCTTTAGATCCACAACACAGCTTGAGGTCCACTTTACAGTAATGCACATGCTAAGAGAGGACCTTCCCAGTAGGGTCTTTAAGTGTCAAATATGGGTCAGTCTGCTTGCATTGACCTGGGGGGTGGTCAGCAGCGGAGAGAAATTCAGCTGTTAAGTGATGCCAACTCAACCATGGGCAAATTCCTCCAAGCATCTACTCATGCTAAGATGCACGTCCAAGTGCAGTTCTTTGCTGGCTGGCACCACTCTGGCCAAAAAAAATCCATTTATTCTCATCATGAACTATAAACTAGACCCAAGCAGAGTTGAAACTGTTGTTACGCTTTGCTTTTAACTTTTCTGTAACAGCTGCAAGACTTTTGAAAACAGTTTTTCAAAAACTGGTTCTGGTTCCTCAAAGTTGTTTGAAGTAATATGTTAACACCATTTCTGATGACCTGACAATGTTTTCTTTCATACTTTATCACACCATACTTCATATAAATAGATCTACTGTAACAAATGTCAGGATTACTGTTGTTATATTTTCTTGAACTTCTTTCTATCTTTCACAGCTCTGAAACTTGTCACAGCGCCGTGACATGAGCCATGCCTAAATGTATAACTTCTGATTTTAAACACGTCTTGATTAACACCTCTTGTTTCACTCAGCAAATTATGTCATCTTGCATCTGTGTCACTCATGGCATGTTATTACACTCTTGTGACATATTTTAGCACTGTTCAACCAAGAATTCTTTATTATGATTACTTCTCTGATCCCCACCCCACCTCCCCAACCCGCATTATATCCCTCGCAGGAGTGACGAGGCCCCCTTGAGCTGTGTGGTCAACGATAGCCCGGCAGAAATGAGCCCTGAGTTGCAGCGCTGCGTTGAATGGCTCCAGGCGTACTTCAGTGAGCCACAGACCATTGGGAGTCTCCCGCTCCCTGCCTTTCACCACCCCGCCCTGCAAGGAGGTCTGTCATGGATAAATATTTGCAGAGCCATGACTGGGATCAGGCTTTCACTCTTAATTGTCAGTTACATCACTTACACTCACTGGCTCACTGTGTTATAATGAAGTATTTTATGGCTGAGGGAGAGAGCGCGCGAGAGGGGAAGGAGAGGCTGGGAGAGCGAGAGCGGGGAAAAGCGAGCGAGTGGGTGAGCGAGCGAGCGAAAGAGAGAGAACAGAACACAGAGCTGTAACTTGGTTCAGTAATCTGTGGCAGCTCTTACCACGCGTGTTAGTCTTGGCAAGCTTTTCCATGATTCTTGGCACATTCTTTGAAACTGATCGAATTCCACTCTTGACATTTTCAGACAGGAAGCTTTTTTTTAATGAGAACATGTGAATGGTAGTAAAGTTTGAATGAGCTTATTGTTGGCTTGACCAGTCACCTACGGCAAGTAAAATGAAAGAACCCCAAAAACGGACAATTAGTGTCCTTTCAACTGGTACTTGTGACACAGAGTGTATAATTGAGGGCATTGAGGGAAATTTGAGGTATTAATTATTAGCTACCCTTGCATTTTTTGGGTCAAGGAAGCAAGCAATAACTCAGGCCTACAACTCATTTTCGAAATCATAAACTTCCAGAGTTCACACCGTTTTCAAAACAATTACAGGCTATTTCTTTATTACACCGAAACGCTTATTGCATTTTAACTTTAAATTTTTCAGAACTCATTTAGAGGGGAAAGCACACCTACACTGAAAAATAACTCTAATATATGCATTTAACAATTGTGCTTCTCTTCCCCTGCAATCAGGTCTTAGTTGCTCTCTAATTTCATGCAGATCTGCAGTGCTTGAGTGATGGCATTTTCAATGAGCAGGTACTCCATTGAGACCCTGTATACAGCTATGAGTCCCACGCTCCCGCAAAGGCAATGCAGAAATACATCAGGACCAATTACGATATCAACTTTCAGTGTGATTCCCTTCGCCACCAAGTGCTTGTGTACCAGCCCCAGGCTCTTTCAAATCGCATCTCATCTGAAGTCTTTGGGGTTTTAATTAAATTTCAGGATAGATGGAATTCTTCATTAGTACCTGATCTGAATAGGTGATTGTGCTGCGTTCCACCCCTCTCCCTCGCCTGTTGTTTTGGGGCTCAGTAAATACAGGGTTTAGGGTTGGATTGCTCTCAGTAGTCAGAACCATAGGCCATGCCAGTATAAAAATGTTAAATGTGAGCATCAAGAGTATTCGTCTTTTGAGGGAAGAAAATAGAGATTTTTTTTTTTTTTTGTTGTTGATTCACAAATATTAAGGATTAGGTTTTCCCTCACTGCTGCACAAATTCCTAGTCAGTCTAGTCATGCAGCCGGTGCCTGCATGGGAAAAAAATACAAGTTTAATCAGGTCATTACAATCTATGACAACCAACTTTTGTTTGCTCAGTTATCTTGTGGGAGAACCTGAATGCGACAGCGCTCTCACAGCACTTGTCATGTAATATTGAGTTGTGACCTTCACTTGAAGTGTTGCCATGTTTATTTACACGTTTCTGACAAAACAAGCCACTTTTCATATTAGCTGTCACGATATAGCCGAGCAACAGAGGTGACATGAAAGGAGATGTGAGGCGCACTTTTCTATACCCGGACTGTCATGCGCAACAACATCACATGCAAGTTTGGTCGTCAGAGGTAGAGGAACGGTGAGTGTGTGCGTGTGCTGTGCTCCTGTGTGTGTGCGTGTGTGTGTGTGTGTGTGTGTGTGTGCATGCGTGTGTGTGCGTGTGTGTGTGCGTGCGCTCACATTCGCCTCCTCAAAAAAACACAGACACCATCGTGGGTTCTTAAAACGATGCATATTCTTATCTCATTAATTATACATCCATATGTAACAGACGAGAGGATCTTAGTCTCGGTAAGCGGCACAGGGAATGTGTGGGGAGGGGGCCAGGCAAAGGGGGGGAAGGGCGCTCTTCAAAGCCCAAATGACTGTGTTCCTGCAGGAGCCTGAACCTCCCTCTGTGCACAGCGCAGGGTGAGATGAGACACTCACCAGGACTCGCCCCTGTGATGTGGAGAGGAATTAGGGAAATGAACGTTTTCAGAATATCGAATAATCAGAGAATCATCAGCACCCCGTCAGCCTTCAAAAGTATGGATCCCTCAAGACTCAAGAGACACTTTGACTGGGAGTCAAAGTCTTCCCTCCCATTAGACACAAAGGATAATGAGGTAGCTGCATTTCCACTATTGTCTTTTTATTCTCACAACTATGTATGAGGTGACTGTCAGTAGGAAGTCATCTCTCCAAATCATACTATATCATTAGCGAGGCCAGCGGAATTCAATTTATTTTTTTATTCTTTTATTATTATTTTTTTTATTTCCAAATTGGCCTTCTATACAAAATTATGAGCAAATCAATCATACATGTCAATATCTTCTTAATCATAAGATCCATTCGATTTTAGTCTGGGTCAATCCGGCCTCGGCAGTGGCCCCCATCACCTGGCCTCATGGCAGGTAATGACCTGTGACATAATTATGGGATGTCTGTAAACATGTAAGTGGTTCCTCTCAACTTTTATTTAAACAATTGACACCGCTGCACCCCTATCTAAAGAGGGGCCTGACCCCAGACACACCATATTAGGCTCTTTATGAAGTATGGGGCTAGGGGACTGCTCTCCAAATCATTGCTGGTCACCTCAAGTGACCCGCATGGAATCCCTGTCACTAACGCTGATGAGGGCAAAGTTCTTTAACCTCTGTACTCCTGGATAAAACCGCAGACACTTGTTTTTGTCCAGAACCGCTGGAGATCCGAAGACGAAGAAATCCGAAGAAAAAACTGTTCCGGATTTGTATAAGATACATACAGTATTGTAGCTTGTTGCTCGGCCTGCTTCTTGGTAAAAATGCAGTGTCTGCCGGTGTGACATTGACTTTTGTTGTTTGTCAATAATGTTTGCATCAACAGGGATTTGTCATACCCATAGTCTGGGCATGTTGTCATTTACCCACCAGCGACACAGCGATATCAATATGTACCACACACATCATGTGGCCAAATCCATGCTTTATGAGGGAGAATAATGCATAAAAGAAATTTCAGGGGTGTATCTTATCTCCTCATAACATTAAGTCTGTCTGCGTAAGAACCCGTCATCTCGTTGACAGCGTGATTATTACCTGAAAAATTATTAAACAGTACCTACGGGCCTTGTTCAAGACAAAGAACTCACATGGGTGCGCATCAATCAAATCTATCCCCTTTAGGTTTTACACTTATTCCCCCCAGTTTAGGCAAATTGCCTTGTTCGCGTGGCTTTGTGTAGCGGAGAGTGACTATAAGGTAGCGAGGGAGCCTGGGGAGCAAAGGATGTTCACTCTGTAGAAGAGAGACAGGGGTGTGACATGTTTTCACACAATGCCAATTTAGAGGGATTTCACATAGATCACTTGTCATGTGCTCTCTTAGACCATATAAATGAGAGAGAATGGGAGATCACTAATTGAATTTTCATGACTGAGTACATGTATATACTAGAAGAATTTCACCCCCTCTTGATAACGAGACTATTGTTCCCCATCTTGTTCACTGTGCAAAAGTGTTGTTCGCTTGCTACACAAGTGCAGTGCATTGGGTGCCTAAGGTTTAGAGACGTTCGCTTCAAATACGTTTCCTTTTCTTAGCAATCAGAGCTGTACAAACATGCCTCTCAGTCACTGCCTGGTAATCCAGAAAAAGATAATGCTACTGCTAAAGTGCTAATGAAATCAAAGCCGTTAATGTGGTCGGTTAAGCTGCGGATGATTTGAAGAATTCCACCATTTAAGTGAAGATGATATAATGAATCTACTCTGAATAGAAAGCAATTAAAAGGACAAATTGGTCTGATTAACCTCAAAGTCATCCCACTGCCACAAATGGTGTGCAACATTCAAATTATTATTATTAAAAATCTGGAGCAGATTTGCAGTCGTTTTGGCCTCTCTTAATCCTTTTAAATGAAGGAGCGAACTTTTTTAATTTTAGCTGTGACCTTTCAAAGCATAACCTAGATTTTTCTGCTATAGAAATAATATTCTCACTTCAGCTACTGTACCATGTTAATGCCATTTCTAAGGTCAAATTGAGGAATTTTATTATGTATTTAGTCGTTTAATGAGTGCTGTGAGGAAAAGGAGGGAGTCGGACAGCCTTGTGTTCAAGTCATTCTGATAAGGAAGTGGATCTCACAAACATCATTACTGTATAAAAGAAAATCAAAGCTATTTATTGTATATATATTCATTTGTTGATGTCTCAAACTTGATTTTAATTCAGAACACTGTAGTTTATTTCAAGGGAGTATGCTTCACAGTTCGCCTTGTTGTCATCAGCCACTCAATCAGTTGTCTGGGTATGATTGATTAAATGAGGGACTGCTTTCTCTTCCTCTGTTCTCTCCTTCCCTCTCTCTCTCCCTCTCTCTCTCTCTCTCTCTGTCCTCTGCTTTCTGGCGTAGATGTGTTCACCAGCCGCGTGTTGCAGATACTTCTGAGGGATGTGAAGTTTGGAGAAACGGTCTCGTACAAACGTCTCGCTGAGATGGCGGGAAACCCCAGGGCGGTACGAGCAGTGGGAGGGGCCATGAGGAGGAACCCGGTGAGTTCAGCTGACATTGATTGACAGGCTTCTCGCTTACTTACTTTATTTTCTCACATAGAGAGGGTAATAGTCTTTGTTTTGTTACTTGATTTTGATGGCTACTGCATCTGACCTTACGTTTTGTGTGTGGACATAATGGTACTTAAATTAAGTTAATCAGTAAGTTAATAGAGGCAATCAAAAAGCAATTAAAAAAGTAGTCCGACAGGAGAAAACATGGCATCAGACATTAACATTTTTCAATCTTATATAGATTAATTGAACTCTTCACATAAGTATTTAATATCTAAACATGAGTTGATTTTTAAGTTTTACGTTTGCATTGTTTATAAACATTGAATTAATCAAGATCTGTATTTTAGGTTAGATGTTGGATATGAAAGTTTGGTATAAACAGTTTATACCTATAAAACCCAGTAATGAAGTACTCAAAAATTTCAGATTTGGATATTTGAGTTTTCGTCTGCAATAACCAAATAAGAGCCCTCAAGGATATGATATCTAATCTATACTGTTGGTGCATTTAAACATATGTGATAGTGAAATAATCACTTTGCATTGAAAATATGCCAGCAGTGAAAATATACAGTATGATTTTCAGCCCGGTTAATACCTATAAAACTCAGTAATGATGTACTCAAAAATTTCAGATTTGGACATTGGAGTTTTCCTCTGCAATAACTAAATATATGAAAATATACGAGAAGGGAAAATACACTAAACAATTTTGAGCCCGTCCCTTTTGTTCCGGTCTTACTGTAGATGTTAGCTCCAAATCTCTGGTTCTTGTAGGAAACCTGGCCTGCATCATTTTGCCCATGATTCCACTGTGTACAAAATGGAGGGCTAGAGGGCAAGCGGTGTGTCTTCTTTTGATCAAACCCTTTGATCAAAGCCCGTTTAGCTCTGCCCATGTAGTGCTGTGGGCACCACCGGTGTGCTGTGTGAGGCAAAGCACAGCACTTCTGCAGGAATGGAACCAGTGAGATGTTAGTACCGTTTCTTTCCTCTGACAGTCTTTTTGTGATTTAAATAAACATATATACACCCCATTGGAAGGAAGGAATTTATAATAGAGTATATACAGGAGACAAACCACAATACAGCAATTTATAGGTGACTATATTTTAATGATAAACTTTACACTGTACTTTATAGATTACATTAGCCAGTGGCATTGCTTCTGGATGGATGTATAATATTTCTCAGGCTCATGTTTTACAGACATTTCTTTCCATTCGTCAGGGAGGCTGGGAGCCTGAGCCCTCAGCTCCTGATACAGATCCAGAGTCAGATTGTCAGTGTCAATTACTTGTCAGTAGCGCTGCTACACTTGGGCTTCAGCTGTGAAAAGCTCAGTGTGCTCAATCGATCCTCGCCTCTCTGTGGCACTTCTTCTTCACCAGGATTTGAGTATTGATAAGCCTAGTGTAGTGCTCTTTTCCCCCCAAGTGAAGAGGCAGATCCGAAGGCCTTGAGGGTACCCTGCTCTCCCTCCAAACCCGGGGAACAGTATTGATCCGAATACTCGAGCAGTATTTCTCTGTCTGCAAGGTTAATCTGGGGCTCGGAAAGTTTTATTGCTGTTGATATGGGAGTGGGTTTAATGATGGATTTGAACTGAAACACACTGGATGTCCAACTTTTATAAAAGGCTAGAGGTGCAGCCATCAAGTCAGGATAACAGTCAATTCTGGACTCGCTCAGTTAAATTGGAACTGTGTAGTTACAATACAATACAGTGATTGTTGTGATGTTTTGCACTATAACAAGCACAAGCAAAGCAAGTGTACGATGATGAGGGCAACATTTAGAATATTTTGAAAGAAATAATTGCTGTAATGCACTCAAACCATTGCCACTATTCTTGTTCTGTATTCACAATGATCGAAGTGTTTTAGGCTTGCTTGTTTAATCTTTCTCCAGCCATTTAGTTTACAAAGAACTCGGGACCCCCCTGGCAGTCGTCTGCAACAAGAGTAAACGCTCCACCGACTTCCTCTTTTTAATGATCACAGGGTTATCAGATCTTAATGTTGACACCCTCTCGATTGAATATTCATCCTGCTGGTGTTTTTGCCCATTAATTTTTGATTGCTTCTTTGCTTTACACTATTAAAGAGTAAAAAACATTTATACCCAAAGACTGAGCTATCACCCTGAATGTGGATTTGTGCAGGATCAAACCAGACACTTCTGGCATGGCATTTTTTTTTTTTCAAGCAGTGCATGAACATAAAAAGCAAAAAAGAAATGTGCAGATTCACATTTTCATACACGTTGGTTGCTTTTATGTCATAACATTTATGTGGTAAATCAGGGATTTTTCCATACATAATACATATTTAGTATCAAGGCCTCAAACAGTTGCGTTGCTCAGACAATGAACGTCAACCTGAGAATATCAACATGTAAAACAGTTGATTTTTAAAGCCCCAATCTCTATTGTTTTTTTATTCACTTATCATTAATCTACTAAGACATCATAGTTAGGTGGTAACAGTATGCATTGATTCATTTTGAAATTTGAAATTTTAGGACTTGTAGACTGCAAATAAACTTTTTGCAACCTGCTTATTCAATTGCAAATCAGAATGCTATTTTATGTATTTTATGTCTATTTTATGTAAATCTTTACAAATATTGCAAAAGCCATGTGGGTTCAGTCATAAACTGCCAGTCATAGAGCTCCAATCTCATTTTTTGGGGATTTTCTATGCTGTGATGTTACATTTTAATTAATAATTGTTCCTTTAAGAAGAAACAGAGATAGATAAGCATTTCAAAAGTGGTCTTGTATGTATCTGGACCCGTGTTTGTGTAATATTTGCAATACCGGCACTTTTTTTTTTTTGCCTTTACAATTGAATTACTTTCTCTCTTTGCCAGGTTCCTCTGCTCATCCCCTGCCACCGAGTCATTTCTAGCAGTGGACAGAGTGGGCCGTACATGGGCGGCAAGGGCGACCATCTCAAACAATGGCTGCTCACCCATGAGAGGCAGAGAGGGGAAGGCTAAAGCATGACAGAGCCCAACTGTCCTTCATTCAGTACACACACACACACACACACATACACCCACACAAGGCCAGTTTTTTTTATTGCACAAAACAGGGCCATAAAGTTTAGCGTGCTTGGCACACACTGTGGAACAACTGGAGCTACTTGTAAATATTCAGTTTATACTCCTTTTTTTAAATCTAAGAATAGAGATGCTGCATAGTTAATGTGATACAGAGTTGTTGCAGAATTAGAATGTACAAAAATAACTTAAACAGAGAACAGTAGGAATTACAAACATATGCTCCCGTGGGTCTCAGTTCCGTTTGCCAGATATTGCTGGAATGGTTTTTCTAAAGAATTATTATTCCCTTAAAAATATGTCTCTTGCACTGTTGTTGTTTTTTTTTTTTTTTTTTTTTTTTTTTTCCTAAGCAGAATTAGTCTTTGTACCTCTCGCTGGTTATTTAATTTCCTGCCAAGTGAATGCTTTGTTCAACATCCAGTGATAAAGGCTCTGAATTTTACTGCTACAAAGCTTTGTTGTGAGGCATTTGTTTTGTCTTCATTTAGATCTCATTGTTTGCTCTTGCCTTATAATTCACCTAGAGTGTGACGCTGTATGCATTATATACTGTGTTTTTGTTATATTGTAATTATTGAAATAAATACATCTCATTATGTCAAATCTTACCTGGTCAGCATTTTAATTATATCTAATTTTAAAATTGGTTTCAGGGGTAGTTTTCTTTCTGTTCAGCTCCAATCTCCAAATTAATTATGCTGTATGTCTTCTCTCTTCACTCCAATACAGTATGTCAGAGCTCCTTCCTTTATTTCTGAGTAGTGTTTTCCATTAGAGGGCAGTACAGAACGGGAAACAGAAATCAACATTTCAACCTTGAATTCTTCCTGCACATTTAATCTATAACTTAAATGTTTATATATTATTTCATTTTTATCGTAACCCCTGCTTGATCCCTTTGACATGAATTATTCTTTCTCAGAGAGACCATGCGAAGAGGGCAGCCACAGTGCTGCGTGTTCCAAAAAAAAAATAATTTGTTGGAATTTAATGTGTCCTGCAATACTTTTTCCCTCATTCCTTCACACTGACCTATTGTAACACTGGCAGTTCGCTCATTTTTGGTTTCTTTACTAAATCCGTGATTCTCCTCACTTTCTAGTGCAGTTCCAGAGTGACCCACACTTGCCCACAGTTATTCCTCTTCTGCACAGCCCAGGTAGCCTAATAATCCACCCTCCAAAAATAACCTCGACTCTAACCTTTACAGAACCAATTCAATTGGCCTACTCACTGAATACATTTGAACTGTGCTGCATTTTTGAATTTCTTATCCTATCAGCTCGGTGCGGATGTCTGCCGTGCTGCTGGACTCACTTACTCTGCCATTGGAGCACCATTCCAGCATAGATGTTGAGGCAGCAGACAGGCAGATGAAGAATGAGACTCAGTCTGTGGTTTCACAGAGGGCTAATGATGCCTGTGGTGACTACAGGCTACAGTCAGCCCCCTAACGAAGGGAGCTGTGACACAGCCACAAGGGGTCCCATTTAAGGCAGGCGCACTCTGAAGTGCACTGTAAGCACCCTCCTTGTTTTTTTGCTCGTGGCTAAGTAAATTTTATGGAATGCTGTGAATTTAGCAACCAAAGATACTGATGTCTGTAGAGTTCTGTAGAGGGTTGATGTTGAAAAACAAGTCCAGCATCAAAGCTTCAGACGCACTGCCAGTAATTGGCCATGTAATTGCTTAGGTATCCAAGGAATCTCTTCAAAATAATTCCAGCCTTTTTTTTCTATATTATTATATTATGTTATATTACTTCTATATTATTATTATTGTTGTTGTTATTATTATTACTATTATTATTATTATTATTAGTACTAGTATTATTATTATTGTTATCATTATTGTTATTTCTGTTTGATTTTGTGGTTGTATTTCACCATGTGTACCACTTCCGTATCATGCTGGCTCAGAGATAAAAAGGAATTAGATTAAAGAGGCTGAGACGATCTCATCATCCGCACTGTTAATCTCTGTGAAACCTTTAATTTTGGCCTAATATCTGCTTCCATTTCAGAGAGCGAGACTACATGCGTGCGCGTGCACGTGCGCGCGCCTGTGTGAGCGTGTGCGTATGCGTGTTCGTGTGTGCACATGTGTGCATGTGTATGTCCATATGTGTGTGGGTGAAGTGGATGATATTGAGTCTGACTTCATAAATCACCCAGACACTGATAAACTCCCCATGCACCCACACACCGCTAATGGGCAACCCTTAAGGAGTGTGAGTGTCTCGTGCGGCGTTTGATTCAACATTTATTAACCCCCTCACACACACACTCACTCTCACATACGACACACACACTCAGTTGAGCCCCAGAAAGAGCAAGGATATGGTTGGTGGCATTCACACCGTTAGTGCGGGGTTTTGACCTGGCCAGGCTGTATTAATCATGGCTGATAGTAGTAAGATACATTTTAGCTTATACAGCCACAACAACAACCGCCGCATTTCCTACCCTTAGTTTCCTTCTCATAAGTTATATCCTGCCTCCAACTCCCCACTTCCCATCTCATATCCTGGCACCCCTTCTCATTATTTGCAATTTTTCTGCCCCCACATCAAATACAAACACACTCTGTGCCTCCATCTCTTGCAGTCATCTTGGTCTTCATACATCTCGACTCATAAGTCTCGCATTATCACAACCTGCACCCCTCGGTACAAGTCGCAGGCTTACAGGCAATACTACAGAAGTTAATCCTGCAGCCACATCAGTAATTCTTAAATGGCTGCTTTCATTCATGCGCTTCCTAACCTTAGCAGAAGTTTGTATGCTGAAAAGAGAGAGAGAAAAAAAAATAACAGTGAAACTTTTTGGAACATATTAACTCAGCCGCAAGCAGCGCAATGCTGCTGGGAAGCCATAGGAGTATCCGCCATGCAGATAGGCAGTGTCCAACAGTCAGACAGACATAGGGATAGATAGCTAGATAGACAGACATTAGACTGGGGCTTGGCTGCGCTATCAGGTTTCCTCCCCCTCTGTCTGTCTGCCGGGACAGCCTGGCCTCGGAGGCCCTGACACCAAGGCACCACGCAGCCAGCCACGACAGCTGCCACAGCAGCATCTAATACCAACACACTCCACGCTACACCATGACTACAAAGAGAAATATCATTTCAAACATGGCATACTTTGATGCTCTTGTAATGATCTTTGTGTTTTGAGAGAGAGGGAGGACAGAGGATTCATATGGTGCTTTTTGTTTCTTTTTAGAACAAAGAGACCCCCCTCCAAATGAGCCAGTCTAGGACACTACTGATGAGAGAGAACAGCATTAAATCAGAGTAAAAGAAACCCTGAGAGGTATCAGCGTGTGTGTGTGTGTGTATGTGTGTTGTATGTGTGTGTGTGTGTGTGTGTGTGCATGTGTTCACGTTGGTAACCTTGTGTCAGTGTGTCATTGTAACCTTATGAACTCAAGTGTTGGTCTGGGGCTCTCTAATTAGGAACGGCTGATGAGCGGCCATACGTTACGTGAGACTGAGCGCCGGTGAGTGTGTATTCCTTCATGTATCAATCTATGACCGTAGCGCAGTTGTCAGCGTGGTAAGGAGAGTGTCTCGGACTGGAGAAAGTGCAGGTCTAGCCTTGGTCATGTTGACGAAGGGGCGGCACTTCAGAGGCTCCAGGACCCCATGGCACCAGTCTCCCCAGTCCCCCAGACAGACTGGGAGCATCTGGGCTCTGTCAGCGCCTCTGGCCCCCGCAGACTCCGATCTATATGACGGGGAGAGGAGTGGATTGGATCAGGGAGAGGGAAAATATGAGCCTCGTTGCCAGATTCTTCAGCCTTGTGCGAAATGCATGCTTTGCCCGTTAGAATGTAATGTGTGTGTGTGTGTGTGTGTGAGTGTGTATGATTGCATTAAGGTCTGATAACAGGTCATAGTGATTAATTTTGTATGACGTGAGATGGGGTTATCGATTGGTGACAAATGTTGGAAAAGTCCTCTCATGAATTGTCTAATTAAGTCTTAATCAAAAGTGCGCAGCTAAAAATACACAAAGCCTGTCACGTTATGAGCAAAACATCACGATGGATAAAGATTAGATTGATAGATATCATTCCAGAGATTCCTTATGAAAGCCCACAATGATTTGATCAAGTGGATATAGTTCCTTAGCTATGCCACATGGAAAGTGATACACAGACTTGCCAAGACTAATTAATCCATACACTAAATTAGGAATATAAATTGCGGTCCCAATTTAACAGGGTCAGTTTTAACTTCTCCCTTTACACTTTATTTAACCATGTAGGAGAAAAAAAAGGCCCTATCAATGTGCT
Source organism: Centroberyx affinis (assembly GCF_046629955.1). Taxonomy (NCBI): domain Eukaryota; kingdom Metazoa; phylum Chordata; class Actinopteri; order Beryciformes; family Berycidae; genus Centroberyx; species Centroberyx affinis. The sequence continues at coordinate 128,898 of NW_027279630.1, forward strand.
TCGCTTATTATGATTGACGATTGATGATTAAGTCCTCCAGCCGACACACACCACCAAAGCCGGTGAGTTGGAATTGGATGTGACACATACACAGTTCTGCGTGTTAGGTAATTCGTTGACGAGGGGCCAAATTCATTTATGGAACAGCGGTATTGGCAGGCATGGACACTCTCTGCAAAAACAACGATAATCACAGAGGTTTGGCGCGGCGTGACAAGGACTCTTCAGGGAAAGGCCCTTACACGCTGCTTTGTTGGCCATTCCTCCCTAAGATGGAGGGAAACATCCGCCACTGTTCTCAAGATGAGAGTGGCTTAGAGCGAGAGAAAAGAGGTTTATGTAAGGTGTGGATGATGTTTAAAGGGCTTAATTAGAATTTGTTGGGTGTGTTATTATGGGATAGCTCATGGTTTGATTTGATATCAGGAGTACAATCTAAAATAGTGCAGGTTGCTTTAATGACATTTCTATAAATACTAATTTTTGTATAGCCTAGACATTATTTGTATTTGGGAAGCGAGTGGATTTTTTTAATGTGGAATTGATGAAATAAAGGCTCTGATAAATCCTCTGTAATGAAACATAAGGGGGACCCTGTCTCAAGCCATTTAATCTCTTTTCACATTCTCCATTTTTTCTGCTAATGAGCCTTATTGACAATCAAACAGAAGCTGTCATCCCCCAGGATGCAACACTCCCAGACCCTGCGTGTTTGTCATAGTGTCCTGGCAATCAGAGCTGCCTGCAAGACCAGGCTGGCAGTTAGTGGTTCTCACAGCAGCGCTGCCTGAAAATGGCACACTTCCTGTAGAGTTGCAGCTGCCACCTCTGCTACTTCCATTACTTTCTATAGCATGCAGATGTTGTATCAACATTCCCCGCCAAGGGGACTGCAATAACTGTGAGATTCATGCCATGTTTCAGAGGCACGTCAATTTCTCAAGTGGCACAATTAAAGAGGGAAATACAGTACCAGGTTTTTCGCAGGCGCTGAAATCGGAAAAGGGCTTTTTCACTTTTTTTTTTCCAAAGGGGGCTGTTTCATAAGGGTTCAGAAATCCACCCGATTTTTACTGCCCTTTTCCTGAGTTGAGCTGTTCTGTGAGCCTTTGTGCGGCAGACCTGTCGTGACCCACAGCGGATATGGAAATGGGGCTAAGGTTTTATGGGCCAAACGGATTGGACACAGTCAAGCTCAGGGGGCATGAATATTGGATGTTATTTCTGCTCCCTTTTTTATGTAATCCATTGCCAATACATTATTAATAGATGATATCATATCCAGAACTACTGGACAAAGCACTACAGAGGGGTGCTATGAAAGGAGCTCTATGTGGTTGAGACTGTGGCAGAAAATACAGTTCAAGTGATATTATTTTATCACTGTAGCCTAACACTCTCTGACCAGGCGCTTCTTTACAGTGTACTTTTTGGACTAAGTGAAGTTCATAGAAGGAAAATATGGTTTATACTGTATCTGTACCAAGGGTAAATCCTGCATTTGTGGGTTTGAAATGCACTGAAACATTGATGAAGTATCAAATGACACCCAAATACAAGTTTAATGGATTTCGAAGCACTGGGATACTTTGCTCATCCTTCGTGACTGCAGTGAGTGAAGTGGAAATCTTGTCGAGGATCTAGAGTTTTCCTTGCAAAGCTGACTCCCAGTGTACAGTAGCTGGGGAACAGTGTCTTATCTGATGTACTGATTCACAGACAGGAGACTGTGCTAATGTGGAACTGTTAAAAAAAAAAAAGGTCAGATTCCCTGTTTTGATTCAAATGTGGAACTGTCAAAAAAAAAAAAAAAAAAAGGTCAGACGCCCTGTTTTGATTCATTGTCATCTGAAAGTTAAAGTTACGATCTAGTCTAGTTGTGTAGTTGTGTAGTTTTACGACACACAGTAGCAGTATCCTACTCATGTATAATCTCCAACTTCATGGGAGTCGCAGCTGCTTTTTCCTGCACAAAATACATCACTCAGCGGTTGCACAAATCCTTTCTGTCCAAGAGCAAATCCTTAAAAAGTACTTCTCAGCACTGACCAAGGAGTAGAGAAGAAAAACTATTGTCCACCTTTTAGTTTTACGGGCTGCCCTATCTTGATATGGTACACATATGGGCACAAAGGTATTACATCAACGCCCATGAAAGTGAACATATAAGCTGCTCAATAAGACTTACATAGGGAGTGGATGCGTAAGGTAATATTCTCTTTTAAGGTCAGTTTGAATTGTTTTTCCTCATGGGAAACGGCAGATTGATAAAGACCAAACAAAACCCCTTTTCTGAATGCTTGTCCTCCATGGCCTCAATGAAGGTTTCATTCCTTTATATCATCCAGCCCAATTCCCAGCATGCACGGCCATTGTGGCTCTTTCAACTGGAGCTCTCCATTGACTGGCTCATTGTCCAGCCAGTCTTTTGTGTGCGCTATCACCGGAGCACAATCTTTCACCTGAACAGCATAGGAGCACAGCCTGGATATGGTCACGTAAAGCAACTGAGTCACCCATGTAGATGCCAGGCTGCAAAATTAACACTGCGCTAATGAAGAAATATTTATTATGTATATCAACTTTTATCAATCTCCGGCGATGCTCGGTATTAATATGGTTATTAGTCATGTTCAGGCAGTCAACATTGAACAGAGGTGTTCAATATTACTGTTCAAGCTTATATTATTGAGAGGAGGTTTTTTGAAATATAACAATGCATGAGCAGATGTTTGAAGCTTGGCCCTCGGCAACACAAGGCTAGTTAAGATCGATATTGCTTTCAATATTTCTTTCCTTTGACAGATAACCAGTACTGAGGAAAGTCTTGATAAGAGTGGCAACATATGGATGTGGTGAGCCTCGCTCTCTTTTGATTGCGTGACCCCTTGACCTTTGCCTGTGTTTGAGAGAGGCAGCCACATGGTATGGTGGGGGTCTGTCAGGCCCTGGTTATGGGGCATTATTGACCCAGGATTTATAAATATTTAATGCACACATTAAGATCATGGTGGAGGGTGGCCATTAGAGTTCTCCAATAAAGAGGCTCTCACGATGATTGAGTGGTGTGGCAGAGCCAGAGGCTGGTCATTGGGTACAGAGAAACCTGGTGAGGCAATATACCACCGGCCTGCCAGACCTTGGAGTCTTCAACACTGGCAATAACTGGGCATGCTTGCCAACTCTGAGTGTACTTTTATATTTAGGCTTTATTCTTATGTTTCTCTGTACATTATTTTTGCTGTGCAGTTGGCTGTTGCCTCTGTTTCTACAAGGATAGTGGCAAGAAATACAGTTTCCACGGTTGCTTTTATAGGATAGTTAAGACTAAATAGACATACAATTGGATACTGGTGTATGTCCTTGCTTAAGCTAGATTTTGTCATTGAATAATAAAGACAACAGTAAGCAAGGCAATAGATCCAAACCTGTGTATGTGTATCTGAAACAGATAATGCAATGTCAGGAAGCAGATGTGTGGCTATTGTTATCAGACACATTGGATTATCGAGGGAATGATTTGAAGCACAAGGCGATTGCAGTCGAAAATTAAATCGCTCTTTGAGTGTATCTGCCCCTTGCGCTATCAGCGGCTCCTGCACTATCTTATGCGCCATGAGATCTATGCATACTGGTTGACATAATAAGCTGTGATATGCTGATTGCTACTCAAGTTGCCTTCGTTTAATTGTGCATTAAAGGGAGAGGTGGCCACGGACAATGTTGCCTTGATGAGAAATTGACATTTTGTGACCTGCTCTCCACGACCACTCAGGATGCCAGATAAGATGTTCAGTTGTTTTTAAGGAGAACCACTATTCTTCCCTCTAGCACTCCTATCCTTCTGTTTGACCCACTTGATGAGTATAGATTTCACAGTGGCCCCCCTTTCAGCTCTCAAACTATAAGAGGTTCAAAACGATACCAGCCCTTATAGACAAAGGATAACCTTGCTCTTTCAATGTATTGATTCTTTATTAACTAGGTGGCTTAATGCAATGAAATGAGGGATTTGAATGAGCCCCATTTGGGGTGCTTTGAAGAAAAAGCTTGCACCGTTTATGAAAGACTACAATGAACCTTTGAAGCACCACAGATGCAGGATATGCCGATACAGAGAGCAGTAGGAATATGTCACAATGTCAGAGTGCTTTGCTTAAAGAATATGAGTAAGAGCAGTTTTCATTTTTTATGGATATTACACTTTCCACAGGTTTCAAACAGTTATCTCTATGGTAAAGTCTAAACACTACTACTTACAGACGAATCACAGGTTTGTCCTCAGAAGTTTCTACTGTCTTTTTTGTCCTGATTCAGTCTTGCCAGTTTGTCTGCCAGCCAAACGGTACTTAAAACTGAAGAAGTCCACAGTTGAGGAACTATTGTGTTTTTACTGAAAATTTTAATAAAACATCACTTATTCATTTCTGTTTCCATTCCAAATGTTGACATTTTAAATTTTCTTCCCTGTAAACACATTTAAGCTATGTGGCAGAGTCATAAGTGGTGAGTAAAAATGACTTCTATACATTCTACAAAACAGAAAAAAATACAACCACAAATGGAGTGTTTTTTTTCTCCAAGGTTGTCCCTCATGCACATTAGTCTCTATTGGATCTTAACAACTATCATATGGGTCACAAACAATTTATTTGACAATACAACCAACAAAGTTTTCTCCAAAATGGTCTGTATAGATAATTTAAAATCAATATAAAAATAAACAATGAAGTTTGACTTCCCCTTTAAAAAATGGACAGAGAGTCTTGACAGAGTAACACAAATTTGAGGATACACATGAAATATATGCACATTGCATTTCATCAAATACAAAAAGAAAACAAATGAAGGCAACAGTTCTTGGCTGAATTATCTGTGCTGCATCACTATATTAAGGGCATGACGATTAATACATACATAATGAAAAGCAATATACAAAATTTCAGAGATAAATACATTATTTATAGTTGATATGTTACAAAATTTCCCTCAGTGAGCGCAAGTGTGTATTTGAACAGAAATATGACAATGAACTACTATACTCCTACATTCTCAATGGATTTTAATTTTGTTTTTTAAATGTTTTTTGTTGATCTAAAAGAACATGAAAAAGACAGATGTATAAATATTTAGCACAAGTTTGGCAATATCACAATAGTCTACAATTTTTTAACCACATATAAAACACATAAGGGAATTGGAGCTAGAAGGAGGAGACTGCTCCTCATCAACAAGAAACAGACTTCACAGTAGCCTAGGAATGCATTAATATACAGTGCTAGCAAAAAAGTTGAAAAACATGGCAAAACACACTTGCTTAAAAGGAAGCTCTAGACATGGAAGTACATCATTTTCATCAACAGAGCAGAGTGTTTTGTACACGTCAGTGTGCTTGTTGAATCAAAGAGAATTGTTTTTTTTGTTTTTTTTTACTTTTGAAGATGATTTCTAGCTACAATAAATTACAAAATTTAAGTTAAAATGCAGGAATGAAACATGATACAACCTTACCCACCCAGCCCCACCCCTTTAACTTGTATTTGTTGTACTTTATGATCAATTTTCTACATTATATATCTCATATATTTTCCAGTTGAAATTCAAACTTTCTTGGCCCCTGTGTATTTTTCTCACACATAAAAATACAAAAAGTCACATTATAAAGACACACAACTGTTGTGACTCTATTAAAAGAGAGTTGAAACAGAAAACAATTTCTGAGGCAAACAAGTTCATCGGCAAATGTACTGTACATCAGTGTTTTTACTTTACAACCAAATGGTGAGTCCACAGAGTCCCTTCCAGTATTGAATGTACGGTTGATTGGACATATCCAAGGCCAAAGCACAACCCAACAGGTATACAAAATAAACACTTCATCATCCTGTGTCCTCTTCAAGGGTGATAAAATGGGAAAAAAACAAAAATAAACAAAAATCCCTCAGAGAAAAAAATATTGTTCCTCATGAAATCCTTTTCTGGAGGTTGTGAAAGTCATTTAAAAGAAAAAAAAAAAAATCATTTCTTTCTTTTCTTTCTTTTTTTTCTTCATCTTTAAAAACAGAGTAAGCGGTTGACTATACATTACACCAGCGTTTCGCTGTGTGCTAAGGGAGTGTCCTGTGAAGTGGTAGTGTGTAGACTGGTGCTTGAGATGACAAAAGTGCATTTACATAGGAGGGACAACCAGGCCGGACATGGCTGCAAAAAAAAGAGAGAGAAATAACAGATTAGTTTGTTGGGTAAAAACAGGTATGGATATTTACATGAAAAATTCTGCAAATAACGTTATAATTCTGTGAGTGTGTGTGTGTGTGTGTGTGTGTGTGTGTGTGTGTGTGTGTGTGTGTGTGTGTGTGTGTGTGTTTGTGCGCGTGTGTGTATGTGCATGTGACGCTGTGCGAGTGCATGAATATATGCCTTAATGTGCCTGTTTGCGTGTGTGCCTGTGAGTGTTTGCCGTGTCCGCCAGCCTGCCGGCGCACGTCTTCCTAACGGGGCGAGTTTGAAAACCTCCCTCCTGCTCTGACATTTCAGCCCCCAGCACGCCAGTCTTGCTATGTGTGATATTTCTCCTGGCGTTGGGGTAATGGCAAACAGTGGCCCAGACTCCCAGGAGACACGGCCGTGGTGACGGCAGAGCAACAACACGGTCACTTCCCACAATGCCACAGCGCTACAGTACTAGACGCTCCTCACACTCCCCTCACACTCCTTCCTTCCTTCTCTCCCTTTACTCCCTTCATCTCTTTATCCTCAATTCCCCGATACTGTACAGCGCATTAGTCCTACATTTTCGCATTCCCCAAGTCCTATTTCTGTGTCATTATCCAAGAGAGATTAGGCAAGATCAAAGGTAGCTTCCGTTATTTTACCAAGACCATCTGCTTAGGATATCATTAGCAACTGTACCTCACCCTGAGAGTTTATATATTCAGTATTTTCACACGTTTTAACAATTAGGCGACTAGTGAAGTGCTGGGATGATATATTATTATATTGCTCTGAGTATATTTGTAGAGTCATGGTTGAAATGCTTTTAAGTTTGCCAGCGCAGATGATGGCAAGGCATTGCTCATTAATTTCTGCACAACATGTATTAATAAGTATGAACGTGTAGCAAGATGAACTTTAATTTCCCACTTCATTAAGCCCAATGTTATTAATCTTGGGGCACACACTACAGCTAAGCTTGTTTTCAAAGCAATCATGTTGGTCATGACACATGAAAAACCTAATAAACATAATTACTAAAACAATTCTGGGAAGGTGTTTTCCTACGACATCAGAGAAGATCATTTGTATGAAAGGGCAACAAGGATGTATGTTTGTGTTATGTGTTTGCATAGATGTGCGACTACACTAGAGTGCAAGTGTGCACTCACGTACTTGCGTGTGTGTGTGTGTGTGTGTGTGTGTAAATACATGCTTGTATCGCTATGTAAGTGTACGTGTGTCTGAGTGTGAACAGAAAGGTGTAAATTGGCCTGTCAAAATGAATATATTTGTAATGATTAGTCCCTCACCAAACCGGACAGAGGCCTGAGCAGCGGTATCTGACCAGTAGTCCGTAGGGAAGGGATGAGGGGGTGAGGGGGGCTCACCTTGCAGTCCGTTGCCGTTGGCGCTGGTGCAGGAGGGGGGTGGGGAGGCCTGGGGTCGGACCACAGGGGCGAAGGCGCTCTTTTGTTTAACTGCGGAGACGATAGGGAAGGGAAGGGAAGGAGGGAGGGGGAGAGCGAGAACGTGCTGTGAGTAGTGCTACAGAGGGAGAGGGCAGTTAAGGTAAGGCTGGGATAGTATTACTGCCAAGGGGGATACATGATCAGTACTCACATGGCATTACAGGCCTCTACCATCAACATCTTGTCCAGTTGAACAAATACAGGTGGCATATGGTAAAATATACATAAAAAGGAATATTTCTTGTATTTTGAGCTGCACGGGTGCTCTCCGAAACACTAAAACTAAACAAGTTCCCATAAATGAATAGTAATATATCGTCATCATCAATAATGTTATAACCCTGCCATAAATGATTCATAGCAGCGGAAATGAATGTGGGAACCGCTGGAATTAAATCCGCGGCAGCTTACTACTACTATACTGTGTGATAGTGGCGGGCTACTCACTTCCATATGGGGAGTTGGCAGAGGATCCGTTGAGGAACCCAGGGGAGCTTGGCACTCCCAGGTTCATGCCGGCATTGCCGTAGCCATTCATGCTGTTGCTGACGGTGTTGTAGCTGGACTGCTGCGGGGTGCTGCTGGAGATGTAGCCCCGGGGGGAAACACTGCTGGTGTTCCGGCTGTAGCCCACTGAGGAAAACCGGTGGAAGATGGAGAGGAGGAAATTCATTCATTGTTTCCTTCAGTATTTACCAGGGAAATATTCACTGATAGTGGTAAATGATAATGGAAATTGACTGCTGCAACCCATAGGGCTTCCCAAACTTTTTCATATCAAGGACCCCCAAATAATCAGCATATACTATATCATGGACCAACAATTTTTAAAATTATGTCCTAAAATTTCAGTACCTAGTAAGGATTTAATACAGAACTGTATAACTGTCTATATTGTAGGTGGGGATGGGGCAGTGAAACCTCTGTTAAAAAAAAAAAATCCCCATCCATGTTCTCATTGTGCTAACGTCTAGTGAGCGAAAGAAAAGCCAAATCTAACTATTTCTCATTTTGCCGGGGACCCCCTGGAATCCCCTCAAGGACCCCCGGAGGTCCCTGGACCCCACTTTGGGAAGCGCTGAGTTATGGAGCCATACCCCATATCACATACCTTGGTCGTTCCCTTGTGACTCAGACACATTGACTGCTAGCTGGCTGCTGAAGGAGTTGACTCCCATCATGCCGTGGGAGGCTGTGTTAGCGAGAGAGGGGATCTGGTTGTGGTTGCGGGGAACGCTGTACAGGGCCTCGGCTATGTCAGCTGCCCTCTTCAGGATGATCTCCTGAGAAGCGGCACAGAGAAGGCAGAGGTTTTGTTATTTATGGTTTTCTGTTGCCACACTTTGCTTTGATACACGGTTTGTGAATATAGTGGTGAAAATGCCCTGAATCGGTGAATTTTCAATGGTTTCTTATTTGGCAATGAACCAGAATGATAAGCATGTGAGTATGTAGGTGTGTGGATACAGACCTGATTGTTGTGAGGCATTCCATACAGGGCTTCGACAAGATCAGCCGCTCTCTTCAGTAACACCTCCTGATGGGCAAAGCAGGAATAGCCAGTGTTAAGACCTAAACAGATTATGTTTGAAGCCCCAGCGGAGCGTACAGTAACAAACACTTAAATATCACAATCGCCATTACACAGTAGGTCGTGGTGAGCTTTAGCAATGTTTACGTATCCGACCGCCTAAATAAAAGCCACCCTGATTTAAGAGGCACCACTTCTGCCTTCATACAGCGCTTACTACTTTGCTCCTTCCAACCATGCGGAGCAGTGAATAATGTTCCCTATCTTAATTAAACTGGCATAGTCCTTTAAAAACAACACCTCACCCCTGATTCTGGGCCTCACGTTTGCTCCAGAGTTCAGCGCTGAGTCCCCTCTCTTCAGAACAATAAAGTGAATTAGCTCTGGGTTAATCTAGTTCTGTTGTAATGACATTAAGGAATTTTTCAATTAACCTCTTTGACTGGCTGTTGCAAAGGACTTCACAAATGACTTCCCATCCAGCAAGAGCTGGGTGCTTGTGCCTTGGGGACACGGATGCTCAGGATGTGGTCTTATCCATGTCTGCATGCTTGCCCCCGCTTGACAATGCGGATTAGCTGTGTTGCTTTGGCTCTTAACACTGAAAATGAGTTGGCCCTGGATCCTGTTCCCCCCACTCCGTTTCAAGCTTTCAGCTAGGTGGGGTTTGGCCCGTTTGTGTGTCTTTATCTGCTCTTTGAATTGAGCACTTACAATTAAATCCCTCTCAAGGAACCAGACTGCTCTCTTTGTTTTCTATAATACAGAAGGCAATATGCTCTATGAAAACCCTCTCCCCCATTTAGAGTGCATTTAATCTGACAAAGGCAAGTTGCAGACATGGCTGTTGCGTGTGTTTTTAAAATGCTCGCTTGTTGTCACCTGCTGTAGAGCAGAGATTTGTCGACTCTGCTGTCAGAACCCTGGTTAAAAGCAATGCAAATCTGTCACCAGAAACATCTCAGATGGTGCTTGTTTTCTTCCCACATTCGCTGTGTTTTCTTTTGCGGGCCTCAGTAATTTGTCTGAAGTGTTCCATCACTTGGCAATAGCAGTGTGGGATTAAGACGGCAGCTGCCGTAAATGAATGTAAACACAGCCTTCGCGCCTTCAAACAGCGGCCTCCAAGACTTGGCCTGCATTTCCAAGGCGTAGCGTATGGGGTGTGTATGGAGTGTGTGTATGGGCCCTTTCATCCTGAGGAGCATATCTACCACAGTCCTTGATTTATCAAGATGAATCACTGTAGAAGCCACTTCTAGCGTATGCCATGCTCTCTTATAGAAACATATCGCTTAATCCACCCCAAGTTACCGGATGGGTGGCTCTTAGAATGGGCATTTACCTCTGAAATTGGTGTGTATGCTCAACGTTGCATGCATCTAGTTTGCATACAAATAAAGAATTATGGTTGTCGTGAGGCAGGTAGACTAAATGAGAGGACCAGCTGTCTTGATGTGTTCTCATCAGGCAGAACAGATTTCTCTCTCCCTTGCTGAGTGAGATAAAGTGGTTTTCTTTCTTTTTTTCTGCAGTTAATAATTACCAATAATCTATTCTATCATATTTCAAGATCTCCTACATGGCTCTCAATTTTAAACAACAATTAAAGCAATTAAGATTGTCGCGTTCGCAAGCCATGTTTCATTCTCTGTAAAACGTCCTCTCCCTCCTTGTCCATATGGTACTTTGCTGCAGCGACATAAGGACAGCTTGGAAAAAGGAGGAGAGAAAACGATATTGCCTCTCATCCTTAATCTGTCGTTTACCGCGTGGTGTCTTAACTAACCAAGCCGACTCGCAAGGCTATGCTTAAGTGGCAACCTAGTCATATCCGAGGATGATGAGAAGTGCTGCACCCAATCAACGAAGAAGTTTGTTTTCTTCTGACGAGACGCTTTCACGCGTATCAGATCACGCTGTGAATACGATTAACACGGAATAGTGTTCTGAGGGCATTTCCATGTAAATCTCGATACTACTCCAGCATAAGTGTAATTGGCTTTCTTGTCATGGAGACATATCAGAACACACCATGTTAAATTGAAACAATTAAAGGCCTCAAATGATCTCTGTTGTTCTGTGACAAATGCGTGACAGATTTCTGCTATTGTTTGTCTTGCTTTGCATAAAGGTCTCGTGTTCAACAACTGTTTAAATGGGACTGCTCAGATGACAGATCACCTAGGATTCAGAGGCTGTTTTCTTTTACCTTACTGCTGAGAAAAATGAGAGAAACCCATGACAAATGATGTGTTATTAAAAATGTCTAACAATAAGGTTATGTGGTCTAAAAGAGCCCAAATGTGATACTTCAAGCACTAGATTAGCACGGATGTTGTATTTATATTATCACAGTTAATAAAAGAGGGCCTAGGTTATGTAGCTTGGAGTGCTAATGCCATTATAAAACTGTAAGGCAATTACTCTGTTAGCTCTAGCCTGAGGTAATGAATGCATTTAGAAGCATAGGGCCATTAGATGAAGGTACTTCAAAGAGCACAGGAAGAGAGATTCATTTAAATACATGGGTAATTGCTTGACATGAACACATTTGTAATATTTTCTCCTTGTGGATTACACAAAGAATTGGAAAAGAATGGGCTTATGCTCATTTTGGGAGGAAAGAAAAGAATCCAAAGCAATCAGCTTAATAATAAAACAATATTGGGTTTCCACTTTTAATTTCATAATGAATCTAATTTGTTACAGAAGAGAGAAATTGAGTGTGATATAATGTGATATCCAGTCTATTTGTCCATTACTGCCAGAGGGCACAAAATGGTATTATAAATTGTCTTTTTTATATTATGAATAGAAAATTGTTTTATAACAAGATCTTAAAAAGGAGGGTGAATTCCAAAGTCTCTCTTCACTTAACGCGATGCCCGCAAACCAATCTCCTTTCTCATCACTTGACTGCTCACACTTATTACTTTCATATTCACCCTGGACTTTGCATTGAATTTTTATATCTCCACTCCTCCCACAGGGTCAGACTGTCATCTACGATGTTGTCTTAGAATTACGAGGTAAACTTCAATCAGAGGCAGCTTCCCCCCTTTTTTCTCTGTGTAGCAACAATATTAGCGTGCATCCCTTGCTATCCATGAGCACTCCCATATTGGCTTTCTGTCTCCTTACAATTACCACGTGTCTTACTGGTCCCAGGGAGAAGGCTGGTGGAAATCAATAGCGCAGTAATATTATCAACTGGAGGGTGAAGTCATTGGGGGGGAGGGGGGAGGGGGGGGTGTAGAGGCGGTGAGTGGGCTCGGTGTCGATTTGCCTTTCTGCTAATGCACACCGCGCGTCCTCCAGTTTTATCTTCTTTTTATAGAGTCTCCCTACCTCACCTGCACCCTGTAATGGCTGTTCTCTATATGCTGTTTCTGTTCTCATTCCAAACGTACATGCCAGCCTCAGCCTGCCGCGGGCTGTTTTATTGGGAATGTGCTTTTGACCCCGAGAGCCGACCCTCAGATGGCAAGCTTAACAATGACGAATCACTTGGTGGGATCATTTACATGCCCCCTGAACCCCATATTTGGGTCCATTAGAGAGCAAATCAAATATTTATGTTGTTTATTGGAAGTGCAGGGTTTCATCTCACTCTGTGATTGTTTCATGCAAAGGCTGGGAGACCTTGCTATATTAAGTATACACACACCCAGGAAACTAATCTTGGGTTCAGTGTCAAAATCTGTCCCACAGCCAAAGACGCTTTGAATTCAAAGGAAGAAGTCAGGCTTCTGTGTAATAAAGCTATGTTTAACATTATTGCTCTCTTTGTTCATACGCTGTAGATTTTGCAAAGACACTCTGACTTACAAAATTGAAAGAGTGTAGCTAGATTGACCGGCGATGCCCGCTGAGACGCAGAAAGTCATGTGGATATTAAAGGTAAGTGTACTTTACCTTTTGGTCTACGTTTACAGTTGAAATTAGAGTAACATTTCATGTCTAGGTGTTGTTTTCTGTCTCCATGGGGACCGAGTCTAATTGAAACACTTCATATACTGAACCAGGGACTGACTGTGATGTCGTATTTCTTCAAATTGACTTGGTCAAACGTCTATAGCTTCCACACAGTCTGTTCTTTATTAAATTGTCCGTTGGACGTTAATGATATTGCTGTGTTGCATGCTGGGATTTAATAGATAAGGTCTTTAAAGGTTTTATGGTATTATTAAAACTCTGAGGTGGTCACCACTTTACTACATGCCAAGGGGTTTTGAACAAACTAATCAGTCATATTATTACACTTGACGCATCTGGAATGCCACTCACCAAAATGGGTGCTAGCAGGGTAGCAATTAGTGAAAACAAAGATAGATTTTATCAATAGGAACCAGAAAGAGTAAGAGAATCAAAGGGTTTCTGCAGGGAAAAAAATAGTTGTGTGGCTTAGTTTTCATATTCAAGTCCACAAATATGACAACCTATTTATGTGCCACACCAGTACGTTTAAAAATGAAGGGGCTTTCAACTCCTTCACCGAGGTTCAAAAGAAAACAATAAGAAAGCCAAAGCATAATAACATGCAGTCTTTGTCTATTAGCCACACTAAGACTAGGGGGTTTACGGCACAGGGTTCTGTAAACAAAAGATTAAACCAAATCGAGCTGTAGAAAATGAAAGGAAAACATGAGTGGGGTAATGAGGGTGCAGACGTCGTTTCTGACCAGATTACCATCTCCACAGACTACTGGAGAGGAAAACGCCTGATTGAGCTATTTTACCACACAGAGAGTTTACGCCTCTCTCCCCACACAAAACCAATACCATTACCACACTGGTTAGTGGGTAAGCCACATATGTGAAGCAAAGCTGTTAGGGTTTGGGGGTCACAGTGTTCTGCTTTGATGGTAATGTTGTGTTGTTTACTTGTCACATTCAGAGCATTAAGGCATTATTTCAACTGTTTGTTACATGACTTCTGTTTTGAATGCTGCAGATTGTGAAAGCTTTTAACGGAGGCCACACATTTACAGTAAAGTGTTATCCTGTGTGTTTCTATGGAGAGGAGACACTGCACTGACCTTTGGTAACCTCTCCGGATCACCTGGGTGCCTGGGGATGACCTTCTGCAGCCTCTGGAAACCATAGTCGATGGTAGGCTCGTTCAGGGCTGAAAGGAAGGAAAGAAGGGAAAAAAAAGAAAAATTAGAAATGTTTCATGACTAATTTTGCCGGAGACAGGAAGAAACTAATTGAGAAATCTGTTAGAGTTTACTGTACAAAAGTCATTTCAGAATGCCTAATTTCAAAGAAATCTCAGGGGTGAGCCGATGTTTTATGAAACAGAAGCGGCTCGGGGGGCCAGCCGTGGAAAATGACATGGGTTCCTCTGACACTTGTGTCACCAAGTGTTATTCCATTAACAGCCGTGATGACCTACATCAGTCTGAGAATCCTTCAGAGGGACCCTCCCCCTTTTTATCTGCTTGAGAATATTGACTACAGCAAACTACATAGCAGGGGTCTTTTAATCTAACAGAGCTTTAATAATCTGTGAAAGGCTGTCCACACATTGATCTACAGTAAGTTGCTGTCATTTCACCCTTCTGCACCAACTGTACTGCAACACTGGGCCTGTGAAATACGGCAGCGGATCCCACGGAGCCATTAATCTCTCCCACCCCTCAAATAGTAATCTGGGGCATGAGGCATATTGGGCGATGAATCAGAGGCACAAAGTAAATGAATCATAACCCAGACTTTGGTGAGAGCAGGGCGTTTTATGTCTGACAGTCCTAATGGGTAATTGAAGGCTTCCTTACAGCTCCGCCTGATTCTAAACAATCATGTGTACAGCCATAGGCAGGACAGGCAAGGGAGGGAGGGCAGAGGAGAGAAGGAGGGGAGGAGGGGAGGAGGGGAGGAAAGGAGGAGAGCGGTGTAAAGGGGGAAGGAACGACTTAATAGAGAACATCACTTCTCAATGTAGATATCATTTTCAGGAGAGTAACTCCGCCGAGCGAGGCGCTTCATAAATCAATGGCTTTCTATGGAGACTAATAAGAGCTGCCTGCCTCTATTCATTGTTCAGCCTGTAATTTGGCCCATCACTCATTACTCAGCATGTAATTTCAGCATTAACACCGCACAGCTCGCTGAACCTGCTGAACACCAGAGAACGTGAAGGCAGGCGAACGCCCCACACACACAGGCGGGCGGGCGGGCAGGCAGGCAGGCAGGCAGGCAGGCAGGGCCACTGAAGCACAAGCCAGGGAGCCACGGCAGACACAGCGGAGGAAAAGAATCACTTATATCTCTCACTCTTTCTTTTGTTCTCTCTCGTCCACATAAATGCACATGCAGGCATGCTCGCACACACTAAACACACAGACACACACACAAACATACAGTACTCATGTACTCACACTCACACGCACAATCAAACACATGCACTACTTGTGAAAAAACCTGAATACAGTAATTGCTAGCTCGACTGTGATCAAGTGGAGCAATTATGTGTTCAAGCATGGACAATGCAGCGTACTAATCAATAGCAAGGATCTAGCTTGCACATACAGTGGTATTCAGCCCTATTGGCCACACACACCTGAATAAACCCCACGCCACAACAACATACACCCCAGGAAATCTGATTTGACATGTCATCATGCATCCTGAAAACGACAAAGGTCTGCTTGGGAACGTGGGGGAACGCCATCTTCTCCTTAATAAAGGATTGATCTGCAGTATTGATCGTACATGACAAGGCTGTAGCAAGGAATTTGCCCTCTTTCTTTTGTTATTTCCACCCCCTTTCTTATCTATGCACTCTGGCAGTCCCATGCATTTGTACACGGGCACGCGCGCGAGCGTGCGCATGTGCGTATGTGTGTGAGCGCGCGCGGCCGCCCGAGTGAGAGTATGTGCATGGTAGCCCTGCCAGACCCCGCTGCTCAGTGTGATGTAAATTGTGTATGTGTAAAAAGCACTCCATAATCAGGCCATCCATCATCAGAGGCTGTCAGTGGGCTCTCTCAGGGTGATACATCACGCTCTCCTGTCCTCTGCCTCAGCTGGGGCCTACACAACCCGCCGGGCATGCTGGGAACGCAGCCGGAGAGACGTACAGTACAGGACGAGACCTAGGTTGGAAGAGGTGTACTGTTTGATGTGCCTTTCCAATGATAATGATGCCCTACTGTAAATGCAGAAGCAAGAATTTTGATTAATGTTTTTTGGAGGGTAGGATATCCAGTACTCAAAAATGCAGTAAAAAACAGTTTAAATTGGATTTTATCAGCAGTTTTGATTTACTGATTTGAATCCTTTAATCCCCATTTGTTTTTAATTACTGAATAGGAGTTTTTACTTTTTATATAATAAAAGTGCTTACACAGGGGGAATGAAGTGTGTCAAAGAGAATACAAAATATCTAAAATGGTAATGGTCGAGTACTGCGTCTAAGTCTCTGTTTAGAACGTGGCTCAAGGTTCTGGGACGGCGGTCGGACTATCCGGCATGATCTCCACATGTCGACATGTCGCCATCTCATCTATCATGGAGATGATCTTTGTAACAACCCCGGCGTAATGAAATTGGTGACACAGACCGCCATCTGCTATTGATTTCATGCAAATGCTTTTGACAGCTGATGGAGACTTGCATTAGCGCTAAACGGTGCTGTCAGTTGATGAGTTGACAGTTTTGTAGTCATAGCATGTACACTCGCGCAGACAGACACAGACAATGTCAATAATCCTATAAGAGCTGCTGATGATATATACTTAGCACTTATATTCATTCTGGACAATAAATGTATGATGTGCTACAGTATTCATTGCATTGCTTCACATGGATTTAAGTGGATTTATTTTTTTTTTAAAGCAGAGATTTTCTTTCATTTGCTCTGTTTTTACAAGGGTCATTTGGACTGCTCTTTTTACACCACTTCTCTCACACCACACACACTTCCAGTAGCCTGTCCCCCCCCCCCCCCCCCACTTTCCTTTCACTCCCACTCCTATCCCGCGACCCTGTGTCTTTTTTAAACCCTCTAACATCTTTCTGTTCCAACTTCACACTCTGTCCTAAACTTTGCTCTCTTCCAAAGATATAACAGGCAAATCTAGCTCTGTGATGCCCTTGCATGACTCCATGCATGCCAAATTTAGTTTGGCCCTCCTCGTCCTTCCAACACAATACGGTGAGGGAGGGGGTGGGGGGGGTGGAAGGAGTGTGCCCCCCCCCCCTCCCCCCCCTGCAAGGGTTCTCAGTCGCCGCAAGGAAACATGAAACCCTCCACACACATCCCATAAATCCTGCACTGGGTGGGGAGTCTAGCTGAGGGGAGGAGGGACTGAGGTAGGTGGGGGAAAGGAGGGGTGGGGGTGGGGGGTGGGGGGGGGTCGCTGGCACGTTCCAGTCACGCCCGCTTCCCGGCCCGCGGCCAATCAATACCACTTTCCTGTTTTAGAGGCGGGTAATTATGAGGTGGAGAGATTGTGTGACCTCTCACCCCTGCTGCATTACTCGCCTGATATTAAGATAAATTGCCTGATTTTGGGTAAACATATGCTGCAATTCAAACTGTCAGCACTGGTTTGCTCAGGGATAATTTGTATTGATCTCCTGGCTTCTTCCCCATTTTGCTTACTGACCTCATGGATAATTAGAGAAAAAGAGACACGGGGAGGTAAGGCAGGGCTTGCATTTGAATACTTTGCAGGAGAGATGAAGAGAGCGCGGGGGGGCAGAGCGAACGTTATGGACTAATAGAATTTTCATTTTCTCTCATCTTCTGTTCAGCTTTAGACAGGTTAGATGTTTTGTTCAATTACATCACTTATATCTTTTTCCCTGCTCATGTTACATGTAAGGAGATATAATTGTTCATGGATTTGTTTCCATGGTTTCATTTCAGAGATGATTAGAATTTAACAAAAGCAGTGAGACAACAAAGTGACAGCAAACATGTTTCAATTGAACCAGCTGACAGCTAAAGGGTAAGAATTATTGCCACATTTGAATAAAATGAACATGGTAACTGATTTCTCGACAAAGGAACAGATCCACTGAAGAGTGCGCTCTTTCTTCATGGAGGTTTGGAGGAAAATTTTATGAATATTTCAGTAATTTCCTCACTCTAGAGAGTGAATGATCATGTTTCAGAATATGAAGAAATGGAATGCATGACTTGGTGTGCAGCTGTGACCATATCATTTCCCATTTTGAATATCACACACGCGCGCACGCACACACACAAACGAACACACACACACACACACACACACATGGCAAGGCTTCAGTGGAATTCCTGTGCCTGGAATGTGCACTTCCCGATCTTATTTTGATCTAACGCCTTAATCTACTCTGTCGTCCTTCTTTGCCACTAACACATTTTCTCTGAGAGCTCCTTTAGCAGCCCCACCCGAGCCACTTTGCTTAAAATGTAGAGTGGATGGCGCATACATGGCATCTGAGTGTGGTCTGCTGCTCCTTCTCCATGTTCTCTAGAAATAGGACATGAGTAACCGCTCTACAGGAACAGTGTAACATGGCCGACGTTGGCAGATAGAAGTGCTTACATGGCAATACACCACTGTGTGCCCTCAGTCTATGGAAGTGGATTGAACACATGTATTGACTTACAGTATCGGGGTATAAACATAGGGAAATGTTTGAGCAAAGCAGTAAATTTAAGGGAAATTGTTCCTTGTTAAGTCTATGGGCTTGAATGGAAGCTTGCACAGAGCACTAGCATTCCTGCCAGCCATTACAGCTTATTACGATAACTCTATCTTTCCAGGAGATAAAAACCTAGCCTTGTTGCCATTTGCCAGCTATTACTTTCGCTAATTATACTTAACTGCTTCGAGCTTATCTCCACTCCTCCTACACCATTGAGCAGTTATTTTTTTCTTTCCCCTTAACACAAATTAGAGGTGGAGTGGGAGTTGGAAAGGGGGAGACAGATAAACAGCACAGGCAGAAGTTCATTCAAGTGTTATTGCATTTGTGACTTGTCAAACAGTCTAACCGAAGCCTTCTAGGCACCTGCAGTCTGTTAGATGGATGAAGGTCACAATAGCATCACCACACATAATCACCTCGTCTTGCTGATGTATAGTTTTGACCAGTTCAGTGGAGACAGAGGAAAAGCCAATTTCATCCAAGGGTTACTGTCAGTAGTTAAACTTGTATACAGTACATACTCAGAAGGCAAGATATTCAGAAGTCATGCTGCTGCTCCACAGTATATATTATATACTCCTGTGTTGAGAGAATAGAAAACATGCATGCAGATGTAGAGACCATCTTTAAAACCAAACCAAGCCAAATTGGAATTTTCACAGCAAACCCACGCAAAGCAAACCTCAACTGTTTTAACACTGACCATATCATCTCCATCCACTGCAGCCAGTTATCACTGAGTGATTCCATCTCCAGCAGTCTCAAGATGAACAGGAAATTAAAATTTCAAAGATCTGCAGTTAAGATAAATCAATGGAGACAGATCAATGTTCATTGAAATTTCATGAACTTTGAGCCAATACAGATGAAAAAACCTCGACAGTTACAGTCTCCAGCAGATATTGCTCCTGCAACAGATAAAATGTAATTAACACGGTTAAAAGGGAGCGATGTTACAGATTGCACATCCATAATTTCAAACTCCCTCATATTGGTCGTATTATTAGAAAGGGCCGAAGACACCTGTTCAATCCTCTTAGATGACATCTAAAGTATGTGTGCCACTTCTCTAAGGACGTCGGTGGACTTTCACACATTACCGGCCAACAGAAATCAAATGGGTTCCCTTCACAGCTGATTGCAGGCGCAAATTAATATTGTAAAATGAAGATCAATACATGGACGGGGCACAGATCGATGACGGCTAAATTACGGCCGCGTTTTCCCCCTCATTCAAGATGAGTTGTGTTTTCCTCTCAAAGTCAATACCGTGCAGCCTCCCTCATTCATTTCTCAATAAACTTGCCGATGAATTTCAATCAAAATGCGGCAGTGGAGGAGGGATAGAGGAGAGGGGGATGAGGGGTGGAGTTCTTTTAAAGCCCGTTGGGTGTGGAACATACTGAAAATGGGGCAAGAAGGGGAGGTACAGGGAGAGGGAGGAGGGGAGAGATCCTCGTCTATCAAGAGCCCCCCCTCCCCGCCTCCTCCGTCTATCTTTCTTGTGGCAGAGGACTGATGCTGTGACTTCGTGAGGACAATCCATTTAAAGAGCCATTACAAAACAGACCTCTAACAATACAGTGGGACAAAAAGTGGGTCCAATTAAAATTAAATCAATGAATACCATCCTTACAGAAAAAAAAAAAAACACACACACCCATACTTTCATTTTTCTCTTGAAAGATACCCACAATACATTTCACAGAGAGGTATAATGGGTAAAATACATGCTCAACTGCAAGTACTTATTTCAATCAATTTCCCGGAGCTGGATTTCACAGGTCACTTGCTGATAACACGCTGTGGAATAATGCCACAGTGTGCTTCTCAAAGCCTACCTGACAAGCTGCCTGACAGTGGGGGAGTTCGAGCACGTGTCACGTCAGCCCTCTAATTGGACACAAGGACCTTCCTCCGTGGAACCTTGTCGCGCTCCACACAAGCTCACAAGGCCTTCAAAACCAAACCCATCTAACTTGGCAACGAGTGTCTGCTCCACTCCTGCGGAGCTAGTGCTAAATACCAGAGTCGTAATGAGACAGGCAGGTATGGCGATGCGGCTAGGATAACATGCTTTGACACATGCTAAAACTGTTGTGCCAACCGGTTACAACCCACTTGACTGTGGCGATGACATTTGTAAATGCCTATTTCATCCTTACTTGTTGGAGCGGTTCATACTGTAGGGTGAATTACCACAAATCTGCAGAAGATTACTAGGCTAAAATGTTGCTACAGTTTATTGCCAATGCATAAGGATTTTTAAATATACAGTGTGGTCTTTGGGCCTTATATAGCAGTATTTGGCGTGTGTTTTTAAGTCCTCTTCTAAGGCTGATCTGTTTACATACCTCCGTGAATGCCTTTGATTATAGCATATCTTTGCTGTAGGTCACACCCCGTCGCTGACCAGCAACCACTGGCGTACCAAACCCAACCCTGCAGGACAGGAAATGAAAAGGAAGCTCTCCATCTGATCAGCTTCTGAGTCTGGGACTTCAAAGTGCTGCTTGACGGCGGGGCGGGGGGGAGACGTAAGGATAGGCCCGATACACAGGCTGAGCGACACAGGGCCCTATCTGATGTGCTCCGATAGAGACGTCTGTGGTTGTTTACTTTTTTTTTTTTTTTTTTTGGTCAAGGACTACATAATCTTTTTTTGTGTAAAAGGAAGTTTAATTTTGGATTGGAGGGCTGGATATCACTATTTATATCTCTATGCTGTGCAAGAAAGTTGGCAGTTTAAAGTTTAGGTGGAAATCGACTGTACATGCATATTGTATTAGACATAGAAACAATATATCCTTTGAAAAAAAATGTTAACATTAATAAGTGAGTAAGTAACTAGTAGATGAAGCTTAAATAAAAAAGGACCTTACTTCTGCACTATCAACATCTTCCTTTTCCATCCCTTACACGGCTGACATTTCTTGATCTCCACCAGTATTGAGTGAAGCACACATGACCCCTTTGTCCTTATGTTGATGAATGACTGCCTCATACCCATTTTGTCAGATTTTGGTGCAGTGGAGTCGATAGCGTCACCTTGACAAGGAAAGTTTGTGATCCATCAGCCCTCAAGGCTGTCTGGCCTCAACTAAGGCCTGGCAAGAGCAGCTCACTGTATGGGGCATCTGCTCCATCCAAAATCCTTCACCCAGTGTGCTGCGATCCTGTGAGGTCGAACGAGTGGCTCTTGTTACTGCCGCTTTACAGAGGAAAGGAAAAAAAAAAAAAAAACACTTGACTTGTACTAATAGCTGAGAAGCCATGCTGGTCACCAAAGGTCTGAAGACGAAGCACCCTGTCAGTGCCCAGCTTGGGAAATTAGCAAATAATGTTCCCTTCCCCCTGACAAATGTGTGACAGCTCGCCTTCGCCAATCATTCTCTCCTAACGTTATGATGCATGTCCCGGATCCCCACTAGAGGATACAGGCGAAGTTTACTGACCCTCAATTTACCCATGACAAATGGGGTCCCGGTAAATGTGCGTTTTCTGGGGCGCGGAAGGGGTTCATTTTAAGCAATCCTGGTTATATGGATGTCACTGATTAGGATAAATAGTGGCTGAGTGTGTTAGGACTGCTAGCAGAACCATATTACCAAGGGCCTGCATCGCTGCCCCTGGAGGGGAGCTCTCATGGAAACTTGGCCAAGATAGAAAACCAAAAGCTCTGATGCAATTAGGTGCTTAAATTGGATAAATTGTGTGGTCAAAGTTTTTATTTATGATTTACTCTTTCATACAGTACTGTAACTATGTGGTAAAGAGGTTACAATGCAACAAATGAGGTTGCAAATGGAGGCTTTTTGTATATAAAAAGTGTCCAATCAAACAAGCACGTACTCTCTGCAGTGCTTAATAAAGTGTAAAGTATAATAATGTATTGACTCAGGTACAGCTAGGACTTCTCCTTTTGATTTTCTACAACCTTGCTGACAGTTGGTTCTACCAGCTGTCTTGACCAATGGATAACCAATACATGGATTAGACGGAGGACAAGCTAGCTCCAAGGGACAACACTTTGTTGGAAGGTAAAAGGTATAGACTGTATCGCAAAATAGCTACCATGTCATGCCTTTAAAAATGTGCCAATTAAAGTACAGATATAAACTCCTTGAAACAGTCTGTAAACTACAGTCCACTGAAGTTTTATATAGTGTGTCTGTGTGTCTCATTAGTGTTTTAAACATTCAATACAGTCAATGCCTACAGGATTATTTGATATGCACTACAGGGTGCTCTCTCTCTGAGAATGGATTGTGAGTTTTGGAGCAGTTCCAGGGTACTAACCCGAGTGAGGACGTGTCCCTCCGCTGTTCGAATCGACTGCAGTCTCCTCTATGTTGACTCTTGGTAATTTGTGATAATTTCTTAAATTGAGCGAGTTAAATCTCCACAATTAGGGTGGTGGTGCAAGAGTCAACATGAAAAAAAGGTCTAAAAAGGCGCTCCTCTCAAGGCAAGCTCTCAAGTCATGCTTGAAGCATATGCTTTGATAACTAGACCTTTGATATGCACATGTTGCTCTCCTTTAAGACACCGGAACATTCTGTGCCTTTCAGACAGCGCCATGTCACTACATGCCCTTTTTGGCCCGTGCCATTTGCTATTGTAACTCTTGGTCATTTCTAATCTATTTGAGTAGCTCATGTAACGTTTGTTCAAGTGCTGTGAGACAGAAGGAAGGGAGTTATACGGTTTGCAATTAGCCATTTCACTCTTAAATACATGATCCAATCTCTTTTGCACTCAATGCAAGCTTCATCAGCCTGTTCACATTTAGAGAGAGGTAGCTAACATCCTATCGCCTAGCAATTACTGTACATATGGAATCAGTAGTACCTAATTCTATCGTTATGCATCCTGCTCCCTCTAACGTTTCATTCTCTCAAGCGTCGACCCTTGTACAATCAGGGTGAGCCACACAGGGAATAGCAGAGCGGAGGAGCCGGACCTGTCTATTGGTGACTTTCTCTTTTAATTCACCGCACTAATCAATTGTACCACCGTTGCCTCCCGGGGTAATTGTATCTTTATACTAACTGGAAGTGAGTAGGAACCCGGGGAAGACAGAGAGGAAGAATGGGGAAAAAAAAAAATCAACAAAGATAGAGAGAAGGGGACACGTTTCCCCAGTAAAACCTGATGGTAATCATCCCAATCCGCTTAGCCTGTGTGACTAATGGGGTCTGTTCTTAAGGGACCTGGCACTTTCACCGGGGTGCTATAGAAGCCATTAATGTCTTAACTTATACACCTTCTCAGGGCTCTGCACTAACACATTTACACACACACACACACAGACACACACCCGCACACCCACACACAGAGTCACACACGCATACACCACACTTGCACACACACGGTTTGTCACTCAC
Organism: Centroberyx affinis; assembly: GCF_046629955.1. Classification (NCBI taxonomy): domain Eukaryota; kingdom Metazoa; phylum Chordata; class Actinopteri; order Beryciformes; family Berycidae; genus Centroberyx; species Centroberyx affinis. The sequence goes on from NW_027279630.1 coordinate 153,152, forward strand.
ACACACATATACATCACGCTTGCGCACACACACTCACACGCAAACACACACTCACACACACACACACTTACGCAGCACACTACACTCTTGTTTCATTATCCCGGTGCCTTGTTGGCCTCTGCTCCGCTCCTGCTAGGGAGGTTAAATGCAGGAGAGCTGGGCCAGACTGCACGGTTGGAGGAGAAGGGGACGGATGGCTGGGGGGGCGGCGGTAGAGGTTTGGGGAGCAGGAGGGTGAGGGGTGGGGGGGGGGACTTGATGAGAAACAGCTGCCCCAGGATGGAGGGGTCTGGGTGGGGGTTTAGGAGGGGGTCCAGCCCCCACTTTGCAATTCTGCTGTGCTCAAGGCCAGGGCTGCACCGGAGGCCTGGGGGTGCTGGGGGAAGTGAGAGTGCTGCGACGCGCCCCCCGTTTCATTCTGCCCATCAGAGTTGGAACAGACAGAGGCTTCCAGGTCAGACAGGCTGTGACCTCCGCAACCTCTGTCTCCTCACCAATGATGACAGATAAGACCACCACTTCCTTCTGTTAGCCAAGATAATCAGATCCCTTACTTATAGTGTGACATACACACTCTCTCTCACACACATACACGCTCTCCCTCTCCTCTGTTTCGCTGCACTTTTTCTTCCCTCTCTCTCCCGTGCATTCATATGAACCGCACTTCAACGCACCCACACACACAGACATACTCGCAGACACACACATGCATGTAACCTAGATATTGCTTTTCTAATCTGATTCATAAAAAATGAAACCACATTTTGCCTTACAAAATCAGCAAATTAACAGAAAGCATTATCTATCTCACAACAGGGTAGATAAAGAGAATTGGCAGAATGAGTTATCCTGACAGCTTGAGTTTAACAGAGCTTGGCAGCGCCCCTGTATAATGGCAGGTCAGGGAGGGGGGTGGGGGGTGGGGGGGGGTCGAGTTGCACTTGTAGAAGCCCCTCCGCGAAACACCTTTTAGCTAGCCGTGCAGATCTCACACATTTAACATTCCAGCAAGCAGGGCCCTGGTTAGTTCATTATTAGCGCCTGGACGCGGGGCTGAGGGCTCCATCCAGAGAGAGGGAGGAAAGGGAGGGGCACAGGAGGAGCCCCCAGCCTGCAGAGAGAGAGAGAGAGCGAGCGACAGACGGATAGAGAGGAAGAGAACATTTTTGACTCACCAGTATAGACGAATCTCCCAGGGGCACCTTTGCAGAACTGCTTGGACTTGTAGGACAGCGTGACTTCCACAACACCGGGGATGTGCCGAGGTGGGGTCTGCACTCGGATGGCGTGGGGAGTTATCAGCTGGATTAGGGAGGAAAGGAAAATAAATAATGAGCTTCTCCAATCTAACAAGCTACAGAAGAAGTAGATCTGTAATGTTATTGCTGCTGGCTAGAAATTTTTGTTTAGTCTCTTTTGAGTAAAATAGATTTTCTAAACTAAAACGAGCTGCATTCCTGACATGCCGGCTCTATTTCAGTCAAAGTTATAGTACAGAGAGAGAATAATGAAATCTTGCATCATCAAATTGCACTGAATCCAAATAGCATATTTCAACATTTTAGACATTATACCTCGCTCCATACGAGCATGGTCCCGAACACGACTTGCAGGCCATCAAAGAAGTTGTCCCCTATGATGATGACAGTGGCTCCTCCAGTGGTCCATCCCTCACTGGGACTGATGGCCTTGATGCACGGGGTGGCTGCTTATCCAAGACAAAGAGAAGAGCAAATTCAGCACCTCGGCTTCCACATTCAGGCCCATGTCTCTTTCCACACAGACATATCACTGCATCACCTCCACGTTCAGCCCTCCATGTCTCTCTCACAAAGACATATCATGGAAATTACCCCTGGAAAAAAAATGATGGATTTGTCCTTTAAGGCATGAGAATCAAAATCATTTATCAGCGCGCTGGAGTGGTGTAGTTAAGCAGACCCTTCAAATGGTCCACTTCACAAAGGCTAAACGCCAGGCTCGCCAGGAAAATGATTTGATGGAGCAAATTATGTGTCAGGGCAAATGTAGCTATCAGAATTGATTAAGCATGCACCCGCATGTACAGTAAAATTTCAAAGTTGAACACATCTTAAATGAGTCAAGAACACCGGCTGTTAAAGTGGAAATGACAAGCTAAAGCTTTGCTGGTTCATGTTATTTCATTACCTTTGTTCTGCATATACAGTACAATGCAGGCACATTGCTCAGAGTGTAGTTTCAGGTTTCATAACGTGAAATGCACTCATGAATTATTCAGATTTCGTTTTTTTTTTTCTTTCTTTTTGTGATCGATTCAATCCATTTCATATTGTTTATTACAATGCTTTTCATCTGGCATGACTTCTGCTACATAGCTCTGCCATTCATCAACAGTCCGGGTTGTTATTATAATCTAATTTGAGTGATCTGGTGCCTCACGTTCACTGTCATTTGATGCATTACCTTAATATGGTGCTCAGCACAACACCGTGTTTACAACAGAAATAGCATGACAGCTAGCCATAAAATAGCAATATCAAATTTAATCTATTTCCATCAATATCTTTTAATACACTATGAATTGTGCATGTTTTTCCTACTCCTCAAAATGTGCGCAGCTATTTCAGCAAGTTCCTTTTCTTTACAAGCTCAGTTCTAAACCTTTATTATCCTTTCCATCCAGTAAGTAAATCACAGTCGGCCATTGTTGTATGGATCACCTCAGACAAGACATCTCCCTTTGTTTGCCTTGCTGTTGGGTCTGTTCAGGTCATGTTTGCTCTCTCTCCCTGCCCATAAAGTGCACACACACACATTGGTACTACAGGGAATCTGACTTTAACAGGCGCTGTTGACTTCATGCTAATCACCTCGTACAGATTTTCATTTGTGAGGCCTGGAGGAGTGACATTTGCTTTCCTTAATTGCGAAGCGGAGCGTCTGAAAGAGGACCAACCCTCTATGGGCATGCTGGGCCCCCTCTAAGGGCCTGACCTTCATCAGTGCGGACGATTACGGCAAATAATTCACCCTTCAAAATTACTGTAAACAAATTGACTTTGGGGATGAGAGAGAGGGGGGCAGGAAGGAGGAGGAGGAGGCAAGAAGAGGGCCTGATGGTGACGGTGACTGTTGGGGGGCAGCTGCAGCCTGAAACCTACGACACGCATACAGAATCACACACACGCAAACACACACACACACACAGAGACACACACACACACACACACACACACACACACACACACAAACACAGACGCACCACCTCGGAAATCCCAAAGCCCCCCTCCCACACACAGAAGGACCCATGGAGAGGCAGCGACTGAGGCCCTAAGCCGTCCACCCTTCTGCCTAAAAATTTGCATATGTCTCAATGCACAGACAGAGAGGGGAGCATGTGCTGAATGGGGACCGTGGCGAAGTGGATTACACAGTCAGCGCAGGCGATCTGATGATAGACACGCACAATGCCCCCTCAGCAGATGATAGGCATCATGAGGAGTGGACGGATGAGGATGGCAAGAGCCGGCCTGCATCACCAAGTCACCACAAACTTTGGACTACAGCGGGGGAAATTCACTTTATCTGATTGCAGATGTTATTGGCTATGTGTATTTTTTTGTGTTAAAAAAGTGTTATCCTAAGTTTTTTTTTTGTCTTGAAGTGCTGCTGAGTTGTGTAATGACCCCATGGCAGCCGATCTGTGATCAGTCCCGATCTTTTCTCCTCTAGTTAAGGTTAGCTGTGGAGTACGTCGAAACTGATCCAAGATCTGAGCGGAGGAGGTCCCGGCTCTAGTATTGAGACGCTCAAACAGGTCTGATGTGGCCCCGCGAAGCCGTCCTTTGTTCTGCCTGCTGAAATGTGTTGTAATTGTGCTGTGGGATGTCCAGATGGTCGGCTGATAGTGCAGCTGATGGGATTATACCTTTTACCTCTCCCTGGGCCATCTGTTCCCTTTGACTCTCTCTCTCTCTCTCTCTCTCTCTCTCTCTCTCTCTACTCTTACTCTCTCTCTCTCTCTCTCTCTCTCCTTCTCTCTCTCCCTTTCTCCTCTCCTTTCCCCCCTTCTTTTCTCCCTCTCTTTCTTCCTCTTAGGCCCAGCAGTCTGGATTCACTTGTCTTTATTGCATAAACCCTAACAGCATTACAGCCACTTGGCATGCAAATGAGGCAGGCGCTGCAGGCTCTATGCTGAGTCTCCTATATTGTCTGGGGCTCTATAATGGCGGAACTGAGCTAAGGAACGTGTGGGGTGTGTGTGTGTGTCAGTGTGTATGTGTGTGAGAGAGAGAGTGAGAGAGAGAGAGAGAGAGAGAGAGAGAAAGAGAGAGTGTGTTGGGGTGGGTGTCTGCATGTGTGGGGGGTGATGCTGTGTCTGAAAGACTAGGCTATTTGTGAGCATGTTTATGCACCTTTGAGCCTGAATCTATACATGTTTGAGTGACAGGCAGCCACAAAGCACATTCGTGTCTGAATGCATAATATGCTTGTTGTGTGACAGTACACACAAGCGAACAAAAATGCCACATGGTGAGATTCAGTCTGTCATCCATGGGCTATCCCCTCTCAGTGCCAATAGGGGGCAGCACCTCTTGATCAATGTGAGGCAGTCAAATGCAAGTGCAGGATGAACTGAGAGGAAGGATGCCTCTCTGTTTCAGGCGCACAGTCACTCAGCCAGCCACATATCTGAGGCTTCTCACCCAGTGAACTCCCAAGGAAGAATGTGTTGCTAATTTAAAGCACGCTGTCTGTCTGCCTGCTCGTTGTCAAAGCACTATGGAGGGCATGGCTAGAATTACGTTTTATGACCGAGTATCCTGTTCTCCTGTGTCACTTCTATGACTGTTTGTTAAAGGTGACTCAAACAAAGCAAGCTAGCGCTGTCGATGCATGTTAAATTAGTTTGTTATGGAGTTGAGCCCGGAGAAGAAAAAAAAAAAAAAAAAAAGACTTATCAGAGCATACGCGATTGAGCAGAGGGAAGGTGTATTAAAGTTATTAGACAAAGACATGTTCAACTGGGCGGTTGACAATAGCTTCCTTTCTTGCTTTACGGGGCGTCACTCTGGTGCTTTGAAGAGTGTGGTGAAGAGGAGAAGAAAAGGATGGGTTGGGGTAACCTGTAAAGAACACACACACACGCACACACACACGCACGCACACACACACACGCACACACAAAACACAGGGGGTCCCGTGGGACCGGGGGAACATGGAGGCGAGGGCTCAACCTCTTTAATTGCTCTCCTCATTAAGAAACTGGTTGCTAGGCGATCCACACCTATCGTGTCATAAACGTGAGACACACAAACAGAACGTCAGCGAACATAATGACTTTGGTGCTCGGGGCAGGACTTTAATTATTTGATTTTGTTCTCCAGTAGAGGAGTCATTAATAAAGACAAAAACAAATAGATTAGCTTTTTCCCCCACTAGGACTGGAGTGCACCGAGATATATTAATTGTCTAGTCTTTTTTTTTTTTTATTAGTCGTTGTTGTATTAAACATTACATTTGCTTTTGGTGATAGAACCATTAATGCCCATTAATGTGTAGAGAAGGTTGTTTTAGTCAGTGGTGTATATAAACTGTTTGCCCAGCTGTAATTGGCTCTTGAAATCTGAAGATAAGCAATTTGCACAATTGGCCCTACTCAGTTCTCTCTTTTTTTTTCCTATAATCTTTCAGCTGTGTGTGCTCCCATCTGCGAGTGGAGGCCACCAGGGTCATAAGGTTATGTTTAGTGCATTTTACTTTTTGGATTTCCCATGGTTTGGTGGTCCTTCTTCTCTCTCTTTTGGCTGAGCAGGCAATCAGTCTATCATATGGAATCAGTTGGAAGAAAAACAGTAAGTTCTGTTTTTCTCATACAGCCCCCCTCCACACACACACACACACACACACACACACACACACACACTCACACACCCTCACCCCACCCTTCCCTCCTCCTCTCTTTCTCCCTTTCTCCTTCCTCCCCCCTGTTTCAGCTCTCTCACAGCTAAATCTGCAGAACCCAATGACAGGAAATTGACCTCACAGCCAAATTCTTCAGCAATTTGATCATGTTTCACAAAGGTTTTTTTTACGACAAATGTAAGTGCAATTAGCATTGGAAGATTGGAAATAGTATAGCATTTTTTATTTTGTTTAAGGAGGAGTATTATCATCATAATTCTTGATATTAAAATGATAAATACACTGAGTAATGCATACTATTTCCAGTCAAAATACAACAAGGTGTGAGGGAGGCAAAAAGCAACTTAAAAAGTATAATGAAAGTGATGGAGGAACAAAGAATACTAAAAAAAACTACGACCAACTAGGTCTATGGATTGTAGAGTGAGAGGATGTTTGAAGGAAAATGGGAGGAGAAAAAGGAGCGTAGGAAATTATAAGATGTAAAAATGTGCCTACCATTCTCCAGATAAGGAGGCGTACCTTCTGAAGGGTCGAGTCTGCGAGCCCTTCGCCCATGCTTGGAATTGTTGTGTACGAACATGTTGTCAGAGACAGCCAAGACATGGCCGTCCACATTGACAGTCGTCGATACGACAACCTGCAACAAGATTGAAGGCGGAACATGTTATTTAGTACGATTAAAACAAAGAATTCTGGAAAATTATTTTACAGTTTCACTCAGTGAATAAATGTTATGAGGGTGGATATGGGATGCATGTTTTAGAAATTCTATCCAGGTACATGCTCGTGTGCTATTGATTACTATCGTCAAACCTTTTGAAGTGGTTATTCTCTTTGGACATATCGCATTACAGTTACCCTTCCTCTCAGCTATTGTGTTTTTGCTTTTGGTGTCTTGCATTTGTGTACAGCTAATTGACTTTTCAATCACTCAAATACCATTTCCGTTTACCCACTCTACCAACTGTCATCATAACCGAAGCTCAGAATTATTGATCAGCTTGTCCATCTATTTGAGGGTGGAAGGCCTCCCTTTTAAAATATTACTGGAGTCATTAGCAACTGAACCGTACTCCATCCCATCACTCAACAAACATTTTACTAGGATCAGATTCCAAGCCACACTCCATATTTCATAATGCTTATTTTTGTTGTTGTTTTTTGGCTACCACATCTCCAAACAGTGGGCCGCATGTGAATGGCCAAAGTGTTTCTGAGCCGGAAACAGAGAGCCCCTCTCAGGTTTGCTTCGCCGGTAAGTGACCTCGGAGTAGCAGTGGAATTTAGGGGGGCGCTTTTTTGGTTGGTTTGGGGAGGGTGGGGGTGTAGAGGGAGGAGGGGAGAGAAGGGGAAGTGAAAGAGCTCCATTCTTGTGAGCAGGTTCAGAGCTGGGCCAAGCTGAGGATGATGGATTGGGCCCTCTCTGGCCTCCAGCTGGTTTTGGGGGGTAATAAGTGGAGTGGAAGGCATGCAGAATACACAACCTTGGCCAGAGAAACACCTATAGTGGAGCATCTGGGAAATCTATTTGGGAAAAAATGGAATACTAACTGTTGGATCGAAGACAAGAGATGATCGCCAAAGATCCCCCTTCATGCCAGAGCTAACAATAATGCAAAATCTGGTCTAGGTTTGCTGCCTTTTTGATTCAATATAAACATTTCAATTTCACAAATTCAGAGAAGCCGCAACGTGGTGGGAGTCACTTTCTTCTATTCCTTTTGGCACAAAGAAGTGAGGGGTGAAAGCCCTCAGTGGCTGTCATGCATCAGTCCAGATTCACCCTGAGGGAAGATTGGAGGAGGCAGGGGAGGTCTGCTGGTGGTGACATCAGGAGGGGACACCCTGTCTTGTCTGTTTCATGTCCGGGCTTCCTCCTGGAGGATGCTGGGTCTTGTGTCTATCACAGAACACGGCTGGCAGTGATGGACGCCCTCCCACAGTTTGCCGTGAGCCAGATAGGACAAACCTCACTAAACTCTCACTCTCTCACCTTGACCTACTGGACTGCTTCTGGTGAAAATGTCTGGGTGGGATGGATGGATGGATAAATGGATCAACAGGGGGATCATTAATTTCAAGGCTTAACTACTTGACATATTAGGAGAGAGAGGGTTAAGGAACCACAAAAATGTGCTTACTGGTCATGTCATTTTGTCAGGGCGCACTTCTAAAATGGTTTTCTTTGGCTATACAGAGAATTGCGTGTGTGTGTGTGTAAGAGAGAGAGAGGGATAGAGAGAGACAGAGAGAGACATTGTGCATGCATGTTTCAGTCTGCATGTGTGTGTGTGTGCGCGCGTATGAGTAGGCATGTGTTTCCGCTGCCAGACAGACCCTGAGTTAACACTGTTGTTACATGTGGTTGGATCCTCCTCCCCTCTGTGCCAAGGCTCAGAAAGCTGTCAGGAACACAATTGATAGCACCTCTTAAATCCTATATCCTTATTTGTGTCAGATGGTATTCCCTAATAAATATTCTGTACATGTGTTCCGCATAGCAGAGGACACAAAATCTCTCGCTCTCTCTCTCACTCCGTCTTGGCCTTCTTTAATGCCAATAATAGAATTGTATTCATATGTGAGAGTGTGCGAGTGTGCGGTTGTGCGTACGGTACGGCTGTGCGCGCGTGTGTGTGTGTGTGTGTGAGAGAGAGAGAGAGACAGAGAGAGAGAGAGAGAGAAATAGAGAGGGAGAAAGAAAGAGAAAGAGAGAGAGTGTGTCTGAAATAGATTTTAGTCACCTGGAATCTGCGCATGTCTCGTGGATTTCCTGCATTCTTCAGACAGTTCTGATTGCACTTGAGGAAGAACTTTAGGAAGAATCTGAAACAGAGCACAAAACAAAACCAAAAATCATTAACTTTGCCCTTTAAGTAATTAAACGTTAAAACTCGTAGAGCATTTGAATTATTCTTAAACATTAACACATGCACACAGCAGTTCCATTAATCCAGTCAGTCAGAAACAAACTTTCAACTCCACATCTCACAACATCAAACCAAGGGACACTTCCACTATTTCGGTATCGGAGGCGACGGTATATTTATTATTCCCACCGAATCTATAGCATCAATCTCTTTGTCATCCCATCCGCTCACCTGAGTTCATGGGTCTTTCCCAACACCCATCTGCCACTAACATACAGGAAGTCACTTGATATTCCACCCACCTCTTTAATCCCAGGACACCCCCTGTGCAATTAAAGTTCTCCTGTTCAATAGGGAGGCAAATGAGGCCCACCTGTGACCAGGTCTTGTTTGAAGAGCATCAGGGATAAAGGACCTAACAAGGTGAGAGCGCGCCACAAAACTTATAGTCCTGTCAGGCAATTAGGCGGACACTCCTGGGACCACCGTATGCCACACACACACACAGACAGACCTGCACGCATATGCACACACACACCCATGCACACACTAGTGGGTGGGTGAGGCAATTATGCCACAAATTACAACCTGGCTAATCGTCTCTGAACAAATGTCACGTCTGAGTGAGATCTGGGGTTGGTTAGTTTGCGAGCCGTCTCTCCCTCTCTCTCTCTCTCTCTCTTTCTCTGTCTCGCTCTCTGTCTCTCTCTCTTTCTCTCTCTCAGATCTCAGGGAATTTATTGATAATGCCTTGTATCGAGAGCTGTATTTCAAACGTAGCCTTGGTTTGTTTGGGTAGATACAATAAAATAGTAAAAGAAGAAGATTAACGACAACAGCAACAAGAAAAATTGTGCCAGAGGTAGCCTATTGTCTAAAATCTGACACAACCACGCAGAACAAACAATGAAACTGACTCATCTTTTTTGCAAATTCTCCCCACAGAATCATGACTGATGGTTCCTTAGCTTTCTCCAATTCATTATAAATACAGAGGAGTTTATTTTTCATCACCCTCACACTAGGATTACTACATGTGCAATACTGTGGTTTCCATTGTAATACTAACTTGGCTCACAGTATCACAGCCACTCATTGGATTACCATAGATTGCACCATAGATTGCATGGCCATTTTATTCAGCTAAATACAGTGGCTTGTGTGGCCTGTGAGGACACTTTCACAACACTTAAGACTTCTCGTTCGCTCAGTGGGATCCTGGCCAGGCCATAAATCAGAGTCTGAAATGACCCCCCTAACCCTGGCCACATTAACACATGCACTGGTCATTTAGAAGCGTTCTTCGATAGACTCCAATACCTTGTGCTCCGCTGAGGGCCCAGGAGAGAGAGGAGAGGTGAGAAAATATTTTCACTCCACATCCAAGGCGCTTTGGCTCGGACATCAATAAAAGACGTTTTAACCCATGCCAGAATGCTGATTGCCTGTCGGTGTGTGGTGAGGCCATAAAAAACCTGACTTGTCATTAGTGCATTTCGCTTGATTGTGTTCAGTGTGTTTTCGGGTTGCATCTGTTGGCTGATCATCAAAATGACCATTATGTACTCTAATTCCCTGACCCTGTTTTTATTTCCCCAAAGAGTCATAATGTAGAGCAGCAGACATCTGCGGAAAGCAGACCTGAAATACGACTTTTATTTGTCTGTCGCCTCTCATACAGATTGGGTAAAGCTAGTGTGTGTTTGAGTGTGAGTGTGTGTGAGTGTGTGTGTGTGTATGTGTGAGCGCATGTCTGCACACGCATCGACATGTGCATGCGTGCATGTGAGTATGTGTGTGTACACGCATCACCCATTGCTAGACAATTTATGTCAGAGAAAGAGATAGAATACATTTCCTAGGCAATGCATTGACTTCATAAAAGAAACACATTACTTTCAGAGTTAGTCTCCTCTCTTTTCTGGGATACTTTAATGCTTTTACATACTGTTTCTACTACAGTGAAACCAAAAGTTAAGAAACAATAAACAGAAGAAATTGAGTGCCCACGCTATCATAAACTAGCTCCTTTATGTTTACTGTTATGAAGGCAATTAAGCACAATTTCCCCGCTAAAAAGATAAGCTTAATTTTCATAGTCCACAGCAGTGGCAGTGCTATAGCATCCATTACATTTGAGTTGGTTAAGATTCTCCATGAGCACGGTGCAAATTGGTCCTTGGTGAAAAGGAGAGCAATTAAGACAAGGCCCCTCTCTCTCTCTTTTACTTCTTAAATATCTACAGAAGTTTGTGCTGGTGTTTTGGCACGCACGGAGACAAAAGGAGGTTGTTTAATTGTTTTTTAATGGGATATCAAGTCGTCGCTGCCATTAGATGTTGGCAATGGAGGGCAAAGGGGGATAGAGAGAAAGAATGAACTGCAATTAGGTTTGATTAAAGCTATCCTTCTCAATAATCAGCTGTTCTGACAGGACAGGGGGACCCTGGTGGCCGCTGAGATGGAGGAAGGTGTTGAGTGATATTAAGGCCAATGAAGGGGATATTAACATGGCTAATTAAAGCTCTTCCAAAGCCGGGAGAGGAGGCTCTCAGTGGACCGCACTGGATGAAATAATCGGCCAAGGCAGCTATCAGTTGGAGGAGAGAGAGCGGGAAGGGGTGGGGTGCAGTCCATCTGAGGGATGGGGGGACGGAGGGAGGGATGGTGGGATAGAGGGAGGCGTGGAGGAAAACTATGAAGTGTGAAGAAAGACAAAGAGGAAGAAAGAGACAGGCATATAGAGATAGACTTACAGGGCAGCCATGGAAGCTCATTTTGACACCAACCCTCTCTCTCTCTACATGTCTGAAGACTGCCAGTATAACTAAGACCTGACATCAGCTTTTATCTCCGACAGCTAGTCGTACAGGTCCACAAATCAACGTTAAAACAATCCTGCTCATGCCTAGGTCTAAGGCAATTAATACGATTCTCCTGTAGTACCTCCATGCTCGCCCACTGCCGAAGCTACTAATCATGCCATAATGATTTCTCTCCCTCTGGTCAAAGGGGAAATAGATTGTCTCTTTAGTAATGCAGCAGGCTCTGCGCCTTCCACTCCCTGGCTTCACAGACCCGGTAATTGAGGAGAAAAAGGCCGACTTTGGCACTTTGACTGATTTGAGGGCTGCTAGACCCTCTTATCTTTACTCTGATCATTTTAGGCTGACACTCAAAGGAAGACCCATCGCCCTAATTCTAGCTCACCCTCTCCCATCATCAAACGGAAGGGGGAATAGAAAAAAAAAAGAAAAAGAAAAAAACAAACAGGCGAGGTGAGGAAAGCCTTCCCTCATTTAAGTGGCCAACTTAATTGCTGGGTTGATGTCACTCATGCATAAATGTCCAGCCCTTTGATTTGAGTGAAGAGGGCAAATAAGGATAATGTTGTATTATTAAGGAGGCTCCACTGTCACATCAGCGGAGGCTATGTGTAATTGTCTATTTGAACAATTTCATTCATTGTTTTATCCATTTATTATCTCTTCTTCTTTTTTTATTTTACATTAAATTGTATGAGCAAAATATGCAAATTATTTCTATTCTCTAATTTCTCAAATTACACACTTTAAAGATTTTTTTTTTCTTCTTCAGTGGTACACCTTGTTCTAATTGCACAATGAGCTGCCCCATATTTGTTTAGGACCGTTACACAATACACTGACAGATGGCCATAGTATCTGTAAGAGTCAGGTATTGACAACCCTAAGCTCCTGATTGGTGCCCCGGCACTAATGACTAGCATGCAGTGTCCACAGCCGGCAGCCATGACAGTGAGGTCATCCGTTGCAGGGCGGTGAGTATCGATCACCACCCAGCTCCAGCCCATCAGGCCCCAGCTGCCTCCCAGACTCAATGGGCCCCTGTTACAGGAGCCCTGTAAGAAACGGCTCCCAACACCAGACTACAATCTGCTGACACCAGATCTCTGCGCTGAGATAGTAGTACACGGGTCAATAGCGTATCGGATTTCCAAAACGCCGGGGTCTTAATGTCAAGCCTCCTGCCTTCCCTACCTACTGCTCCAGTTATTAGGCACTCCACTGAACTGCATTCAGATCCCTGTTGTGACAAGGCGGAGCAGGTAAAACGAGAAATAGAGACACTTATAGATCTTAATCTTCCTGAACACTTATTTATGCAACTGAGTGGGCTTGATATATCAACCAGTTAAGTCCCTGGGAGGCCGAGCCGAGCTGCGCGGCCATTTCTGTCGTATTCTGGTTCGCCGCTGTCTGCTCTCGTCAAGCAGAGCTGTTTTTCTCGCCTTAGCTGAAGTAAACCACAGCACATTAACAATATTTGCTCTACCCCTGTACAAGCGCCGAGGGACCAGACCCACAGATCCTATCACTTCTTTATCAGGGAACAAGTGCCTCACTATCCAACCTTATTGGGTTTGGAAGATTAACCCTTTCCACTCATGGGCTCTACCCATCTCCTCCGAGAGCAGGGAGGCAGATGTCACAGTGATTATTATTGTTCAACATCACATATCGCGCCGACACGTCTTGTAGAATTTATTGGGTATTTCCGAGGCTTTCTTTTATTTTTATTTTTTTATTTTTTTTGCAGCTGCCATAGTCAGTTGATTTTGTTTGTTTCATATTTCATATTTTTGTTGGTGGTGTGTGTGCATTGCGTGGGTGTCACAAATAATTAATGTGCTCCCGCTGCACCTTCAGATGTAGCTGTGTCCCTCCATTCATCCCTCTTTACCCTCTTCTCCACCACCCCACCCCCCACCCCCCCTTTCTCTCTAATGGGCAGAGTGGCATTGACATTATTTCACTTGAGGATCCCCCACTCTGTCAATCCCTCTTCATTTACTCCATGGCTACAGAACTCATTATGGTACCTCTTCCTCCTTCTCTCTCTCTCTCCTCTCTCTCTGTCTTTCTCTCTCACCCTCTCATTCTCTCACTCATTCTCTTCACCTTTTGTCTTGCTGCTCTCTCTCTCTCTCTCACCGGACACTGTTAGTTTCTTACTTAAGAGAATCGCTCGTCTTCACAAATGGTTTCACGTCAAACCCACTCCCGGCCAGCCCCCACTGACTCCCTTCAGGCTTCGGCACAGGTTTACTGTAACAGATTAGACGAAGACTCAGTGCTCCTGCTAACTATCCATCACTTGCTAACAGTGGACTAGGGCTGTGTGCTTTATGCAGCTTTTAGCTCCAGCCCGCCACATACTGCATGTTTAGCCCCAAGCTCTCTCCCTCTGCCTCTCCCATCCCCTCACATCAAGATACTGCTGAGGCTGTGTACTGTTGCACGCTGTTCTTTGTTTTACTCCGAATACGGCTTTTCTCCGCCACGGCTTTGAACACAATATAATAAGACACAAAACATAAATAATTCTGCGTTGTTTTGTCTTCTGTGGCCCTATTGTAAAAATGAATCAAACACTGGTTGCCGCTATAGAGCCAACATCATTTACATCCCAACTGGAATTCATAAATATTATCGCATCATCACCGGCGCGGTAAAAACTGTGTGATGATTATTGATAATGACTACGACAGTCTCAACGATGTCGGTCACAAGGTTGCTGACATTACAAAAATAATCACGTACATCAACAATACAGTTCTCCAGAATATTTACTCTGCTCACCAGCTGGATGGGAGAAAGGTATCTCCAGGTTATTTTTGCACAGGGGGAGAAATATGGTGCTTTGATTACTGGTTAGCATTGGAGCTTGGGGCCTTGAGGAAATACCAGTCAGCACCTCCCTGCACTGGTGAGATGGAAGATAAGCATATGTTGGAGTAGCGGGCCTGGGTGAATAGTAGTATTTAGGGTGTTGGACGTGGGGTGCCTGGAAGGCCCCAGAGCCAGTCTACAATGAGAGCCATACAGCGGCGTCTCTCCCCTGCCCTCTGCTCTCCTGTGGCACCTTGGAGTGATCAGACCCAGGCAGACGCAGAGGAACGCAGCTGTACAGGGAAGGCCAGCAGGGGGGCTTTGACCATTTACTGACAGGCATGCTGGATCCAGCAGGACGGTGGGGGGTTGTTTGTGTGTGTGTGTGTGTGTGTGTGTGTGTGTGTGTGTGTGTGTATCCAGACGGTGTGCATACATGCGTGTGTGTGCGTGTGTACATATTTGCGCGCGTATGTGTTACGTAGGCCTGTGAGTCAGTGGTTTTGCTGTGTGTCCATGCATGCACAAATGTATGCGAGTGTACTTCTACATCATATTATTACTAATGTATAATACATACATCTAAAGTGGCTGTCAGGACTGGTCAGTCATCATAAAACATGAGGCAGCCACTCTGACACCGCTGCCACATTAACACTTTCTCAAAAAAAAAAAAAAAAAGAAAAAACACCTACTGTGGGCTGTCATGTAGGCAGGGGGGATAGAGACAGAAAGACACAGAGCGGGTCGGTGCTTAAAGCTAACAGGTAACCTTTCTGTGCACCTAGGACAAAGGCAGGGGGAAAAAGAAAATGTCAAATTAAGAGAGGCCAGGCAGAGAGACGTGGCTGCCATATTTGTGTGAAAGCCCAGTGCTGTTGGCAGCAGAGATGGCTGCTTTCTGATTCATCTGGGGCCGTATGGCAAAGCTTTGTCAGTCTGTGCGAGGTATAAATAATTCAGGGTGAGAGATGGCAATTACAGGGCCCTGCACAACCAAAATGAATATTTTATAAGGACTAAAACTGCCCTGGAATGAATCACACACATGGAGTCACACACACATACACACACACACACACACACATACACACAACCATAAGTGAATATGTGCACACGCACACACGTAAGCTCATATGCACACACAAACGCGCACAAACACACTCACACACAAAGGTAGCACATATGAACCCTTAGCACAGCTGTTGTACTGTTGACAATATCACTATTATATTGTATAAACCCTTGTATAATAGGTTAATAATTTGTAATATACTTGCACATTTGATTTATTATATTGCTTGGTTGAAGGTGTAAAAGCATATTTATTGTTTTCAATTTTGTTATTGTATTGTTTTGTTGTTAAAAAAAAAAAGGTTTTACATTGTAAACAAATATGCATTTTTTAGGTTTTAGTTAACTATCTACTCTTTATTAGCTTAGCAGCATGTAGCCTGTAAGAAATAAATTAGCAAAAAAGTGATGTCAATATATAGTAAAGGCCTACACACAAAGCAGCCTCCTGAGACCCAGAGCCTTTACTTTTGACCCTGTAAATATGGTCTTTGTGTGAGAGCAGGGGGGGGAAAAAAGCAAAATGCTAATGGGAAAAGATTAAACCCAAAAGCCGCCTGGAGCATTTACCTCTAAAGGGTTTTGTCTGTCAGGTTTCCTGCAAAACTCTGTCTTTATAATTCTGAGACAAAAAATAACATTGTTCCCCAGTCCTGAGGAGCGCAGCAGCTTGGTTGAATGGCCATTGTGTGGGCCTAGCTAATGATACCTTAGCCTTTGTGAGAGGGAGGCCAGGTAGGTCTGTGACATCAGCGCCACACAAGTGCTTCTCTGTCCGGATGTTTAGGGAAGGATTTCGTCCGTGGTGGGAAAAAGGTATAGAGAATAAACAGACCCTGTTTTTGTACCAGCGTTTCAAACCCCTCCGTCTAAGGTGGGGGTATTATAAGAATAGAATATTCCACTCAAAATAAATCTTTATTTTAAATCATCAAAATTACTTCTAATTATGTGGATTTAATGTACGTGCGCTGACTTGTTGTACATTTACTTAAGCCGTGAATGATGTAATTCCAAGAGTCTCTTTTTTCCTTTTTTTTTTATTTTAGAGGGAGTGTGGGCGTATTATTTGTCAGTCCAAAGGGAAGATGGCAACCCTCTGAGGGAGGAGAGACCCCAAGCATGAAGACACAGATCGCGTGTGTTGGAAAAAGTGACAGCAAGGCAAATGCTAAGAGAAAGCTGCTTCCTTACCGAACCGCACACTGTTAGCGATATAGCTAGCTGTTGTGAAGGCAGCTGACAAACCCATAGCGTGGCATGTCTCGCCCCGTTTGTGAGTTTTCAAAGACTGTGATTTGCAAATAACATGAGTCTCTGGGCATAGACTGGGCATGTAAGTACGGTGAATAAAGCCCCCCTGCTCTGCTGAGGGAAACCCTTACTTGTCAGCTCAGTTCTTTGTCAGGAACCTGACAGATAAATAGACAGTGTTTTGCCGCTCACTCCTCCTGCCTTATGTACACAGAGGCGTGTGTCTGCTTCCACATACAGGTTGACTTGCTTTAGGGGAGGAATTTGTTGAAAGACACCCCACTGCTTCGCAGGGCAATGACTGAAAATATTGTGGGCCACTTCAGACAGCCTCAAACAACAAACAATGGGGGTTGATGTGTAACCAGATAAAACACAGATCGAGTAGCTGGGTATAAGCACCACTACAGGGCTTATTTTTCATGCAAATTACTACTAATGAGCTTCCTGAAATCTGACTAATTATATCAAAGTGATTTCTTTAATTAGTTTGTAATAATTCCTCGCATAAACATCATAGTAAACAGATTAAGCTATATAAAAATATCAATTTGTCACACTTTATACAAGATGCTGTGAGGTTGAAGCTAATGTCGCTTCTCCAAAATGCCAGCGCAAACATTTATTAAAGAATTAAATATGTACTTAGAGAATGTTTGGTAACATTAAGAAAGCATATCTTTTGCAAATTTGTCATGGCCTCTCCATAAGGGCCTCTGTGAGTTATAGCGGAGAAGCCTCTGAAAGAATAAGAAACAACCATGAAGTGAGAGGAATGACTTGCTTCCCCATATGTAAGTTTATTATACAATATTATAATATAAAATACTCTTATCACTAGTATTAAAATATTGCATGAATATCCAACTAAAACACACAAAGACCTAGTGTTCGGCAGTAATCAGGCATCACAGAGTATACCACAGAATGACTGGAAATACTGTGTGTCAAGTCCAAATACCTATTTGAAAAATAACAGATGCTTTCAGAAAAGATAAGAAATTGCATTTATCTACCACTTTGCACCTCTTGCTAAGCCAACAACATTCCACAAACCCCTAAAGAGTAAAAATATCTAATATACTACCAGTCACAAGAGAACTCATCTGACTACCGATCTTTCTGATACCCTCAATCTGCACTGAGATGGATTAAACATTCAATTTGTTACTCGCCAGACCACCACCTAGGTTCACCACTTACCATACAAATGGAAAACACGCTAGTAATCTATTAGCCTGCTTGGCCTGACACTGTATTATGTTGTATTTGTATTATATTTACTTCAGGGAAATTACGATTCAAGTCATATTTATCTTCATGTGGAAATGTGTGTCTAAATGGAAATCACCTTTAGTGCGAGGGTGGATGCAGAGCAATACTAATGTGATCCATGAACCGTGCGATTTAGTCACCCTCTATGGATGCACTATGGGCTGATTCTACATATTAAACATGCTCTCCCCCTGTTAAAGCCCGTACCCAGAGCCCCCGATGCTGTTTGATAATTATTACGCTTACATTACAACACAAGACCTTGCCTGTGGAGCTGCAAGAGCCGCCCCTTCCCCATAAACACACACACATACGCACACACACATACCACGCGCGCGCGCACGCACGCACACACACACACACACACACACACCCTTTGTCATATACAGTAGTAAACAGCTTCCCAGTAAGCTGTTTGCACTTCACTGCCCGCTCTAGGAAATAAAAACAAAGAGCAAATTGGGGGGTTTTGCGTCTCAGTGAATAAATAAGGTTGTTTTACTCACAGAATCCATTACCTTTTAAAACATGTGCCTAATGCGTTGAGCCTTTTCATTTTACAAACAAAGCCTAAATTAAGAATTAAATACATTCGTATTTAGATAACGGCATTAGCTTTATGACATCAATGTGAAAGAGTTGGACACCATCCATATCATTCCCATGCTTCCATTGTCACGTTAAATTGCAATATTAATCCTGGCTGAGACCAAGGTACTGTAGCTTTTATGCAGTACACTTGAATTATGCTATTGAAGTAATTGATAGTGATTCAGTCGTTGAAGGTACTAATCCCATGATTCAGTTCTTCTCTCTCAGTGCCATTTACCTCCAGATGTTTAGAGTTTGGGGTAATCAATAAAGAGGGAATAAAGATTGGCATTCACAATACTCCCCTTGACAAGCTCCAGCCGAATGTTTGTCAAGCAAATTAAACACACTTAGACTTTTCACCTGCTCCTACAACGACACCACATATGGCCGTGAAGTTAAAAATAAGAAACTGTGCATACATTACCATGCATAATGCACAACTCCCTCCATTTAATATGCAAATTTTGTAAAATATTACTGAATACCTTCTGTTCGGAATGAATAAATTTGAATTGCAATTAGAATAATCTTGTATAATTAATGAAAACTGTCAATTTTGGTTCCGAAGTAATTTGATTAGCATGTTGATAGGACACTTATCAAGTTCAGTAAACTGTTAGATTAAGAAGATGAAAAAAAAGATTCTAAGGATATTTTTCTCAACGGCTCTGACATTTTCCCTTGGCATTGTAAACAAAGACAGTAGCTGGCAAACTTCCTGAATCGAGGGGCGCGAGAGGGAGGGTGGAGAAAGAGAAAAAGAGAAATAGAGAAGAGGACAGAGATAGAGAGCCTCTTGAGATAATCTGCGAATCTCAGTCCACAGATGAAAAGGAGTCTATCGTCAAGGCTCCTGAGTGAGCTACTCATCTCTGCCCTATGCTCTCCAGCTAAACCCAAGTTTATGGGATTTATCTCTTGAACCATTTGTAGTTTTCACATCACATGATGATTTAAAAACAGCACACAGCTTTTCTAAATGTTTGGAGGCTATAAATGTAGAGTTCTCGAGTAAAACCCACAGAACTGATCTCACTCTCTACAATTCATCTGAGAGTAGCTATCTATTAACGATCAACAAATTGATGTACGCCATTGTTGTATTGTATAAAACAGTACCATCTGTACTGTCTACAGATGAACAGAGCTAGTGACCTCCTTTTCCCCTCTCTTTCTCTGCTCATTAGCTATCCTGAACCTCTTTCTCTCCTGCTTTCAGTTTTCAAACCCCCAAATGAGACCTAAATCGCTTGCAATACAGGTTAGCTTGAGGGAGGGGGGGCAAACATCTGTCGCACTAGGTACCCGCACGCAGCTCGGGGTATCTCCTGCGAGGAACTTTGGGGATGTTTAATTCATAAACGCTGTCATCCATGTAAACCTCCTGATTTCATAATGACTAACTCTTGGTGGTTTAATTAATTTAATAATGCCTTTCAGAAGCCATAAATGAAAGGGTCTCTGAAGTGGTGCATTAATTAGCCAGCGCCGATGCTAGCCCTGTCAGACTGGTGGCTGTCAAAACGCAGGGCAAAGCGGAGAATGGGCACAGCTGACGTCCCAGGGTCAGAGGTCATGCCAATCATGCTCCTCACCACACTTAATGAGTCATAATTTGTGTCTAGTATACACATGTATTAGGGTCAACCTGTGGTCATGTCCATAATTCTCCCCCCTTGCTAGACTACATGAAAATAACTGGCGGGCGACAAGGTAGTTACATTCTCGGTAATAAGCAGTGGCACGGCCACATTATGTTGCGACTTGTATTTACATGGTAACCACCTCTGAAAGTAGAATTCATCAGAGCTTTGCCTTCACCTTGTTTGAGCCGATGCCGCCGCTCTCTGCATCCCAGCATTTTGCTTTAATTACAATGTTATGACTTACTTGCTCACAAGGTTATAACATAGAATAAATCAAACTTCATTAAAAGTCTCAGCAACTCAACGCATGAGCACACAAAATCATCACAGAACCAACCAGATTATATTCCAAACTAACTCCATGCATCTCATAAGGAGGTTGTTTTCCTTTTTCATATTTCATAAATATGAACCAGGGAGGCTTGTGTCTGTGCCTGTCCATTTATTACCATAAAAATCAGCTGACTGAAGTATCTCACTATCTGTGGAGGCAATTAACTGTTTTGAGAGAATGCGTAATACGGGACTTTGTAATGGTATCATTTGGAGTCAAGGCACAGATGCGCCGTGCGGAGCCATACTGTAATTAGAGAGAAACGCTGTACAGGTTTTCCACTAATTAGCAAATTATGCTGAAAATAGCATCAAGCTAATTAACAGTTATTATGGCATTTTTGAAAGTATGACTTTAATTAGCAAAGTCCTGACGCAGGCAATTTCAAACTCGTCTCCGAGAAGATGAGGAAGAAAAGAAAAAAAAAAAAAACATGGGGCATGATCAAGAAGATACCCAGATTATTATGATGCCGTCAAAAACTAAAAGAAGGGAGAAAAAAAAACAGGAGGAGAAAGAGAGAGACTGAGTGAGTGAGTGAGAGAGGGAAGGGAGGAGGAGGAGGACTGGGGGGGGGTAAAGCTTTTGTGTGTTGTGTCTGAATCTCCATCCAAATGAGGGGACATGTGTGCTGTGCCACGTTGCCAAGAGGAGCCCTGAGCCGTGTGCCCAGTGTCAGGTGGCAGCGGCTCACCCCTCAGCTACCAGGCGAAGACGAGAGTGAGCTCAGCTGGTGCCCACAGCCACTCACTTATTCTACTCCGCTGCACATTAAAGGAGCCCTCGAGTGGAGCCAAGCAACGCCAGCCAGCCAACCTGACAACAACACTGCACCTCCTCCTCCTCTCCAACAGTTTCTCCCAGCTCTTGCCGGGACCCACCTCGGTCCTAATGATGGTCGGTGACAGCAGATACACCGGAAGAATTCTGCATCCTCTCAGTTTAAGAAAATTACCAGAAAGAAAACATCTTTTCATCCATTTTGGAAATGCGGTGGAGAATAATTGCTGTTGGGGGCAACGCCATTCATTAACCTCACAATTGTTGATACAATGGATAAGAGTGAGTATTTAAGTGTTTTGTGGAAAGCTGTGTTTTTAAAGGCACCTGTGCAGAAGCTTTGAAGGGAGGAAGTGTCACCAATGGAAGTGGGGAAGAGAGGAAAAGAGGAGTGGAAGAGATGGAGGAAGAGAGGGAAGAGAGGAGAGAAGGAGAGGGGTGGACTGGAGGGTCTTTGAAGGCCCAGTGTGTGAGAGAGAACAGAAGTGTGCCTAGCCCCAGGCAGCCTACGGCTCAGGCCCATTAGCTAGACTGACCTTGCCCGCGCCTTTGTCTTTGTGCTCTCCTCCCGCTGCTTCCCCTTCTCAAGCATTCCCTTTTTGTTGTCTCCGAGCGAGATTGGGAAGGGGGCCATAGCTTTCAGCTTTCTCCACCTCCCAACCCCCATCTACCCCCCCATACATCCCCCCCACTCCCACCCCTTGCCTGGAGCTTGTGCCCCAGAGGGCTCGGTACAGTGACACCCCTAGCCGGTGGCCACCTCTGCCCCGATGAGAACTTGGCTGGAATAGTCAGCGCCCCGAAGACCCCCAGAGAAAAAGGCTCCATATCGGGGGGCCCAAATCACGGCGCTGCAGGCCCCACATACGTGCACCCACTCTGGGCAGCCTGCCTCTTTATTGCCTGCCTCTCATTTGAGAGGATGGAGCCTGGCTGCCAAGTTTTGACACCGCCACATATGGCCTCCTCCATCAATCGGACTAATCAAGCATCAAGGGGAGGCAGGACCAGCTTAATTGCCAGCCAGATATAGCTGCTCTCACTTGACACGCAACCTGAAATAGATACAGGTCTGAGGAGACCTGACAGAAGATAAATGAATATGGCCATTGTTCTAATAATTATATCAAAATGCACTTCTTTACAATTTCTGTAACTCTGCTACTGCTGCCATTACTATGATAACTGTTTAAAGTTAGAATATAAATAGTAGGTAACGCAATACATACTACTATTTCAATGTTACACATTGCAAATCAACACTATTGCAAATATTGCCTTAATATAGCATCATCTACTCATTAAAATGTGGATTATGTTCACATTTGTAATGTTTGGTACCTCGGGTTAGAGAAGTGTACAGTAAGTTGTTGGGAGGGTTTTTTTTCCCATGCAGGCTGCAGTGCTCTGCTCCTCCAGAGTCCTTGAGGCGTTCTGTCTGCCTCTGCCTGCCTCTCTCAACTTCCTGTTTCCCTGCACCCCCCACTGGGGTAGCAGCCACGGAATAACTTAGCACACGGAATGAGCAGGAGAGATCAACAGCAGTCATCCATTCATCTTGAGTTTCTCCTGTCACTCTCTCTTTCCGTTTGTAAACACTGAGGGTCTGTGGTCAGAATGGCCTTTTGTCCACTGTGTTTTTCTGCGTCCCTCTCTTATTCACTTCAAAGGTAACAAGTGACAGATGTCTGTCTTCTCTGCGGTCTTAAATACTAAGGCTCCGCGATAGCATCTGGGCTGAATGTCAAACTGTGAATCTTCCCTAAGAATGTACTGTGGTTATGCCAAGCTCATTGTTATTTATGTCAGGGACACAGCCTACAGAAGTATTTAAGATACGCCCTGTAGCTCGCAGCAGGCTACTCTTGAGGGGTGCGTATGTAAAAATGATGGACAAAAAATTACGAGAAAAAAAGGAAAATTAAAATAAAGGAAGTACTGCAAAGGATAAAGTCAATGGATGAATAGTTCAATTAGCTCCATATCAAGATTTCCTCGTGGGCTTGCAACTTCCCATAGATTCTGACTCTGCGTGAATCAATTCAGCCACAGGAGATGATCAATCATACCTGCTTCAAAAAAAAAGGAGAAAAAAAAGAAATATAACATGTCAAATTAGAAGTTTATTTGGATTAAAGGGTTTCTTGGAGTTGCGGGAACTAAAAAATGGCAAAGGTGGTGGCATTTTGAGCTTGTAATCACAGCACGGTGCAATGTTTATTTAACTTTACTCGTCTCCATCTCTGCCTGCTTTCGGTATTTACATGTTTAATTGAGAAGTGTGCTGCCGGTTTCTTCTGCCCATCTGCCGAGTCCCTTCCTCTTATCAGGCTCATTCCTCAAACTGACAGCTCTCCTTTTCTGCATATCTCTCTTTCACTCCCGTGCCACTGCACTACTAACTCCTTTTTCTCCCCTTCCCTCTCCCTCTTCAATCTGTCACAGCCGGTTATGAGTAATGACAATGCATTTTCACCCAAATCAAACCAATAAGTAGAAATATGCACAAGGAGCCTCGAAAGAAAATATCATGTTGTTGTCTGCATGAGACACACAACTGCGCTAAAGGGTATCGCGTCATGAAACTCTCTCTTCTGTGGTCCGGGATTTTTTTTTTCCCACGTCTAAATCACCGCCTGTCAGACGCAACATGTGTGTCATTGTATCCCCATCAGCGTGTTTCATTGTACACACTACCACCTCTGAAGAGCTGCCTCTTATCAGTCGAGTGTCAGAAAGCCCCCTGCACCACCACCTCCTCCCCGCTGCCTTTCTAAATGCTTTTCTATTAAGAGCAGTGTTGTGTCCCTCTGATAGCGGCAGCTCCTCCACTTCATCATTCATAATCCCAATGGGCATCAATGGACTCTATAGCCTCGCCATCCACACCAAAGGCTTTGTCATTCAGTGCCAGTGAAAACAACCTAAATGAGAGTGAGAATCTGAGTATTCACTCAAAGGGACCAGGAAGTGGCCCAATAGGCCAAAGCACTCCAGTCATGAATAGTCCACTTTACTGCAAGGCATTGGCAAAGGTACCTGCCGATGGTTGGAGGGGCTTTCGGTCTGGTTTCATCCTCCTTGAATTTAACTAAATGGCTTACTTGAACATATGGACGGCATCTTATGAAGTGTAAAATGATACTACTCGTCTGCTTTGTCTTTTGAATGCTGTTCTATTTTAGCTAACTACACGGTATGACAAAAAAAAAAAAGAATATTCCCTGAGGTAGACAAATGCTCTGAAAATCAAGAAATGAGAGGCATATAGGAAAACAAGAAGGAGGAAAAATACCCACTGCTCTACATCATAGCACCGGTGTAGTCTAACTTTCACCGGCTCAAAAAGTCTGAAATTATGTTCCCGCCCTTCCCAGCATGCAGAAGTCCCGCTGGGGGCCTCAATGTGATCAGCAGCATCCCCACCACGTCTCCTCATTATTGAGTAAATAGGTTTGGGCATGTCCTCAGTAAACAAAGCCAAGACTGACAGTTAAGGGAGAGAGGGGAGTGGGAGGCAGCCTCGTTCCCAATTAGAGTCGCCTCAGGCAAAACTTTAAAGAGGAGATCAATCCTACAGATCGCTAAACTGATCCTGTCACAGGCTGGGGATATTTAAACTGTGGCGCAGAGCAGAGCAGAGCGGTGCAGGGCAGTTCTCAGTACAGTTTGACTGTGTGTGCTAATGACTTGGGGGTAGGCTCTCTCACCAGGACACACACCCCACAGCGAGGCGGCCGTGATTGACGGGTGAAATCGGACCTCAGCTGCAGTTCTCGGCACAGTAGGGGCCAGATGGGGAAATAGTGATTTGCGTTTTTTAGTATGCAGCTCCTACACGCACGGATATTCCCTAATTGTCTCCCTTACTTACCTGTGAAGCTGTTTCCCATCACAGATGCAGAGTACATTTCAAATTAACCCAGAATGTTTTGATTTTTTTTTTTCTCAACCTACACCTTTGAAGCAGACTTATTAAAATTTGCCAGTGGGGCTCATCCCTGTCCATCTACTCGAGGTGAAAAGTTAGTTCTCACTGATGTTGAGGCAAAATAAAGGGACTAACATGAGGTGAATGAAGCTGGAGTGGTGGGGATGACAAGTGAGTTTAATCGCATTGTCAATTCATGACATCCTGCTAAAGCAGCAGATACTGTATCTTTGACTACAAGTGAGTCGCTGGCAGACTCCAACTCCCAGGCACACATGGGTAATGTGTAATGAGCTACTAGGCACTCTGCAACTGCAGAGGAACTGAACATTTAAATGAGCGAATGATGCATTATGTATATCACTGAGGTTCCTGTGCAGGAATTAATCATGATCATAAAAGCCAAAGACAAAACAACATGCTGAGGCCATTGCTAAATTGTTGTGATCTAATGCAAAACAAATTCATTTTTCATGCCATTAAAGATAAAGAAAATCTTAAAAGGTTTGGTTTTGCTTGTCTGCGTCTCTTATTGAGAGTCATTCACTTTCAACTTTATTTGCGGATTATTGTAAATCCCCGGTACAAATCATATCATGAAATCATGTAGCTGGGACATTGGATGTGTTCTGCTAATGCTCAAGGAAGATCCCCTGAGGGAGCCATTGAGTGGGGGAGAAAGGGAAAGAAGAGAGAGAGAGAGGAAGGAGAGAGACAGATAGATAGAGAGAGAGACAGAGGGAGAGAGAGTTACAGGATGGGGAAGGGAGGGAAGGGTAGGAAAGAAAGACGGAGAGGAGGGGAGGGCGGCAGCAGTCAAGCTGCACTTTATCCTGACAGATCTCCTTTACACACTAATTTCCTTGTTAAAGAAGAGAAAATGGCACTCAATCCGGAGAAATCCTTTTCTCCTGGAGCAGGCCTGTCAGCTGAGGGATGAGTGGATACAAGCAGAGCTTTCCTCCTCAGGCTAGCTCCCCCTGGCACACAGCAGCTAGGCTACAGCTCACAGCAGAGCTCTCTATCTATAGCCATAATTAATACACCATCGGAATATAATGAACCATACCATGATACATGGATTTCAGTGGGTGCTGTCGACAGCATTCATTTAACTGCTCGCTGGAAATCAAATGTGAAGTGAATTGATTTTTTGATCATGTCATCTCCATCACAAATGGCAAACAAATCGTGTACAACCATTTCACGCTCAGTTGTTGTGTATAAACATTCCCCATGACAAAATGGCAAGGCCTCCATCATTCACAATTGCCACGTTATCAGCAAAGACGTTAATATCCAACGAGGCACATCCTTCAGTGCAACATATTTATCATAGAATGTGCAATCCTCCAAAGTGTATTAGCTTGGATTTGAAAAAAGAAGCAAAGAAAAGCCTCTTTTATTTTAAGTCAGGGGTGTTAGCTGTTCAGTCTGCATGTTCTCATCTCCCAAGATTACTATTCGCAGGGTGTGTGTCAAGACTACTTTTCAGAAATCTCGGTAACAATTCAGATGCGATCGATAAGGAGTGACAGTTTATTCTAAGGCTTAGCACAGACCAAGAAAGGAACGGCTCAAGCATCAAGTTGAGAGGAATGAATTTGTTTTGTATTTGATTTTTCCATTAAATTTATCACCACTTTAACTCTCCCCCTTTTTTCTCTCTCCTTCTTTTTCTGCCTCTCATTCTGTCCCTCTCTTCCTTCCTCCCTCCCTCCTTCCCTCTCTCTGTCACTCACATCAACAACAAGGCTGTAAACGGCTGTCAATTTCTCCTCTCTGATTTCCATGTCTTCACTTTCATCCATTTTTGATTGCTTCACACCCTACACCTATGATGCTTTCAGTGCTCATCTGTGACCTTGTGAGATGATGGGGTAAATTATAAAATAAATGTTGAGAGGCAGAGCACTGCTGCCCTTTATAACACTTCATCATATCTGCTGTGGACGGAAAATAGTTGAGAAACATTTTCTTACAAAATTGCCTAATGCTGGTTTGGCACAAAATCATATGGTAAATCTATTACCACTTTGTCAAGAGAAACCACTTGAGGTTTCCTGCAGTGTAGCAGTGGGCAAAGTGGGAAACTATAACACTGAAACTACTGTCCGATTCCTCTTATTAAAGTGTTTTCAAAATCGTCTCCCTCTTCAGATTTAAGGGTCATTGAGAAAGCCAATCAGAGGGACAGGCCAGTCAGAAAGCCAGCGGCGTGAACAGGACAGGAACCAGCTGATGAAATTCATCCATACTTCTCACTTATGATGACATGATTGATTTTCCCTCAGAGTGCTCAAATGTAGGATTGTCTTCCTACCCCCATCTCCTCCTCCATCCCGCCTCAATCTGCCCACCCACCCGCCAAGCCAACAGCTAATGGATAAAGCCTCTGTCTGTCTCAGGCATGGCGGAGAGTTGACGAGTGGAAGAACAACTGCAACGAATGAAGGGTGAAATCTGAGAGTGCAATTTTCCGTCTGTCAATCTCCCTTCAAGAGAACAAGTTGACCACCAATCAGCGGAGTCGATTCAGGGCTGGCGGTTGATGGGAGCGTTTTGAGTGACAGCGTCATGTCACTACATTAACAGAGCAATGAAAGACATAAAAAGGATTTTTTTTGAAGGGTCCAGCGAGTTATTTGATTTTTTGGTATGTGATTTGGGGGGTTGGGACCATACTTTTCTGCCTTAACAAATGAACAAACTGACAGGTTAATGCATAACATATCACTCTCTATAATTCATGGTTCTGAATTTGGGAGACTCCTATCATCTACTAGGTGCTTCAAAATACAACCAATTAAACTTTACTTAATTATTAAAGGTAGAAAGTGAGGGAGAAACATGCCTTAAAAACTCTTGCTTGCAGTCAATTACGATAAAACTTTAATGAGCCTGGATAGAGAGCCATAAAAACTGATAGCCCCTCCGTCATGAATTATATATCCATATCGATTTTGTTTCTTTGCCATAAGAATTGCAGGTAATCGTATGTTACCACATGTAAAGTGCACTTCCCTAGCGAGGATAAATATTAACTATCAAATATATATGAGGTGTGTGTGCATTTATGACCAAGCTCATGTAGAAAATGAAGAGCAGAGATGTCGAGGCAAGGGCCATTGGGAATGGATGAAGGGTGCCATATCTGACAGTAAGAGAGACCCTTAGCGGTGTTGGCTTGATATGTTACCTAGTTAGCGTCACAGAGAGAGGAATAAATAGTTCTTTATTATTTGTGGTTGCCATCATGTCTCTCCTAATAGACAGGCTATACTGAGTTTAAACCACATTATCCTCTGCGAGACCATCGCAATTACTCTTGAGAGCAGGGTCTGATGTGTGGATAAGGCAGGTCGCCCATGTCTTAATGAACACAAACAATGTGAAATGGAGGAAGGAGCAGTGGGGGGAAGGCTAATGGCAGGGGAGGGCTTGTTTTAATAGAGACAGCACTAAGTTGTTTGCTATGATCTATGCTGACTCTGAGAACGCTGAAAACCCCCAATGTTAGTTTGTAGAGATCTTTTTTTCATGATCCCATTACCGAACCCTTTCCTCTGCTTTTCGCCGGTGAACAGCAGGCACAAATCCTGTTTAGTGGATCGCCATTTGTGGACTTGTGTATCTTGCTGTCATTGTCACAGAGGCCTGTCTTGTTGGACACTCGTAAGGTGAAAGGGCACCAAACCGGATCACCGTGACACCCAGAGAGAGCGTTATCCCCAGCACAAATGGCTCAGCGCTGGGTTAATTGATAAACTGCCGCTCCACTTCATTAGTCAGACAGACCAGGCTTAACGAACGAACACAGAGAGAGTGTCACTCTGAATATGTTAATCATGACTGGCCATTACGGGGCTCTCCCCTCTTCATCCTTGTCTCAATCTCTGGTAAACTACAGAGAGGAGAGTTGGGCACTCACTTCAGACTCTGTGTACGCTTGTATCATCCGAGGCTATTTATCAATGACTGAAGAAAAAACGGGAGATGGACAGACACAAGAGTGGTGCTTGGTGTTATTGAATATAAATATATAATAACCATGTAAAAAATGCATCATTTGGCCTTTTCACAAAGGCAGTTGTAATATAGCGTTAGGTGAGCACTGTACTTGACGTACACACTGGAGGTGAGGGTGTCAGGGGAGAGCTCGCTGGAGCGAGAGGAGGTTTTATTGTTGCCCAGCCCTTCCGCTTAAGTGCACATGGCTGGGAGGAAGCCGGGACCTCCAGCTCTGACCTCTGCGCATGTATATTTAATAGGCCATCAGTTGGCCGGGGCAGCGCTCTGATCAGGATTCAGAGAGGGGCTTTGAACACCCCTGTGTATTCCTGAGCGTGCAGCCTCAAGCTGCTCTCCCCAGCTGTGTCAATCCGACAGCACTGTTACAGGCACCCAGACAAGGCGCTGGGCACTACACTGCTATCGCCTAATGACTACAGAAAAAAAAAGCAAAACAAACACAAAAACAATAACATTTGGCGTATGGAGCTCTGCTACCATCTAATGAGTGGCTTTAAAAAGTGAAAAATAACGCCAGCTGATATACTGTAGGGCTTGTGGGATGTGTTTGGATTACATCAGCTACATTGTACAATGCTGTGTTTCCCTTAATAATAACAAAAAGGCAATCTCACGGTGACTGCACTGCACACGCCGGTAACGATTGCAGAAACAAGGTGGCAAACACAGAAGTGCCACTCGTGTGTCTTTTCTTCTAACAAGGTATCACTACACTTTGAATCAAATCGCCTGTGTGTGTGTGTGTGAGCGTGTGTGAGCATATGTGTGTCACAGTGCACGCACGTGTGTGTGTGTGTGCGTGTGTGTGTGGGCAGCTTAACGAGGGCGGTTCATTTGACAGGCAATTAGTTTGCGGAGCTGCTATTGACAGCCCCTGTGCTTGTGTTTGTTCAACAGCTCTGGGTGAGTTCCACGCTCCCTGGGCTACGTGACAAAGCACCTCCGACAGGGAGCTCCTGATCTCCACCGAGGCTCGGAGGCTCGCTCTGTGAGGGGGGTGGATATGTGACAGCCTGGTGGAGAGAAGAGAGGAGAGAGAAGGGGGAGAGATACAAAACCCACCAGGGTCTATTAGGGGGTTGTTGCAAGTTAATGTAGCTACAACCCACTTTTTTGTGTCGTATTTTGAAAGGCCTGAGCAATGATGTTGTCATTTGTTGTTTGATTGTGGGGATAGCGGAGGGTAATCTTAGGAGACACACAGGCTCTCACACTACATGCGCACACATAAAAATGCAGAAAGAGACGAGACAAGGAGGTGGGGTAGAGCTAGAGGGAGATAGAGGAGAGGAAAAATATAACAAGATCCAAACACTCTTTTATCCTCGAAAATCCCATATTCTAATGCAAGGGCCCATCCCTCTTTTAGTTGCAACCGTTTCGTTTGTAGAGCCAAGCTCCAATCAATATCATTATTTTCACAGAGGATCGAAGCGCCTTCACCGAGTTAATGGGGGATTGAGGTGGTAAACGTTTACCCTCTCACTGTCAGCAGTGCAGTGGTCCATAGTGGGGCCCAGATGACAGCACTGGCCCCACTGTGGACACACTGTGTGGAGATGTCCTGTGGGTAGACAGGCTGCATGGACTGTCAACCGCCTGCCATGCCCTAGATGGCCTAACACATCAGCCACTTGAGTTAGAGCAGCAGCATGGGCTTTGACTTCTGCTTCTCAGAAACAAACCGGCCAGCACAGCCACTAGCATTACTGCACTGTATGCCATTGTTATTGTTGATATAAGAGAAACTGTTAACCAGAAAATACACTTTGGTTAGTCTGTATTATTTTAACCAAATGGTCCAACTTAGTGCAGAAGTAAATGTGCTGTTTAATTAAGAAAAATAGCAAATAACATGCTGCATTAACATAAAACATTATTTTTGGTCACTGCTAGCTGTCTTACTATGGATCAGCTGTTCCATTGGATTTTTGGGAAATGAAGACTAATCTGCAGCTGGCAACGGCGAAGCAAATTCTCTCGTATAGCAGCATATGCTAAATAGCTCTTCAAGCACGCAGATGCATTGCTGTAAAATACCTCTCCTGTCTGGGTATCTGCGTCTCCCAGATGGGTCCCAAGCTGTGCCAAACCGCATCTCGTCAACAGCTATGAACTATGGCATCACATGACCACGGGAGATACGGGGAGTCCTTTTCTGTCTCGCCTTGGCACAACGTGGTCAACCGATGCATCATCAAGCCTACACTCTGTCTGTCAAAATGGAGGTAACTCACAGAGCAGAGCAGAGCGCCTTTTACGCTCTGAGTGCTGAAACTTCTATTCAATGAACAGGAGAATAGAGCAAGAGTTTTGTCAGGTTTTTTTTTTCAGTTTGGAAAAAAGACTAATCAGCAAAGAGTTAGAGTTGATTTGGGTTTGCATGAGGGTGTGACAGAGTAGTGAGAGATTTCATGGGACGTTGCCCCATGATTCATTGAGTTATTGGTTTCCGCCCTGTTTTAATCGCTGGCGGGCCCGAGCCAAAAAATCTCGGAGGATTCCGGAGAGCTCTTTTCTCCACCATTCAGCAGAATGGAATTTGGTGTGCAAGTGCCTCACGTCATTCGAGGCGTCCTTCACAGCTTCGGGGGCCCTAATTCAAACCACATGGAGGCCAGCGTCCGGTTACGGACCTCTGCAAAAAGGACACACTCCCATTGGCTGCTCCAGGATGGGAAATGGGGTGTCTCGATGGAGAAAGATAACAAACACATCTAAGTAGGAGTCACAACATAGCCAAAGCACACACACATTCTCATGCATAAATATACATACACATGTACATACACGGAGACATATACAAATATACGTGCATATACACAAATACACACACAGACTGTGAAGCGTACACTTATGGGCCTGCAAAGGCTGTTTGCTTGACATGATGGAAGAATGAGCAGCAGGCTCTGTAATATTGCTCCTATTCTTCATTGACAAGCATATATATTTTTTGCTGTTCCCAACTGACTTTGCAGCGCTGAACTCCATTTATGAATTATCTGACATATTTCCTGCTATTTTTTTGACAGGAGTACTCAGAGGAAATTTCAAGGCACCTTTCTCCTGACAAGTAGAAATATCAATATTTGAATAAATTGCAGATTTGGATCTCCTCACATGGATGCTCTCCAGCAAGTGTGTGTGTGTGTGTGTGTATGGCTGCATGAATGCGTGTGTGTGTGTGTGTTTGTGTGTGTGAGTGAGGGGAATGGGAAGGGGTTTGTTTCATTCTGTTACCACGGTCTTATCCCCCTGAGCCCGCAGGCAGAAATCTGTATGCAGCATTTCATTAGGAGAGAGCTCGACTGAGTGACATGTGAAGCACACCTCGCCGTCGACCTGATGAAGTTTACTTCTCTCAAACGACAAAAAGCCACTTTGTAGACTAGCCCTTTTTTCCACAGAGGAAGAGAGGGGGTGATGGCTGAGCACCAATAAAAGAATCATGAATGTTGTTTCACAAAATGACAGGCCTATCTGTACACAAATATTTCTCTTCGAGAAAAATGTAAGCTTCAGAGCTTTTTTCTTTCTAAAGTGGAGACTATGTGGCTTGTTAGAACTGACAGTGTTCAAAATATGATCATCTAAATTCTAAGCATGGAGGAAAGCAGCTGATAGGAAACAAAAAAAAGGGAAAAATAGAAACCAAAGGAGCTATTCTTCTTATCTTACAAGAGTGGCAAGTGTTATGTGAGGAAAGTATCATTTCACCCAGTGAACTAAATAATTTACAAACAAATACAGGATTGTGCTACAATGTTGATAAATACACCGTCTCTGTATGAGAGGTCAATGTCAAGCATCCATAACACTCAGCGCTGTCTTCTCAAAGCTCCTGGTGTTACGTATGAGAGACTCCTGCCTATCTGTCTCACTCTGTTTAGCTGCAGTAGCTGCCATGCTGTCTGCATGTCTGCTGTTGCCGCTGATAGATCACTCTCCTGCCCACCCCTTAAACCTGCCCCCCTCCCTGCCCCTCCCCACCATCATTTCAGGGAGCCTGAGAAATGGCTTAGCCATGTGAGGTTACTCAGGTACCAAAAAGGCTGTGACCCTGTGACCCCTAGAGCCGACCTTCCTGACCCTAACGTCATACTTTCTCCCTCTCCAACAGAAAACAAAAACAAATCTTATCATGCGCCTCCGCGGCTCTAAGAAAAAAAGAGCCCTTATATCAATGTGGTTCTTTGACAATCATCTATCCACATGACCTGTGATTTCTCCGACAGGGTCTGCTTGACACTTACAACAGAGAGGTGACGGCGTGCGGGTTGTCCATCTCGCTCCGCCTGCCCTTATCTCCTCTGCTCTCCATCTCTCTCCTCACTCCTCCTTGTGTGCACAACTTAATAAGCAAGCAAGGGGTAGATTCCCATTATGGAAACCCTGGAAAAGGGCCCGGACATTTTCCCCCATATCTGGGATCTCCATCTGGAGAAGGCACTCTCTCTCTCTCTCTCTCTGCCCCCCTTGTCCAATCTCTGTGTGTGTTCTGGTGAGCCTATGCTGCAGAGATGGCTTTCACTCTCCACTGGCTACAATGAGATTGGCCCACCAGGTTGACTCTATTCGAATCGACAACCCATTTCAATAACGTAACAAAACAGAACAGAGTGGTGATGTTGAATAAAACATTTTCTGAGGAGTGGCCAGGGGGCAAGATGGGGGTCTTAAACTATCTAAATCTCTAACATAATGGAATGCTGTAGCATAAACATACATAAATCTAGGTATGACACATAAATAATCTGTCACATATTCATTCAATAATAGCATGCAACCTGATTTGTTTTAAAATGCTTCACCCTTCATATTTACCCCTACCTTAACCCTCTGTTGTCCCTCAAAGCATGTCTGTGTCACTGCTATCAGATCAATTATGGCTGCCTCATAACCAGAGGATATGGTTAACAGACTAATAAAGATTACACTGAGGTCAGCAAGTCACTAATCCCAGACGTTATTAGTAAAAACAAAGCCTACAGATTTACGCCATGCACCTCATCGCATCTGAGTGCCTTTGCACGTGCACAGGGTCCGAACATAATACGGTGTGACTTAAACCATACAATGAGAAGAGAAAATAAATACGCTAAGAGCAGCAGGGGTGGACCGGGCCAGGCCTCTGCGGACCTATGTCATCACTCCCTCTGGTCTCGGCTGCGCTCCCCACCCGAGGGGAAGGGCCCAATGATTACGGGGGCTCAGCTTCCCTCTAAGAAAGCAAACCGGAGCTGCAGTCCAAACAAGGCCGAGCCAGCAGCGAGGGAGCGCTGCTACACCAGGCGGCTCGGGTTTACCGTCGCCTCCGACCTGGCTGGCCCCCGGGCTTGCATTAGTCCCCCAGCCCAGCCTCTCCAGGACAAACAAACAACCACACTTACACAGTCAGGGACGAGCAGCGAGGCAGGGAGAGCTGGTGCCACCAGCGCTGTGTGGAGGGGAACCTGACCCAATTGGATTTGCTTTATCACACCATATAATGACTCCCAGACTGGCCTGTTGCAATGGTAGAAAATAAAAGATTAAAAAAAAAAAAAATCAGCCTGCCTGCCATTCTGAGTTCGGCCCAAAATGGGCAGCTCCCCAAAACAGATGGGGAGGCATCTCAAAAATGTTCTCTGCCCCTGGGGACATGTGGTTTTCCCCATCATTATATAACTGTAAACTCCTGGATGTCAGAGATTGGGGGATAATAACTTTCAGATGTTGGCAGCCCGGGCCAACGCTGGGACCTGCTGGATGGGAACGGTTATTTGGCAGAGAGGAGGAAGTCCGAGAAGATTAGGACTAAGATGTGACAGGGAGAAAAGTGGATCTGGACCGGAGCTGAATGGGTCGCCCTGCTATTCTCCAGTGTGTTCTGCGCTGCGCTGGGCCCTAATGGTGACCGTGTGGGAGGCAGAGGCCCCGTATGTGTGTGAGGGTGGGAGCGGCCAATTAATATCAAAACCACAGGAAGCCATGTCATTCGTGTTAACACGCAGAAATCAAGCTAAAGTGCACATGGTTGATCCAGCACTTTTTAGCATTCCTTTCAATTTTCAGATAGATTTGATATGACAGTTTTAGCGCTCCCCGTGCAGTGCAGATGTGCCACTAATTCGAAAACGGACACGCCTCCTTCAATAAATGAGTCCTTATAGAAGTGTCATCCCGTTTTTTATTGGTTTGTCTCACATGGCTGGAGAGGATCACTGTTCAGTGCGGCCGTTGTTGCTCTTGATGGGACACCACCATGTGGTCAAGGTTTTGCCATTTAAACTCACACTCATGAAATGAAATATCTCCTCACATATTGTTTATGTCTGTTGGTCACTGCATGGTAAAAGCACAACCTTGCTTTTTCTTTTTTTTTTTTTTTTTCTTTTAAAGTATCGAACGCGGTGCTGAACAAGCAGAGGAGTGTTTTTTATTGTAAATCAATACTGATCGATCGGCAGCCTGGGTGTTGAATATGGATCAATATCACACCAGGCTGTGGAGGAGATCTGGATTTCAATTGGCAAGAGGAGCCCGCAGCAGGTTTCCATCAAGCGGTAATTCAAGACATGGGAACATAAGTCAGATGGATTGATATAGACTAGCCAGGACCTTTCTTGCCACTGAACCAGCACAAGGAAATTTCTGTCATATATCATTAACGCAGTTGGGGGCAGGTATAAAAAAAAAAGTGCGTGGGGGGGGGCAGAGTACCTCAATGACCCACGATGCAGAAGGTTGGTCAAACATTAAATAAATACTCCATTATTAGCATGACTCTCAGATTAGTCTATGATGAACAGCAAAGTGAAGGGAGCCCAACTAACTCATCCACTAAAATAGATGATGAGGCTCTACTCTCAGTACACACACACACACACACACACACACACACACACACACACACACACAACCACACACACACACACACACACACACACACACACACACACACACACACACACACACACACACACACACACACACACACACACCCCAGTGTGGTCATGTTCTGTGGGACTTCTGGTACTGATTATGCAGAGGTCAGCTTGAGATTCATACTGTAAGCTGTTATTAATTTACTCAACAAATGTCCTGGAGAAAACTGGTGAATGGTGAAATATTTTCATTTGGACTTATCATTATACTTGATCTTTATTAAAGCCGCATATTTGTTTTATTTAAGCACCAGAACAAAATACATTATATAATTTAACAGCATACAAATGTTGCCAAAGTGCACTGAGGGTGTGTATATGTTAAAAAAGCAGGTCACCTCGTACATTC
Organism: Centroberyx affinis; assembly: GCF_046629955.1. Lineage (NCBI taxonomy): Eukaryota > Metazoa > Chordata > Actinopteri > Beryciformes > Berycidae > Centroberyx > Centroberyx affinis. The sequence goes on from NW_027279630.1 coordinate 189,778, forward strand.
ATCAATTGTTTGTGATTCCTGGACAGAGGGGCACTGTTCCAAATGACAGCATTGTAAAACAATAAAAACAGAGCTATAGTTAGAAATAACTTGTCACTTTTAATAAATGACACTGGTTCAGGGCTCTTTCTCAGGGGCTTCTCCTCCGATACATCCCAGGCACCCCTGGGGCCAACGGAGCAGCCAGCAGACCAGCTCGTTTCCCCGAGGTAACTGATGACCCTATCCCTGAATTCCCCCATCTTTGTCCTGTGACCTCACACCAGCGGGAGCAGGACCATGTCCGATGAAATCCTCAGACTGCTTCCCATCCTAATCTTGCCCGTGTCACACTACAAATTGCTACATTCAGAAAATGGAAATAGATTGAGGTGGAGATGGAGGGAGGGACTGACGGAGGTAGGGAAAGAGGGAAGGAAGGGAGGGGAGGGGGAGCGGAGGAGTGTGCATCGACAACCAGTCCCCTAAGAAAAATACTTGAGGAAAGAACGACTCGGGAGATCCCGACAAGGAATCACATCTCAGCGAACATATTGATCTGATTTACAAAACCTCCACTCTAATGCGAAACAAATGGCGTGGGCGTGAACTGGTACTTAACCATAAAACCCCAGCATTACTCCGTCTCCGATGAAATACCACATATATCCCTCACCAGGGCCTAATGTGCTGTTTTACGGCCAGATACGACTGAGGTTGACCCAACAGTTTGTTTGACAATTAGGGGGAACCTAATAAGGATTGAATGGGAGTGAGAACATGCCAAGAGAAAGAAAGGAGACCCTTTTTCAAAAGAAAAAATGGCTGAAAAAACATTGGTCTGAGTGACCTAAATGTGATTCACAGAATCAGGAGCTGTTTGAAAAGCTCTTGCGTCATTAATGCTTTAAGAAACCAAACAACATCTTCAAAACAGCTACAGAGTTTAATTATAAAGGAGAGCTGTTAAATATTTGAGGAAGAGTAGCATATTTTATTTAGTTTAGATTTAATTTCAATAATGTAAGATTTTTACCATGTGGTCTTATTGCAGCAGTGTGTCGTGGAAAAGTGAATAAATCTTAATAGATTGTTTTCTTTCATAATATTAAAATAAATCATTTGCATTGCGCCGCAGCCGGGTTTAAATCACATTAACGCTCTGCTCTACCAAGTCAATGAATGCAACTGAAGACAGTAAACTTTAGCAACACATAAAAACACACCAAAAAAAATCTCTGATAACCTTTTCTCTTCAGCATGCATGTGTGTGTGTGTGTGTGTGTGTGTGTGTGTGTGTGTGTGTGTGTGTGTGTGTGTGTGTGTGTGTGTGTGTGTGTGTGTGTGTGTGTGTGTGTGCGTATATACAAGGGCCAGTGTTGCTCTTGGCCCGGCATTCATCCCATCACCCCAGCTCTGGCCTTGTTTCTGTCAGCAGTGAACCAGGGGAGTAAAGAGTGGGGGGGGTGGAGAGAGGGGGAGAGAGCAAGAGAGGGAGAGGAAGAGAGGGAAAGAGAGGAGGGGGGGCGGGGGGGTGAAGGGGGGGGAGGGGTTGTCTCCACGGACAGATGGACTGCTCTTTCTCAACACATGTGGAACCATGTTTCGTCTTTCACTGCCGTCAAGCTGGAGCCGAATCCGTCGCTCTGTTGGCCCGCGCCACTCTTTCGTACTGCACACCTCTCTCTTTAGCACACCGCGCACACACACACGCGCGCACAAACATGCGCACACATATACATGCCTATACGTGCACGCACACACACACGCGCACACACACACACACACCACACAAACATCTCCTTCTTTCTCTGCACACATGTTAAAGTCATCACCCCTGCTCAGCGCTAGTAAAACACAACACCCCCGGCTTCTCTGCTGTTGTCAAGTCTTGCCATTAGCTGATGCCACTGGGGAATCCTACCCTAGTGAGGTGGGTCTCCCTCGGGAACGCCAGGCACCACGTTACGTTCAGCCGCCACTCATGTGAACCCAAACATGAGAGCATAATTTGGAAAATATCATTTATACTGTGCGTCTTTGTACGTGTCTTGACATTTACAAACTGCGATAAAACCGACATGAGGGAGGAGGGAATAGAAAACAGGGCGAGAATAATTTGAGGTAATGTTTTGCTTAGTGAACAGTATTACCCAATCCTGGATGTTGGAGCACTGGGAAGGAGGTTCTGGCTCCGGGGCTGCAGAGAGGGTCTGGGTTTCATTTTTCGGCAAGTGCAAGCCAACGGAGAGCTGCCAAGTACAGCTTTCGCTCTCAACACTTCCTGCTCTTCCTACTCTGGCTCAGGAGGAGACAGGCTTCACTCAAACATCACGTCGGCCCAGGCAGGGGTGGCCGGTTTATTCTCCCATTTCTCAATGGGTGTCAAAAACTCACATCTGTCACATGAATTACACCGAAAACAGCCGTAAATAAAACGCTGAGATGGAAATATTAAGGCACGAACAAAAGGTGTGTGTGTGTGCATGTGTCGTGTGCGTGTGTGTAAAGAGCGAGAAAAAGAGAGCATTTCCCATACAAGGAAACTGCTTTAATCGACTTCGCTGTAAAGTCTCAAAACCACAGCCAGCGCGCGTCCAACCGCTCAACAGTATAACATAAAATATCCAGAAGGAACACCTGCAGCAATCAACTCTCAATAACAACAACAGAACACTTTTGTGACCCCTCCGCTGCATCGTTCCCACTTACGGATGGTAGGAGCACAATGATAGATTAACACTACCTACTGTGTGCCATCTTAATTGCCCCTCAGCAGATGCAGTGAAAACATATCATTTAGGTACTTCATAAACAGACCCCTCTTAGCAGGTTATCAAGACAGTGACTCGCTGAAAACACGCCCTCTTTTCCAACGCTGATGTGCAATTAAAATGGTTTTAGAAATCCTCTTTGACAGTCCAGGGCTTAGCCAAAAATGTAAATGACATTAAAGGAGACAATGAATTTAATTTTGTTTAATGTCCCCTTTCGCTGATTCTCATTTACATCACATTTCCACATAAAGGGCTGACCTTATAAATACTGGCATTTGTTCAGCTTTTGGAGGTAATCACGGTTTTGCAAAAACCAGATGGGAGCACACAAATTTTCCGATTTGTTTCTTAGAAGGCAGAGGAAACCACATGTGAGACATTCTAAGGCTGCAGTCTTTTGTTTCTGGTAAACAACTCGACAACAAGTCAAGTGCACTCTGGGAAATGACCTCGTAGGTGTTCCATAAATGAACGATAACGCAAAGTCATTTAGTAAATACAGGCTCACTAATGAGGGACATAACGAAAAGCTAAGCAAAATTTACATTAGGCCAAAATTTAATTGCATTAACACACGAACAGGTGCGGTGAGGCCTTTATAAATGAGCTAAATGAATAAAAGCCTCCCACAGCACAACCATGTGTGCTGACCAAAAAAAAGAGACAAGGGAAAAAATAAGGGGAAAAACAAGTCAATGTCATGAATTATTCAGTGGCTGGGCTGCACTCCAAAGGTCAGTGCCCTTTGACCTTTGTGACAGGAAGTGAAAGGGAGTGCCGTAGCTGCTAGAATAAATGGAGCTGACATGTTTAGATCTGGTCCAGAATCCGTTTCTGAATGGCAGCGTAAATTGACACTGGATGTTAAGCTGTATGAACATACATTAAATTCAAAATTCATGTATGGGTAGCATGCACATTGATAGCACGCTCTCTCTCTCCCAGGTCTCCTTGCATAAATTGCTGCAGCTTCTCAGTGTAAAGTGTGACCTTTGAACCCTGACATGCAGAATGAGTCATTTTCTCTCCTCTTTCAACAACATGTGCTTTCTTATTACAAAATCCATGTGTAAGCCGGAACAATGTATCTAATCTTTCACACAAGAGAGGACAAAGTCAATATGTAAGAGAGTGAAGACAGATACCAGGCCTGGAGAGTCATCACAAATTGAGTTATGTTTGGCTATACACTACATATACTGTAAATGGGGAAACCATTTAATCAGATAATCACTATAACTCTAAAGTCTGAATAAACTTACACTCCCACTTACTTTAAGACGTCATTAGCTTAAAGATGTGACATCTGTACCGCTGCTTGTTTCATAAAGGGAAGATATGATTGCAACCAACAGCAAAGAGCTGTGGTCATAGCAATAGTGATACAATTAGTCACTGGATGAAATCAGTGTCTCTTTTGTTTTACGCACAAGCCAACAGACTCCCCGACATTTTAATTTCCTGATTTGATGTGGGAAGGAAAAAAAATTTGCGCGCTCACACTATTGAAAGACAATAGACTTTTCTTTTACAGAGTAAAAGATGAACTGGCTTTCCCCAAAGATATTGAAATTTGCGTCATGACACATATAAACACACACAAATGCAACAAAAATAGGGCCTTTCTTCATCCAAAAATGAGTATGAATAATGCAAGGGCATCAAATGTAAGTGTTGAAATATTTAAAGACCAAGCAGTGCTGAAACTTTGTGACAGCTGTTGGGCCTATATCTAACCAACTTTTTTTTAAAGAGAATCCTTCCTCTTCAAAAATCTGAGTGAAATTCTGTATCAAAACGCTGAGAGAAAATAGGGTAAACAGATGTCTGGCTTGACCGCAGGAAAATAGGACACATTTGGAATGATAAGTTTCCCAAACTCCGTTGGATATGCCAGATCCATGGGAACGCCAGTTAATGTCTTGCTAGATGCCAGCTAGCTGTGTGCGCTTTCCCCTCATACCATCTGGGAAAATGTTACAGCGAATGAACGCCATCAATGATTCACTCCAAATCTGTTTCTTAAGGTTCGGCCATGCTACTGTTTCTCTAGGAAATGTGGCAGTGCTAGCTGGTTTTCATACTGTAATTGTAGACAGATGAGACATGCCTGATTCAACAATCAAACCTCTCCTCTAGGTTTATGTCACTCAACTATGTTCTACTCAATTGGAAATAATCAGTTTCTGCCAGCAGCAACCGCAGCACAGGTGCCTCTAATGATGTGCATGAGAAAATGACAGATGTAACAGAAACGGCTGTAAAACATGGAGGCTTTAACTAAAAGCTTACCCATATGCACAGCGGGAATAGTTAAGTAATTGCAGTAAATAGTCTTACGTAGTAAGCCTACAGTGTGCTGGTCATGTCAGTAACTCTCGCTAAACCCTGCAACCTTTCACAACCGCCCCTCTCTGCAAGCCTCCTTCAGTCACTGGGAACCTGTGTGGGTCTGTTAGGGTGAGCTGACGGGCTCATAGTTACGACATGGAGACAATGGGAGGGTCTAATGAGGAACATATGCTTTTGTGTTTCAACAGAGCCGCTCATTGTGCAAGGAAAGGGATACTCTACTCCTATTCAGACTCGTCACAATGAAAATCTGAGCCCTCCCTGAGCCAGTTGAGCTTACAATATCCATCCGCTTCTTTTTTCCCTGTTCTTTTTTTTCCCACCCCTCTTCTTGACTTTAATTCTCCATGCATTCATTTTGCTTATTGTACTTATGTTACATGTTTTGTCCCGCAGATTGAAGAACAATGGTGTGCGAAACTCTAAGCAGTAAAAGGCAGCAGAGCAATACAAAGCAAACATGAAAGCAGCGGAAATTAGACAAACAAAAGTACACGTCTCAAGTTATATGTTAATGTGCACACTATCATCCCTTCACTAAATGCACCTGACTAATAAATTAAGCAATCCACTTAGTAACAGATATAGCAAAAAAAAAGAGCTCTATCCCTATATTGTCCTTAACACTTCAGTACTTTTCCGACGTGTATGATACACTCAGACTGTCAAAAAGAAATATAAACATTCTCCTAGAGCATAACCAACAGCATAAACAACACAAGTAGCATGCGTGCGTGCGCGTGTATGCGTGTGGGTGTCTGTCTGTCTGTGTCTTTGTCTGTGTGTGTGTATCTGTGTACGTCTATGTGTGTGTCTGTGTGCGTTGAGTTCAGACAGCAGTAGCTCTGGTAATCCATCCAGGCTCCCAGGGCAGCCAGCTCCTACTTCCTGATGCATGAGAAGCCGCTGGAGTGGAGTGGCGGCAACAACTGCTCAGCCCTATTTGATTACTAATAAGAGAGTTGTCCCCTCTGTCAGATACCAGGCATTCTCCACTAAGCAAACAGTGATTCCGGCTAGTCAAACATTAGCATTGCTGTCTCTCCCCACTACGTGGTGAGAGTTACATTGAGATCGACGCTGAAAATACACCCCCTACCTCACCCCCATACCCCCCCCCCCCCCCCCCCAACCCCAATCCCTCACCCAACTGCCCAAACATATTCAGTCAGAGGTGATTGAGGAGACCGGAATGTATAGTTACACGGTGTGAGAGAAATGTCAATGCCTAAAAAGAAGGGCATTTATTCTCCCTTTTTAGAGTATGATGAAGGTAATACCAGTGTGGCATCTGTAACCTCCCTGGCGGTTCAGAACAAAACAGCCGGCATAAAATGTTTATCCCTTCTAAAACGAAACTTTAACAGCGTCTAGCTCACAGCTAACTTGAGAGAAGGAAACAGTCAATGAAAAACAACTATTGACAGTGTAAGCATCACTGCCGTAAACAAAGAAGGGAAGCCAGCCAAATAAACGTGAAGTTGCCTAAGCTAATTAGGAGTATTCCCAGCATGATCCTCTAGTGATTGAACCACCTGTGATTGAACAAACCCTATCCAGGTGGTGACCGCCCCTCAGAGCACAGGTACCTGGGAAAGACGCCCCTCAGCCACTCACACACAATCACCCACAGTTCCCACACTGTGGGCTATAAGGTGCAAGTCAGCCCAACTGGGCAGTCTAGCACACCGGGAGGGAACTCATTTGTTCATTGGCTCATCCATTTGCCTGCTCATTCAATCACTCGTCTGAATTCTCACTCACTCATTCACTCACTCACTCGCTCATTCACTTACTCACTCACTCACCCACTCACTCACTCACCAACACAGGTCACAAAGCAGAAAAAGCTGCAAGCAAAGGAGGCCTACCTGTCAATGATCACAGGGTCTGATGGAGTCTCGTTCCTGTTTCCACAGCTTTTCTTGTCACAGCATCGGCTGGGAAAAGAGATAGAGTGTTTCAGACCAAACAATACTTTGCTAAATAGATAAAAAAAATTAAATAATACACACAAATACGCATACATTTATGAACCGCCTTGTAGCGGTTTTGATATAGCAAAAAAAATAAATAAAAAAATTGCCATGAGATTTCCTCCACCCAATCTATCCATTCCATTGATGCTGATTGCTGATAAAAATGGTGAAAACAACATGTTGTGTTGTTTGGCTTAGTGTTGGAGGGGAGGGGAGTGGGGATTGGGCCAGGAGGCAGGGGAGTCACTTTTCACAGCTTCAGCTTTTGTTTACCTCTAATTGCCAAGCTGCTATTTCTGAGGGAGATGCAAGGTGCCACCCTCAACCAATATTTCTGCAGGGCATTTATCAATTATGGCCTCAAAAGCACTAATCTATCTCCCACCACATGTTTCAACCATCTCCTCCCTAAGCCTATAGCTAGCTGCCTCCAGTTCTTTGATTGGAACTTGAATCAAAACTGCTAAAATAAACAAATACATCATTCCAGCTTCCATTTGAAATGAAAACATAAATGTATGCGAATAAGATTGATTAACGGCATATGGTAAAGAAAGAAAAACAAAGACTTTGCGCAAAGCTACTGTCAGTCAACCACATGCTATTTAAATGTGTCTGATTTCATGACTGTTGTAGTAATAATAGAGATGAGTTTATAAAGTGCTGCAAAGTATTAGAGTAATAATATAATTCAAAGAATAACGTTTTATAGGTCTAAAAATAAAAGAAGATTGTCAGAGGATTATTATTATGCTCTTATTATTATGTATGCCTTCTGGTCTGATAATAGGCAGTAGTTCAAGTAGTTCTTTATTCTACAGCAAAACGCACTTCCCCAGTGACAAAAAAATATTACCTCTCGAGCACAAGCATATTCAATGTGTCACAAATAAGTGATGGATGCATGTATAAATTGAGCGTGAGTGATGAGTTTATGCATGGAAAAAGACAAATCATTCTCAGCTCTCATGCTGCACTTGCTCTCAACCAGTAACTTGAACAATGCACCGGTGCAACAAAGGAGAGGTTAACCGACAGTATCCGAATTCAATGTTCACAAAGCTCATGCTGAGCTCAACAATAACAACAAAAGACGTTTTTCCTTTTAGTATCAATGACACCGCTGAATAGCAGCGGAATATGAGAGGTTGAGATTTATGTGGTTAAATGACGCTAAAAGGCTGGCTGATCACTGATGACAGGTGGGATCAACCGAGAACTGACTCTGTGCGAAAAGAAAAAAAAAACTGATAGATATCATGAGATATCTGTGCATAACTTAATAGATAACACGTGGTGTCTTGCGGGCCTACATGGTGGCATAGGGTTGTGTGAGAGAAAAAAATATATAACGTGTGTGTACTTCTATTATTGATTGTTTATAATACATCCAATAACCCTTACCTAAAAAAGAGTGATGGCATGATTTTAGGGCATTTTCACTGTCATATCCAAGCATTCATATTCATATCAAAGTCATATAATGTCGTGGCAAAGTTTGAAATGATAGCAGCCCCTTTTCTGGGGCTGCTGAAGGACTTTCACTGCAGGACAGTCAACTATAAGTTTGGATCATATCATGAGTGGCAAAACTTATTGAGGGAAGGGAATGACTTTTTGCCTATATCTGCAAAATGGATACAGACAAAATAATGCTTACCTGCACATAATTTCATGAGTAAGAAGAACTCTGCACATTTCAGGATTCTTGTCCTGGCCCTCATAAATTATCGCCTTTGAAAAAAAATTGAGATGGAAATAAAGCGATTAATCCACAAGAGAAAACACAGTCATCTCTTCAGCCCATATCATTCCTAGAAATTCAAAATGAAAGAACTAAAAACAATTACACTATCAATTCTACTACTTCAAAGCTTTGCGCTTAATAAAATAAATGAATGCATGAATGCCCATGATGTTAGGCCAACACAATATCTTAGATGAATGCAAAAGGCTATGTAATAAATATAGTGAAAAAAATAGCTGCAGTCACCCAGTGTTACTATAAATAATATTTATATCAACATCAACATCATCCACACCAACAACACAACAATAACAAAAACTACTACTACTACTAATAATAATAATAATAGTAGTAGTAACAATAATAATAATAATAACAACAATAATGATGATGATGATGATAATAACAATGATGATAATAAGAAATTATAGATTTTGTTTTCTTATTTTCTTATAGCTAAATAATATCCAATAGCTAAGACACACATAGAGAGAGAAAGAGAGAGAGAGAGAGAGAGAGAGAGAGAGAGAGATTTCATGAGGAGAGATCCAATAGAAGTGTCATCAATATGCTTATAATCTGGGGATATTTGGGGGAAAGTGTTAATGGGCAATCTGTTGTTTATTTTGAGCCGCTAACAATGATCTTTCTGTGGATAAAAAGCGGTGTCTGGCGGTACGGTTGAGTAATTTTTGAGCATTGGCTGAAACAGATGGCGTGGAGCTATCAGTTCTGCCGCTCTTCTCTCCCTCCCTCGATCCCTCCCTCCTTCTTCCTATTCTAAGGATAGACACTTTACTCCCTCGTACTGAACCAGCACCAAGTGTACTAGCAAGCATCATTATAAATAAAACACTTCAAAAACAAAAAAATAATAAATTACATGTTTTTGTATTTTTTTTTTCTTTGCTTTGTTTTTTATTGCCATCCATAAATTCTTGCACGCGGGCTGTCGGTCTATAGAGAGAGTGACTTTGAAAAAGTGACATAAATGAAGCAGCTCGCATCATATCCTCGCTGTGAAAAGCTGTCCAACTTGACCTGATGTATCTTTTTTTTTTCTTTTTTTTTTTGCCTTTGCTGGGCACCAGGCGATTATCTATATTGGTTTGATTTATGTCGCTATTTGCAGCTGTAGAAACAGAAATCCATAAATTGCTTGTTCTGCGTCATTGACTCGGATCATTCGCGCAGGAATGCTGTGTGTGACCAGTGGCCCAGGCTGCACGGCTCTATTCAGATGGCTCTGCCTTAACCCTCCGTTTAATAACAAAAACAGACGTGGAGGGCTGAAATAAGGCTGCCTGAATTTATAACATCAATTATAATAGGGTTTGCTCACCTATGCGTTGGGTTAAAATGTGCATAAGGCGTCAATAACAGTGTGTGCGCTGGGCTGCAGGTTAAAAGTCACACTCAATGTGTGTGTGTCTGTTTGGAAGGGAGTGGAATGCACCTTTGCAAAAATATTCATATTTATAATTATAAATATATAGGTTGTGCAAATAATAAAAATACTATTTAGAATGTTGCCTCTGACTCTGTTCAGGAGAGTCAAATCAGATAGAGCAGACCTGCTGTTCAAAATTTAATGTGGACAAACTAAGCCTAAAGAAGGCTAAACCTCTGCAGAGCAAACTGGACTTTAGAGTCCTGCAATATGATATGGCCAAACGTAAACAGTTAAAATGGAAGCTGTCTCTCCTTGTTACAGCAGTAATTTGATTTTATTTGTAGCACGGCTGCATTTTGCAAGCAAATGTGAAAAACCGTGTGGGATTTCATGGGTGACAATTTGCACGGCGTGTTAAGATTTGCACAAGTGAAGTGTAGATGTGAGCAGGACTGGACTGTGCATGAAGACAAGTGTAACAGCAGCTTACCTGCTTCGTCATGGAATCGATTAACCGTATGTAAAGATCCTGTTCTGTTCTGACGCCTGGGGAGGAAAAAGAAGAAGAGTTGTTAGGATGAGAATTTTTAACAATTGCAGGCTATAAAGGAGAAAGAGAAAACTCCAAAGAATTTCAGTTTTACACCAGTTAAGTTTATCAATCTGTCAGATAAAGTATAAAGAGTTTAAAGTCTTTTGAAATCAATGTAATTAATTATTGACTATTATTATTATTAGTATTATTATTAGTTGTAGTATTATTATTAGTAGAATTATTATATTTGGTTTTATGCATGCAGATACTAATGTTTTATATATTGCCTATGCTTGCAGGACAATAATGACTGTTTTACTCACCATTGCTGTACAATAACTGTAGTTTGTAATGTATCCCATTGTTAGTTTTTTCACTGTTTGGTTCCTGCAGGAGACAACAGTTAGTGAAAATCAACATCCACAAAAAAAACTGTATCATTTTCACATATCTGTCAGTTGGAAAAATAAATATTCATAGCACATGTGCAAAAGAAGAAAATCAGCCTTATTAGTTCATATACAACCACTCTCTTGTCATCAACGAATTGAGTTTAAAAAAAAAAATCAATATTACACGTGACTCCCCCTTAGTAACCCGTTGCCATTTCAAAGAACATAATTTCAATACATGTGCAGATTATGAACAGGAGGTGCATGTATTCTTAAATACACGGCTTACTTTTTCTTTCTCCACAAAGTCCACAAAAGCTGTCCTTTCGATCTCCACGGGCTGACCCTGTCTGTCATACAGCGCCAGGACGAAATGGAAAAAATTGGATTTTCTGAGGTTGGAAGGGGGCTGCTTTTCATAATGTGCCCGTGCCAAGCCGACACCGCTGCGGGGAGAAAACAAGAGACCATCTCGGTTAAGTACCGGACACCGGGGATACTAGATGATGGAGAAGCTGATGAAAACATTGGAGATGCAGAGGCACGCTTGAGTACGGGGGAGATTTCTTGATTTGTCACAATAATGGGTAATCTGATGTAATGAAAGAAGGGAAAGCCGAAGGGGGGGCATTTATTGGGAGACCGTAATTGATACAGAGTATTGAGGGGATTGAGGGGTCGATATGATGAGGAGGGAATGCGTGAGAAAAATCAGATGCTTTTGGCATGCGTACCTTTGGGCGGCTGTGTTTGCATCCACCACCCCAGCTGTGTGCATCCAGGAGCGGACCGAGTTCAGTCCACCCAGCGGTTCCTCCTTCATCGTCGTCCCACCCCGCGGTATAGTTTCCTGAATCCCAAACATTTAGGACAATTTGCGTGAAAAGAGCCTCCTGCGAAATTAGGGAAATAAACGTCCAAGCGTGTTATCCTTCAGGGTTTTTTTTCACAGGATAAGTAGCGAGAGCCGATTCAGACTTGCGAGGGAAAACCCGGTCCACAGGTCTTGCCTCCCTCTTCAGTCCGTCCGATGTGAACAATTCTCAAAGTGCTGTACTTAGTTAGAGTGGTATCCACAGACTGGAAAAGTGAATTGTTCAATAGACAAGATTTTTTTGTGTTTCTATTGTTCCTCTTTGTTTTTTCTTTTCTCTCTCTCTCTTTTTTTTTTTTTTTTTTTGGCTATTCACAGAAAAATCGATGGCAGTTGTTTGTGTTTGTGGGTGATGCTGCTCTCAAAGTGCCCACATCCCTGAAGCACCGCATCCAAAACCTTCAGGACTTCTTGTTGAATAAAAAACCCACTCCTGAAAAGGTGCTGCTGCTTCTCCACAAGACAAACACAGGCAAAGGCTGATCACCAGTGGAGGTGTTCCTAGTACACAGGAGAGGTGGATAAGGGGCCCTTTCGCGTCGTGCAGGATGGATGGGAACATGCAAAACTAAGCCCTCTTTCCCCGAGGACTGAAATCTTTCCCGGGAGCCAAAACTCTAAACCCACGGGAGAGGCGCTGTCAGAATATGACGCTGAAGGGGCGTGGTTTTGACCATACATGGAGCTCTGACGGTTCCTGTCAGGCAGTGGCGCTCCACTATACGGGTACAGCCCTATAGTGCAGCAACCTGAGAACACTCATTCGCTCCACTTTTCCTCTTGCTTAGGCCCTATATGTGGTGAGTTTGATTTTTTTAATGATATGGAAAATTCAACGAGGTGTAACCATCACACATATTCAGGCAAAAAAAAAAAAAAAAAAAAAAGATTAAAAAAAAAGAGAAACAATAACTCGGAATTAAGAAATTGTCAAAGCTTAGGCTATTATTTTTAGCTGGCCTAATGAATGCAAATTTCGTGATTGGTTTGATTATATTAGATTACAACTAGTATTTATATATTCTTTCGATTAAATTTCTTTATTATGGCACAACATTGACATGTTATGACAGTCTGTTCACTAATGTAACGAAAGCATCTCAATAGCCCTGTGAATACATAGGCCATAAATCATATTTCAGCAATGGCAGATCATTTCTTCATAAAATTGATATATATTTTTATTGTGTTTTTCAACTGTACGCTATGATATAATATTTTACTTGTCATCAAAAATGATATTTCAAGTAATTGAGCTTAGAGACTATGGGAAGATTAATTTACTACATTAACTTTTTCGTTGACATTTTTCAACAAAAGTTGATTGCCTTTCACTTGATTCGCTGTGTATTGCAGGGCAAATAATTTATCATCATATCCTTAATTAGGCTATTACGGTAACTTTAAAATAAAGTTTGTAAATCAGACATTTATTCTTAACCTCCACGTTATTAATGTCCAACTACTGTATATCATTCACTTCAGGATACAATTTATTTAAAAAATGTCAGATTCTCTGACCTCTTTGTAGAGGCTAAAAATCAGAGCCACAGTGTCTCATGACATTAAACAAACTTCAGGAAATCCATGGTTTGGTGTCTTCCTTATTTCATGCACGTCCTGTAAAATCAGTAATAATCAGAAACATCTTAATCATTTTTAAAGAGCCAACAGCCTACATGTCCGAATCTGTACGAGAGGGGCAAGCAACCAATTCGGTTCATTAGTGGTGAAAAGGAGGAGAGGATGGAGGGAGAGAGGGGAGGGTGCGAGCAAGAGAGATGTGTGCTATATCCTGAGCAATCTATCTAGCTGGTGCTGAGGGTTAATAGCTGCTGCCAAAGATAAGTGAATTATAAGCTGTTGCTTTCACCTCTACAAAATCTATTGCCAAATTGCCTAGTCACAAAATGAGGGCGAGAACAAAATATTTTTTATCATTTAAAAGTATGTTACAATTTCTGGAAAATATAAAAAAAGACTCCAAGGATGTCTCTTTGTTGATATTTTAGCATGTTTTACTCTTAGGTGAAACAAACCGAGACGTGCCTAGTGTAATTTTTTTGTCTGTTCTACCGAGATTGCAAATATCTTTTTTGCACAGAACTCACTACGGTTTTTGCACACAGTTTCAAGTCGTTTATTAGAACTTAACCCCTGATTACACGCACCAAGGCGATTTAAATCTGATTATCAAATTAGGAGACTTTGAGACAAATCCTCTTAGATCTGATACTGTTGACTGGAGAGGGAAAATGGATCTCCACACCCGTCACGTAGGTAACGATGCTGTCCTGAAAGGGAGTTTTAAACCGTATTTGACAACAAATGCAGCTGCCCCGCTATTTCAGAAGATATTAGAGGAAAATGAATGCAAATCTGTGTGCAGGAGCCATCTGGACGTGGAGAGAGGGAGTCAGCTGCTCCACACAGAGGCGCGGAGCCTGAATCCGTCTCGGCTCATTCTGTGGGATCATCTGCGTGGTGGGCTTACACCGTGGAAAATGCGCTCTCCATCATTAGGTGAAATGTTAGTATCACACGTTCAAAATAAAGGAAATGCTGATCCCCTGTTTGTTTTAGTGAATGCATGCATGAAAACTTTGCACGGGCGTGGAATTAGGATATTAGTCACATTTTGCCATTTCTCACTTAAAGCAGCCCGTGTCTCTCAACACACTGGAGGTAAGTGGTGGTTGACAAGCAGGGAAACAAGTGCAAACTATTTGATTGTTCTCTGCATCTTGACCATACTGCCTGCAGCCTTATGCCAGCTTTAATGACCGGTTGATGACACAGAGGCCTGCTATCTTATTCTTCTATTCAATGGCCACAAAGAGTGAACCCCCAAAGATGCGGGCCTAACCCCTGATATAAAACCAAACTCCTCGGGACGCGTGGCTCTCAATAAAAATGTACACGGTGACTTCCAAGACCTCCCGTCTCGACGGGACGAGCCTCCTCCGTATTGAGGGTGACGTCTTCTTTTTTGTGCGAATTTACGGGGCGAGGCCCTCATGATCTCCTTAAATTTGCATGTAAATGGCGACATCAGCCTATACGCGTGCCAGGGGCCAGCGGGCCTCCCAGATGTCAAGGCAAAGTCAATCAGCCGGCCGCTGCCCAGCTGTCCATCGATGCACTTTATTGGGACAACACTTTCATTATGCTCACCTGCATTGTTTTTAAAAGGATTGATTGGCAAAAGGGGGAGAAAAAAAAATCTTATTAGCACTATCAAGCAAGTTCGCTCTCGGCGCATCATAGGGATTGTTTTAAAGTGATCTTTTTTCGATTAAATATTTATCAAATGCATACGCCTACAGTTATGCATCTTTTCCAAATTTCATATGCAGTCGTAGCCTAGTTATGGTTGTTTATAGTAACTCAATTCACATTATTTATTCCATTGTTTAGACTTGTGATATTTTGTTTAGGTGACTGAACTGGATGTTTTGTGCTTTTTTAACAGGACCAATTATGTAGGAGGATTCTTTTCTTTTTTCCTTTATTTTTTTTGGACATTGCAGGCTGCCCTCCTCTTTGCAGGACACTGATTTACTGTGAGCTGCCCGCTTTACTTTGTTTTTACACTGCTGTCACTTGTAGCTTTATTTCAAAAGACAGACCAAGTGTTTCCTCAGACAGAGAGTTAAAGGTAATTCAGGACTAATTCTTCTAAATGAAATTAGAAAAATGTTTGATTAGACAATAGCCTGCAACTGTCTGCAAACTTTGCTTCCCGAAACTATTCATATTAGGCCTAATTAATGCACGTCGGATATTCGATATGGCATATTCAAATACCATATTCAAATACAGTTTACACGTTGTTGTTGTTGTTTTTTTTGTTGTTTCTTTTAATAATAAGAGGAAAATATCAATGACCTAAGATGCCAGAGTGAGATCAATCATGTAGGCTATTCGTGTCAAATCGTTATAGCTGATAGACGGACAGCGCCCCTCGTTGGTTACAGTTGAGATCATTGTGTCGATATGAGACAGCTGTTGTCTTCAGTGACAAGATAGCTAAATCTCAACATAGGTTTATTTAACACCCCCCCGCCCCAGCCCACCCCCCCGCAAAAAAAAAAGCAGCCAAAATGCCGGCCAAATTATTTCAAATCACACTCACAATAATTCATTTGTGACGGGAGAATATTGTATTATATTTTTAGACAAAAAAAAACAAAAACACGTTAAATGAAGGATTAATGAGAGCAGAGCGTTTTATTCTTTCCCACATATCTTCACAAAATGTCTTAATAGTAATTTACCATACAAAATAGATTATTATTATTATTATTATTACCATTATTATTATTATTATTATTATTATTATCATCATTATTATACAATCCCCATTTCTATATTTTTGAAATTGCATTTTATGCTGGGTTGTCTGAAATAAATGCACACATTTTGTGACACCCAGCCCGTGTGACCTCACGTTTCGTCACTAACTTCTGTCAGAGTGCTCATGTTAATTGTGTGCAGTGGTGAGTTCTGTCAAGGGCATTGCCCGTGCGCACAATTTGCATTTCCATTCTGCTGTGGAAATGATGAGAGAGTTTCTGCGCGGTTTAGAGCCTCGCGGCGCAGTCTGTGGGCGAATTACATTTAAAGAAGGCGAGAGAAATTAAATAAGAAACCGAGACCACTTCAGGGCTATTAACATCTAAAATATCCCCTGGAAATTTAGACCAAAATACACATGACCATACCCCAGGATACCATCGCTCTTACAGACCGGCTTCATTGTGTCCATCACTGTTTTGTAGACCTATCTGAAATTCTTTATTTAAAAAAAAAAGTTGTCACGTCGCCTTGCATTGCCCGGTGATGTTGATGGAACTAAAGTAAAATAAATGTGATCACGCAGCCCTAAATTGAACCATAGGCCAATTTCCCTATTGGCCTCCTATGGCCAAACGGACTATGCACGACGAGTGCAAAAATCTATCATTAAAGTAATTTAAAAAACTCATCAGTAAGTATAACATAGTCACATGTTGCGTTAAAGTGGCCTTCTGAAATCTGAGACAAGTGCTCTAACCTTGTCGTTTTTACAGCACGTTTTGTGTTTGCATGACCAAAGGGAGCAGCCTTTGCCTCAACACCCAGGAGAACTTTAATTTGCCCGTTGACCCTTCGGATTGAGCTATCGCCAACCTATGGTGATATTGCCCCACCTACAGGAGTCCTATAATTCTCAAGTTATTTAAATCAAAATAGATGTTTTCCTGCACGCCTGTTGTTGCAGTGCCTTTAATTTACTTAGATTGCCGTCATAAAGGTGATACAGGCTTGATGGAGGCAAGGTGTCTCATATATCAACAACTTAGTGCAATTCATTACCACTCTACTGCTACATTCTGGTGTTAGTGAGAGATCCTTATTAATATTGAACTGTGTTACTATTAACAGAAATGTTAATTATGATGTCAAGACAGAGAGAGAGTCAAGGTGAAAGCAGCACAGCAATAGCTAAAAATAATCCATGCCAGCTAGAGTACAGTATGATCCTGCAGAGGAGTGTTACTGGCAAGGGACCTTTTTGCTGCAACAAAGAGGTGGAAAAGAGGAAGTAAATGAATTAGAGTACAAGCCAGATTTTGTCTTTGTTTCATCCACACTTGTCCTGTCCCTATTTTCCAACCTCTCCCTTTTCCTTGCTATTGGAAGTGGTGCAAATTGTATAATGCTGGTCTTTGTTCTACAGAGTCAAGCCACATGAATAGCCGTCCTGAGCACACACAAAAACACACTGACAAACTGATCATCTTAAAAAAGCAACGCCCTGGTGCTCACTTGGCCTACTTTCCACGGCAGCACTGGGACGTGGGAAGAGGAATAGAATTCAGGGGAGGATGTTCTTGCACTCTGGGAAACATTCAGTATAGCAAGTGTGATGCACATAAACATAGCCTTTGCATTGTCAACCTTAGACCGCATTTGCCCCAGATAACTAGTCCCTGTGCTAGACTATTCTCTTTGACTTTGCAATTGAAATCCTGAGAAGATTATGCCAAAGCTAAAAGAGGCAAACTCCAGGGTGGGATTTCAATTGTCAATTCCTGTTGGATTTTATAGCATTATGACATATAGTACACCATCTGTTATGCTCTCTGTTACTAGGTCTATGTCTGCACAAATGGAGTCGACAGTGTGAACATCATTACCAATATGACCTGTGGTTTTGAATGGACAGCACTATTTAATTGCCAATATTCTTTTGTAATATAATCTTTAACATATATTCAGATGTATGGCTGAGCATGGGGGGGTCTCCAGGTTACAGAACATGAGGGAACATTGGCTAGGTGCAGTAAAGTAACCACTCCTAACTTTAGCTAAACAGACTTTCCCAAGCGCTAGCTAATCTGGGGCTTCTATGTACACCGCCTAACCAAATGTCGACATCTGTGAGGGTGTGCATAAAGAAAAGCCCCTCAGAGAAACGGGGGATAATAATCTTAGTTCCCCTCACCTTCAGCTTGCCCATAGGGGTTTAAAAGGGAGATGAAGAAATCCTATGTAAACATGCCAAGTCAAATTTTCACTTGAAATGTGACATCGAGGCAAAGGGCAACCTTGGTGCATCTCTAATGTGGTTCCATTACCTGAGTTTTCACTGCCCCTGGATGTAAACAATTGATGTATTCAGTCCATGGTGCGAGCACTGACTCACTGAGCACACTTTATATCTTTGAACACTTCTTCATCCACAACTGTACTTTACGCTTAGTGCATAGGTGAAGCGCCCTAAGAAGTCAACAGAAAGCTTGTATACAATGAGAATCTCTGTACTCAATAGCTTCCATGAAAGTGAGTTTTGCTCTCCTGAGAAACATACAAAGTTTGAGCATCTGTTCCATCATGTAGTCTTTGTTGAGAAATTAAATATTGAACTGATCTAGTGTACCATGAATGTTTCACTCACATAGTGATTAGACAGACTGGAGAGGCAAGACATTGCGGCACTTTACACTCTACTTTAATTTACTGTATTTGTTGTTCTTGCCTTTAAGTGTTTTTTACACCAGATTATATTGTTGTTGCGGAAAATGGTCTTTAATGTTGTTTAAATTAGGTTTAACATGCATGTATAAGTCAAACACACACACACACAGACATGCAAATTTATATGCACACACGTGTATAGGCGTTAACGCAAACACACAAACACACACACACATCCAGCATACAGAATGGGTGTAACGAGTGTAGTCCGACAAATATCTATACAGCAGGTTAATGAAAAGAGAGATGAGGTTTTTGGCTTTGTGATTCCATTATGAAGTTGAAATGTGAAATCTGTTCTTACACTGATACATTATGTACAATAAATAAAATAACCACAAAAAAACTGCCTAAATACTGACTGAAATTGTTTTCCTTGTTTGCAATTAAAATGCACCTCAATATAAAGGACGTCTCATTTCTCACTGCATTGTTCTTTGCTCCAAATCAACAATTGTCTAACAAGAGTGAAATCGTAATCATGTTTTTTGACATTAACATTTTCGATTAGAGAAGCAGACCAAGGTAACATGCACGCAGGAGAAGGAAACGGTATCATCACAGAGATCATAAAATGGTGTCGTGAGTAGTCTTTTGTCCGGGACCATAGGAGAGTTCTGTTGCTAAAGGGAAGGACAAAAGCAGAAGGCGCCACGGGTATAAGGTTCCCCTGAGCAACAATGCTGAAAGTTTCAACTTGCAGCACATGGGTGTAACTTTAACTGGAATACTGTGGATCAAAGACTCACAAACAAAGTGGGTGGAAATGCTGGAGGAGTGTCTGTGCTCAAGTAAAGGACAGGTTCACTAGAGAGAAAGAGGGAGAGACCATTTATGAAACACAGACCAGGCAATCATGGTTAATTACTGAGACTGTGTTTTGTGAACTCAAAGGGGAACATGGTTCAATTAACACAATTGATATGTTTCATACACTTAATTTGATAAAAAAAAAAAATACATTGACAAACTCTGCTTATCAAATATAAAATAAATGTACAATTAAATTAAAATGAACAAATAAGACCATCGTAATTTCCTCCTTGATTCACCCACACTTTATAGAGAGGATGATGTAGATTTTGCACACACTGTATTGCATCTCAAACATTAATTTCACACTCCTAACATCTTTTCGAGAGTGGAAGAATTATTCTGTTCTGGTTCTTTAAATGAGAAACACAGCCTTGAAATTTGTGGGGCTTAAGGCAACTCATCAGGTTAGATCAGTACAATGTGGATGTGTAACCTTTACACTGCAGTTGAACCTGCGCATACAAGTGTTATGAAAGGTCCCTGTGGCGCTCTGCTCTTCTGACATGGATTTGAAGACTTGCCACTTTATTAGCTGCTAAGCCCCCAATACTTGTTCTATATAGTGGAGGCCTATGTTATGAGCCAGGATCTCATTGTCTAGCGTTATTAGAGGAAGAGTCTGCAGCACTCTCCTATCCCCCCCAGAGAATAGACTGACTGTTTGAAGGGAAGCTACAAGTGCAATTTAACCCATCTTATTTACAATATGATCTGTTACAAGGACATCATTGCAGCAAGGATTCACATCTAATATATTTCCTCAATGTGATTCTTTTCTGTTTTCATTGATTCAGGAGAGTATATTTTGTTTGATGTTCACTTGAGCTTTCAAAAATCTCAGAATCTATCACGTCAGAGTCGACTTGGAGATTTAGAGCAAACTCTGGCGATCTACGTGTTATAGTTGTGAAATGGCTCATGCCAATTCTTATCAGTAGTTTCACATAAATTTCATCTGCTAGACTATGGCAATTAAAACATGCACACATCTGCTGTGCTTAAAAGTCAAAACAGTTTATTCCTAATTATGAGTGAATATGAAATTCTTCATGATGCAACTACTTATCAACATAGGTTCAGCTTGTGGAAAACGAGCAGTTCATAATCATCACTTGTATCAGCAGTAAACACCAATTTTTCCAAAATGGAAATGTTCTATTGGCTTTGAATAATAAGTGCCATAGTGCCATCTAGTGTACAAATTTGCACACTGAAGAATGACAGTCCCTTTGACTACATGTATGTAAAATGTATGTATAGGATCTTATGATAGAAGCACAAATTTAAAAAAAAAAAAAAAAGAGCAGGTGAAGGATAGTGTAGCATGTACACTGACCTCTCATATGTGTGCCTCAATGTAAGGTTTAACTACACTGACTGACCACACAGACAATTTCCACCCAGAGGGGAAATAAACAAGCAGACTGAGGTTTGTCATAGAAGCTAAGTCTTTGACAACCCTCAGTTGTGGAAAGCCGCAAGGATAATCTCCGTCAGACAATGAGACGATGTTGAAGGCTATGCATGCAAATTATACTCTGCCATCTAAATTACAAAGACATATACAGATCTCAAATCATCAGGCCTCATATCTCACTCATCGCGCCTCCTGGCTCTCAGGCTGCCAGAGGATGCTATAGAAACAACACAACAAAAATAATAAGAAAAAACACAGGAGCCAAACAAGAGTCCTGAATAATTGATTGTGTTTGTCTTTGCTGTTGTGTGTATGTGTGTGTGTGTGTGTGTGTGTGTGTGTGTGTGTGTGAAGTGCTTGTGTGTGAGTCAAGTCTGAGGGTCTGGACAGAGCTCATGCCCCTGAGCAGACCAGACGCATCCACTGGCCAATGGTTTGTGTTAAAAACTGACTGACCGACCAAACATGGGGGAAGGTTATGTTTGTGTGTAAAGGTCCAAAGGCATAAGCATGTGTATGGGTATTTATGTGTATAAATGTGTTATAAATTGAAATTGAGATAGGTGTTGTGTAGATAATTGTGATGTTTGATTTTGCCAAAACAAAGCTATAGTTGTGAACATGATGAGTTCATGTTAAAATCACACCCAGGACTGTGAATTGTTTTTGTGTTCAGTTTTATGAGATTAAAATGAAGCGAAAGATTTCAGAGATAACAAATGCTTGTTGTTAAAAGGCTCAGGAATAGCTATGTTGTAAGATGTTAAAAAGTCAATATACCTTCATTTTGTCTGTGCTGGTAATGAGCCATATTTTCTGGGGAAAATGGCTGCTTCTCCGGAGGCACCATGTCTACTGAATGTGGCCCTGATCCTGGATAAAACAGAAGGCTCACCAATCAATCTCTCCAGGTTGCCCACAGCCAGAGAAAGCAGCTGCACCACATGTTTGCCTTGCGCGATAGCGACAAGTTAACATACGGGCAGCACAGTAACCATCCACAAGCAGCCTCTAGCTGTCTTATAATGAATTCCCACAGGGATGGGGAACTATCAGAGTCAGTGGTGTTACTGGAGGCTCGGAATAAAGTCAACACCTCTCCTTATACCTGATGAAGCTACGGCACAGCAGCACACACACACACACAGCCACAGCCACAACACTGAAGCTGTAAAAATGTGAAAAATCCAATGTACACAACAATTAAGCTGTAAAATCTGTTAAATCACAAATTAGGCTCAAGTCAAATGTTTCTCCTTCACACTGTGATGTTGAACAGAAACAGTTTTTTTATGTTTTAATGGTGCACCGTTAAACAAGGCAGCAATTCTCTATAGTCTTAACAAAAAAGGGTTATATATAGTAACATACGTATATAGTAACAGAAAGTCATTGTTTCGGCTTGCACAAAAGACCCTTTTTGATGCTATACAAAAGCCTTTGAGAATGTATGAAATATTCCAAATCAGCTCTGTCAAAAATCTCCATTACATAATGCATTCTTTATTCTGGCTTGCCCATTATTATTTTATCTCTAGACAGTATGGTGGAGACTTAACACTTTGAGATCAAGAAGTGTTCGAAGTTACCCCACAGAAAGATGTATGCACTGCCTCATCAGAAAACTGTAAAATTTGTCTCAGTCAGTCAGAGGTAGAAACTATCAAAACAGTGAAACATCTGAAGAAACATTTGGGGCTGTATGAAACCACCAGGTGCTACATGGAACCACAAATGGTTCTTCATTTAGAAGTAAAGGACCCTTTAGAGCTTCAAGTGGCTCTTAAAATAATGATGGCTCTATAAAGCACTGGTGGGCCATCTATTTCTTAAAGTAGCATCAGCATATGTACTAGAAATCAGGTTGATTACACAAAAAGGTGTTAAGTGCTTCCTCCCCCTTACTTTAACAAATTCCCTCTAATGTTTAGGGAGGTAAACTAATTTCAAAGGCACTATTCATCAGTAAATTAGCGCATACCTGTAAAATTAATCAATTTTAATTGCACAAATAAAAAATTGCCTTGTGAATCCAGTATAATCTCCTTTTTATTTCTATGCATAGTTTGTCATCAGAGCAAGGTGTTCTATTCATATAATGCCAGCAGAGAACTTTTTAATACTGCAGTGCTTCAGTTTAGCCCAAAACGCTGGCAACCGAACAGGAACAAGTAGGCTAACATTCTGTATATGTTTTTATATTATAGATACATTGGGAAAATAAATCTTAAAATAACAGCTACACTTTTGGTCACAAGTTAGTCGCTCTAACCTTCGGGCTAGTGCTTCTCCCCGAGGGAGATGGTGTGAATGATGAGAGGGATGTGGAGCAGGGGAGATACCAGGAGAGAAGGTTTTGGCGAGATCTGATCTAGGTCTTTCGGGGCACATCCCTATTTATTCACTTGCCACCTCCAGGACAGTGTGCAGATGCAGAAAAACAAATAAAGCAACCAAAGCACCACAGACACAAAATTACCACTATGCAGTAGTTATCCAGAGCCACAACCCATCATCAGGACAACTGAAAGTCAACAAGAATAATTAACTACCGTAACTTCAGTAACACATGTGACCTGTAACATGTAGGTCAAAGAATTGTGTTCAAATTCCCTAGAATTTTTAAGGTTTCTAAGAACAAGAAGAATATAAAAGCAACTAGGTAAACATGGGACCTCATTTCTCTCTCAATGGAATGAATGGTGTGTTTCTGTAAACTGGTACTCAAAAGAGCACATCCCTGGTTATTCTGTTTTACTCATTGAACTGTGGCCCAGATATTCCATATTCTCACACTTCATCAGCATTTACCAAATCTTTCTGGAATGTCACTTTCTAAATTGCACAATCAGCCCTTCTGGGCTTATCCCTCTCCTCCCATTCCCTGGCAACTCCCAGCCTTGAGAGAATGCTGTTTACAGATGCAAAACAAACATAAAAATAAAACAACTACCACAGCGCTAACATCAAATTGTGTGGAATATTTTGCACCACGTTTTTATCCCCCACTTGAAGAAGACAACGGCTCTTTTTACAAAATGATTGATAGCCTAAAATGAAATGAAATTATTAAAGGATATAAGGTACCATAAGCACTTCACAAAATGATAGCAGATTTACAGAGTGAATCCTCCATATTTTAGAGTATTTTGAATGACGTACCAGAATATATATTTTGTGTTTTGGAAAATAACGAATTCTCAAAAGCAAATATAATAGGGATAGGCAGAATTACCTTTGCATTGGAATTCACTTTTATTATCCTACAGCAAGTCAAAGGCTACTTGCACATTCTTCACAGAAGCCTTTGTACCATGCATATCTTTCACTATGGTAAATCAATATTTTTTTCAGAAATTTCAGATAACTTCAACGGCTATATTACACAGAGTGTAATTCAGAATTTGTTTCTTTGCATATTCCTCTGAGACACACATACATTATACAGGCATTTCATTTCATATCAAAGGGGTCAGAGTGCAGCGTGGCCCTGGAGCAGGAAGGAGCTGAGTGCCTTGCTCAAGGACATTTTGACAGGTACACTGGTTGTTATGGGGATCAAACCTATGACCACTCTGACGCCTTCAGGTTTTATGCTTTATGCATACCAACGAGGCTTGTAGGCACCAATCTCCAAAAGTAACGGCAACAATGATAGTTCTGTGACTTTTGCAAAATTTCACAATTTACTTGAATCACTTGGGAGTTTTGAGACTCCCAAACTTTGGGAAATTTTATGCTTGACATCTATATGGTAGGCAGTTTGTAGGAATGGCCTACTGAGTAGTTGATTTCTAATTCTTACAGTTCAAAAATTCATACGACAAAACAAAAATTTTGCATTTTGACTGTACACCAAAGGTGTTTGCTTGTTTGCTTACTTAGTATCTTATGAGGACAGGTCATGAAGGTCAGACAAAAGGAAAAAAAAGCCTCTTTAGTGTCAGTGAGATTAAGTGGACTATATGACAACAACAACAATAGTCAGTTTGGTTTGCTCCTGTTTAGGTGCAATATTCACTCCCAACCAAAAACTTAAGTGGATCTTCATTATTTCCCCACTAGATGTCACCCTCTGACCACATAACTGAAGGGGGCATTTTATCCTAGGTGCCTCATGTTTTTGAGTTACAAAGCATCACACACATTATATACAACATCAACAATCACCTAGGAAGCAATCAAAAAGTTTAATAATGACAAATTTTGGAAATGGAAGTTATTGTTTTTTCCATCTCTACAAGGACATAGCCATATTCTGCAAATGTCACTCATAATAAATACCAAGAGCATTAACGCTTACTTTAAGCAATAATGACTGTTAAAGCAATGCTTTTTTGGTTTTTCTTTTTTCTTTCTTTCTTTTTTTTCATTTTAATCTAAATACCCATTAAGATATGCAGTTGTTATTGGGCGACTACATCCATGAGATGGTAGCTGAATTTGTTTTAATGGGCTTAATGAGCAGCTATTGGTTAATATGTAATGTAATACAATAAAGTTGAATGGATAGAAAATACAGAGTAAATGCAAATTTTTAGAAAAAAGATGCTCAGGAGGATGGATGGAGCCAGGATGTGGCATGTGTGCATGACGTCATTTGTCCATGTACTGTGCGCCATTTTGGAAGAAAAAAATCACGGATAATTTCCGTGGTCTTGACAGATCTGGACCCGAGTCCTCACACTGATTGTGGATGTTATCTATTTCCCTAAGCAAGTTGCATTGGCTGAATAGATATTGCAAGCTGTGTACAGCAAGAGCTGCTAAATGAAGCAATGGCGGGTAAGCTACTTTTGAAGCCAGGAAAAGGATCCACCTCACTTGGTGTGTGTGATGGCCTGAATCTGCAAGTTAGCTAGCCAACGTTAGCGCTGGATAGCTAAGTTGCTAGTTGTCAAACTGTGTCACTGTCAGGTCATTTTATCACCAAACGAAATGTTTATCCGATACAAACTAACACGGTGTTCTGTTTATAGGAGTTGCAGGTGGAAATGATTTTCAGTGGTGTTTCTCTCAAGTGAAAGGGGCGATAGATGAAGATGTTGCGGAAGGTAAGTAGCTAACGTTAGCTTGGCGGCTAGGCTAAAACGTTAGGTAGCTAGCTAGCTGGTTCTGATGATGATGCTGTGTGGGCATCTTCTCGTGAGATGCACGATAGCTAGATGGTCACACAGCTTTTAATATAGTTCGACTGTGGAAAATGACGGAGGTCTAATTGCGGATTCCTTGCACAAAACATCCTTTTATGTCTAAATTACAGTCCGTTTGCTAGCTAGCTGTGAGCTAGCTGGTAGCTAAGCTATTAAAGGGGAGCGACCGTGTCCATGACGTCAATGTGCTGCGTCCATAAATTGTCGAGTGACATCATGCTTGTTTTCATGAATTGGTACATAAATGGGTCTACCTGTTTACGCGATATTTGTGTGCGTAAGGTATCATGTAGCTGTATTACTGTTTGCTGGACAAGCTGTCCCATTGGCCACACATTCAGTTTGCAGTCAGTCATAATGGCACAGCATTAGCTGTCATTACAGTAATCATCATGAATGCTGAGCAATTTGGTAAAGTCTGACTTT
This sequence comes from Centroberyx affinis, assembly GCF_046629955.1. NCBI lineage: Eukaryota > Metazoa > Chordata > Actinopteri > Beryciformes > Berycidae > Centroberyx > Centroberyx affinis. The sequence continues at coordinate 216,641 of NW_027279630.1, forward strand.
TATCTGTTTTCAGCTGACATAATCTCAACAGTTGAATTCAACTATTCTGGAGAATTACTTGCTACTGGAGATAAAGGAGGCAGAGTAGTGATATTTCAGCATGAACAGGAGGTAAGTTTTATATTGAATGGAAAGTGACTATCTTCATCAACAGTGTGATGTCAGTTGTGCTGTGGTATAGTCTAGTGACTGGTGTTTTGGTGTATATATAGCATTGTGCCTTATGTTTTGCACATCTTTCTTTCAGTCTAAGAATCGTCCACACCTGCGTGGGGAGTACAACGTCTATAGCACTTTTCAGAGTCATGAGCCAGAATTTGACTATTTGAAAAGTTTAGAAATCGAGGAAAAGATAAATAAAATAAGATGGCTACCCCAACAAAATGCTGCTCACTTTCTACTTTCGACAAATGGTAGGAACTTTGTTTTCCATCTGTCTTGAACATTTGTATATATCAAGTGTTAACTGCAAGACATACATATCACACAATTGTTCCTCACCTTTACAATCTATGTATCTTATCTGTTTTTGTTCAGATAAAACTATCAAATTGTGGAAAATAAGTGAAAGGGATAAACGGGCAGAGGGATACAACCTGAAAGATGAAGATGGACGACTCAGAGACCCCTTTAGAATCACCTCTTTACGGGTATGATTCATCATACCTCAGACCATTCTCCTTTCTGAAAATGGCTTTGAAAGTTACTGAAACAAATATTTTCTCTTAATGGCGCATTTTGTATTTTCAGGTACCAGTGCTGATGCCAATGGATCTCATGGTAGAAGCAAGCCCACGGAGGATCTTTGCAAATGCGCACACCTATCACATTAATTCCATTTCTGTAAATAGTGATCATGAAACGTACCTCTCCGCAGATGACCTAAGAATAAATCTATGGCACTTGGAAATCACAGACAGAAGTTTTAGTATCCTTTTTCTGCAACAGATAGCAGAACTTAATCTTAAGATATGTGGCTTATTATGGGCGCAAATTGTTTGCATTCTGTGCTGACTTTAAACCTAAGGGCACTTGTTTCAAAACAGTTCCTTAACAGTGTGTTTCCAGATATTGTAGACATCAAGCCTGCCAACATGGAGGAACTGACAGAAGTAATCACAGCTGCTGAGTGCCATCCACACCAATGCAATGTATTTGTGTACAGCAGTAGCAAAGGCACCATCCGCCTGTGTGACATGCGAGCAGCAGCACTCTGCGATAGGCACTCAAAGTGTAAGTACATCCAGCAAGTATGAAGTGTAAAGAAAGCGTTAATTTGTAATAGGAGGCTGTTGCAGTTTTTCTTTTACTTGCTAACATACCAATAAGGATTTCTTTATTTGGTTTCATTTACCAGTTAATATTCAGTGCTAAGAATGATTTTAAAAACTCTGACTTTGAAATATATTGTAACAGCATGTGATTGTATTTATATCAACTGCCATTGTGAGGATGTTTCTGTTTTCAGTCTTTGAGGAGCCTGAGGATCCAAGCAGCAGGTCCTTTTTCTCTGAGATCATCTCCTCCATCTCGGACGTGAAGTTCAGTCACAGCGGACGCTACATGATGACACGTGACTACCTCTCCGTCAAAGTTTGGGACCTCAACATGGAGAACAGGCCAGTGGAGACGTATCAGGTGAATATGCTACATATTAATATGATATCCGGTGACTTCACACATTACCGACGTTAAACCCTGTGTGAGGCCAACTAGAACTAAGCCTGAAAGAGCTTGGAAAAATTCCCTCTCTGATTCCACTCAACTTAAAATCTCATTTTACATAGACTGAATAGTTGCCCAGTGGTAAAGTCCTTTGGCTATGTGGCTTCCATCATGCAGTGACACCAACACATTGGGCGCAAGTAAAATATTTGGGCCAAGTATTGAGTATGGTGGTTAAGTCCTTTTACACATTATGTGACTTCCACCATACACAGATACAAACACATTGGCACGAGTGAAATATTTAGGCTAAGTATTGTGTTTTGTTTCAGGTCCATGAATACCTTCGCAGTAAGCTCTGCTCCTTGTATGAAAATGACTGCATCTTTGACAAATTTGAGTGCTGCTGGAATGGCAGTGACAGGTAAGCATCTTTGCTGTACCAGGTTGTGTTTCACTTCTTACTGGCCTGTGTTCTGTATTTCCTTTATTTTCTCATACTTTTGGACTGGATTATAGATTTTTTTTTTGCCTGTGACACCAAGGTTTTATGGCAAGTAAACAGCATTCTTTTCTTTTCCTTTCTCCCTCAGTGCCATCATGACCGGCTCCTACAACAACTTCTTCCGAATGTTTGACCGCAACACCAGGCGGGACATCACACTGGAGGCGTCCAGGGAGAGCAGCAAACCACGGGCCACCCTCAAGCCACGCAAGGTGTCCACTGGTGGCAAGAGGAAGAAGGATGAGATCAGCGTGGACAGCCTGGACTTCAACAAGAAGATCCTCCATACTGCCTGGCACCCCAAAGATAACGTGATTGCTGTGGCGGCCACCAACAACTTGTACATTTTCCAGGACAAAATCAACTAGAAGATTTGGGGCTCCAGAGGATAGGGCTTTTACCGTACCTGTGTAGTTAAGCCTACTACTTGTCTATCTGTATAAGAAGAAACAGCCTCGTTGTCCTCCTGGTGAAGAATTCGAAAGCACGTGTCTACTTTTTTTGCCACAGGAGGTTGATCCATAGGCCTGTTTTATTTTGAGTCTGAGCTTAGGTTGTTTTTGCCTTTGGCATCAGGGCAATCAACATGCCCCCTGACCCAGAAAGCCCAACTCGGGTCTAATTGACGGAATGGCACTCCCTAGAGGTCAAACTCTTGAACGTTGGTGTTTGTGTTGACATTTTAAGCCTTCATTTCATGATTTAACGACCGAACTCTTGGAAGCCCTAAAAATGACGTCTTGTCAAAGTTGTAACACCATTGCAAAGATTTTGGGCCCATCTGAAACATGGATTGATGGCCAATAAGCCTAACTGTAACATTCCCCCATTGGCCATGTATTCAGGCCAAACTACTGGTGGCAGAGGTCATGAATTTGGAAAGTGGACTTATTTCTTTTCTTCCCCTCCCTCCTATTACTTTACCCCAGTCAATACGGTGACATAATTTCACTGACTGTATCTACTCAAGTACACCTTGTCATCCACATAATAAAAGAAACTAAAACTACAGATGTGTTTTTAAATTTAGAAGTATGTATTAAAACATGTTGTTCTTTATTGCTTTGCATGTTTTTATGTTGTAGAGAGGTGGAAAAATGTCCAGTCACACCACTGTCTTTTGAGCAGATCTCAAGCAATCTTGTTAAGGAAATACTATTTGGGGCTATAAGTTTCAGAACCACTGTTGGAGACAACCGATGTGTTTGTGTCAAGACATTTATTTCTAGTTTTTGACCATGTTTTAGGATGCAGGCTGGAAACTACATGGCACAAGATGGGGCCCAGGACAAAGGGAATCTGCAGCCTTAATACCTACTTCTATCAGTGACAGCTACAAGTTATGTCCCCAAACGTTTTACAAACCTCATGTGCATTATTTTTAAATCCTATTTTATAGAGTTATGTCCTCATATACTGCTGCTATATGTGGCTGTCTATGAATACACATTAAGAGGAGGAAAATTGCACACCATACAGTTTATGTGATAGAGTGCCTCCAACTCATGTAATAAGTAGGAAATTCAGACAGGCCTCATACATGTGCCCTTATTCATTTATTAGGGATGTCACTCAAATTTTAACTGCGTATTGCAAATGTGGATCTTATCTCTCTAGTTGTGAATGCAGAAATGAAGGTTGACTACACAAAACATATACTGATGACATTAAAACAAACACATAATAATGCATTGTCTTTGTCCATTGATTCCTAACATGGTGGCAATGTATTCACTTGTTTATTATTTTGACCAAAGTTCAATAAAATCATAATTGTGTTCATCTGCATGTGGTCTTTTATCTTTGATGGTTATACAGGCATCATGTTCTTGTTTGGTGTGTAAATACAGCAGGGCCATAGAAAATGATAATTGGAATCACATGGTTACAATCTTTATTTTGTCTTGAGAAAAAGAAAACAGCACATGGACCATAATTGTGTTGAATAAGCTACCGTATTCACATTTTTTTTTATAATATCTGTCAGTGTTCCTCTGGCATGTTGCATTTGAACAAGTTGAGCAGTCATTAATGGAGGCAATCACTTAAACACTAGGCTAATAATGATCCCTTGGGCATAGAAAAAAAATACTACAAGTCAAAAACCGTAATTTGCTTTCATCAACAGCCCATGTGTAAAAGAAACCAGACATATACGAGAATCAACTGACAGCAGTTATATTTAAAGCGACAGTGATTTTTCATTGTGAAATGAACAAGGCATGGCATGTCAGTTCCCAAAACGTGCAGATTTAAGGAGCAGGAAGCAGCAACAGTCATCACCAGGCCAGGGTGGGGACTACAGCAAGGAACAGAAGATCGGTCATTGTTGTCTACATAAGCAAGTAGTCACAGCAGTAAGACACAATGACTGATCCTTGGTGCTCCATGCTAGCATGAGTGACATGGGGGGCAATCAACCACATTGGAGTGTGTCACATGGACACATCTCCCTTGATCTTCAGAAAGTCCCATTTTAAGGCATGCCAAGCTGGTCACATCAATGTGACAGGTGTCACAACACATCACCATCCCGCTCAGTAGGTGTTGTGAGAGGTCAGGCGCTTCCCAATGTATATCCTAAGAGGAGAGGGACAAACAAAGAAAATAATTAAGATGGTGCTGGTCACAAGATGTAGAATAAATTACACTATCTGCAGGTGTCATTTCTCTAAAAAGATGCATTACCAAAACTGTGCTATTATGCTTGACTGAATAATACTAAAAGTAGAGGTTCATCTGTGTTATTTTAAGATCCAAATAGAGCCAATTATCACTTAGTTTCCTCACTAGAAAAAATACCTGTAATGATGACCTGTAATCTTTGCATTTGATAGAGGTTTATGGAAGTACCATCAGGGTTTATTTAGGGATTGGCATCCCTCCCTTATGAAATTTCTGTTGTTTTTATATTTTTACTTTTAAACAGAATAAATATTTTGGATGTCCTGCATTTTAAGTAAAATATCCTAATTTTTGAAAACAATGTCATAGCGGAGGCCAAACTATCTAATCAGTTCTCCAACTAATTTGTGGGATGAACTGTGAAATGATAATGCAATCTTATTCCACGCTGATCATTTTCAGGCAGATTAACACTCTTCAACAGCTGAATGGCTTGAAAAAACCATGCAGGACTTTAGCGATTGGTGGAAAGTGCCATGTAAGGCGGGACTTCTGATGTAAACAAACCCAACTTCTCAGGTGAAAGTGAACGTGTGCTGATTTGCAAAAGCAGAACTTGTCGGTCAGGTACTACTTTTCATTCACAAATAAAATGTAGGCTACATTGTATGATTTTATACTACTATTTTATGCTTACACCTTCAACCCATAAATCTCCTCCATGGATTACGTTACTACACATCTCTGAAGTTGATGAGCGATATCATAAATGTGATTGAATGGCATCTACAAGGTAGGGAGCACCAGTTTGATTTTAGCTAATTGTGTGATAATGGCATGTAAACATCCACAGCAATTTTGTAAGGGAGAGAGGCCAAACTGGAAAATTAGGCCAACTTTCATCAACAACAGAGGAATCCTTTAAGGGGTTCTTCAAGGATCCTAAAGAAAGAACCCCCCACGGGTTCCTTGAAGCCTTTTTTACGTTTTAAAGTGCATGGCCAAAGTTAGATAGAGTTTAAACAATGCTACTTACCCTAGGCCAACAGCAAGTATGTGAGAAATGATTAACGAGGGAAGGAAAATCTTCAGAAAGTCAGCTGAGAGAACGCCTCCCTTTTTCATGACGCTGGTGTTCCTAATGCTGAGAGAGGTCGAACGCTTGGGGTGCTTCAGCAGGAACTCCCTACAGAGGGGCACATCAATTTTTAATTCATTTGAATTCATTAAAATAAATGAGTGCCTGTCTAATGTCATAACATTAACACCTCCACTCTCACACAGACGGAATCTGAAATTCCATTAATTACAGTTACAAATCACTGCGTAAAATAAACGTAGATGTTTTAGGTTAATCTGATGAAAGGTTTAATAAAGTCCTATGGCTGTTAACTCTGGTAGTGATTATTATACTTTTTATTTTTCTAGCGGTAACCTTTTTGCCTGTGATTATACCTTGATATAATTATGTTAACTAAGTTAATTCCATTGAAATTACACAAACGTCCCTCCAAACACTCAGAGCTACAAAATCAGCAGAGGTTACATACTTTGGTGGATTGTTCTCAGGTCGACTGGACCAGTCCCAGATCCAGTCAGCATTTTTCTTCATCAGGTTCTCGACTTCCCGTCTTCTCTCTTGGAAGTCTTCATCTGACTAAAAAAACACCAAATGCGGATAATTAGCTACTGTTAGTGCTCACCCAATGTTCTCATGGCCTAAACCATTCAAAACAACAAACTCCCTTACAAAACAGCATGTGGGCTATGTAATAAAACCAAGCTAAATGACCTAGACTTAATCTAAGAACATATTAACCATGTGGCACATTTTCGTACAGGTCAGTAGTCACAATGAATATACCTGCGAGCTGTTTCCCTCTGAGCCTCTCCACAGAAGAAGGGGGGTCTGTGCTCTTAGCGGGCTATTGTAAGGCAGACAACACCACACAAAGGAAACTTTGAAACATGAAACATTTAAGACTGGATTTAAGACAGGATAAGACAGGATTTTATCAACAATTCACAATCTGCTTAACAGAATATACATCTGAATATACACCTAAATCACAAACCTGTTGCACTGTGAGCTTCCTTTGGAGCTGCTCCTGCCCGACTCATGCTGTGCATCCAGCAGCATTTTCTCCATGTCACCCTCCAGACTGGATGCAGGTATTTGTTCCTGGCTTCCATGAGGGCTCGGACCCCGAGAGCCTGCAAAGTGAAGCTCAACCCAGGAACCTGAAAACAAATCAACTGCATAGTCTTGACTCACATACACAACTCGTTTGGTATCCAGATAAGAGCGAGTACAGTGTTACTGGCAGTGTTATAAATACAGGGAGAGCAGGGATTGACAGATAAGGCTGTAACAATAACGGGACACGTACTGGCCTTGAAAGCCTTTTGCAACGTTAGTCAAATGAGCGTGATTAGCTGACGATTAGATGATAGGTTCTAGCTAGATGAGCTATTCTCTTGTAGGGATCTCCAAACAAGGATGTTTCCCAAACGTCTTGTAAATCGACAAGCTAAAATAGTTATAAATAGCGTCTATATAATAGTAGCATTAGCGTCGATCTAGCTAGCTACCCGACTCCCCAGACCAGACTGTTTACAGAGCCATCTGATTTTGTAACGTCGTGTTTTCCTCAACTATCTGCTAATGTTAGCATTAAAGCTGGCGAGTTATCCGCTGCTCTGTCATATATATATATATATAAATATATTACCTTGCAAGCTCTCGTCAGATGCAGTGTCCTTTGGAAGCGACATCGTGGTGATATAAACTTTTGGGTCAACTCGTTACGCAGTTTAAATGCGTGAATTTAAGCGAAATGGTGGCGAAATCTGTTATAACCAGCTGGAGCTCCAACTACCACAATAACAATGACGCAATGTTCTGTTTATCTAAAATGTGATTGGCTCTGAAAAGAGGGCAGGCACTGTACGTACACTCAGCTCCTGTCTGCCCAATCACACACACAAACACACACTTCTTGACCAACTTCCTTCACATTGTTTTGCTGTCAGCTGACATGCTATCTTCCTTTTAACCAATCTTTATTTTCACAAAATCTGACATTTAGCCCAGGCTCGATTCTGTGCATTCCCTACTTATGGTACCTTGTCGTTTTAAATTACTTTTTGAAGCACTTTAACTGATTTGTCTGCAGATGGCAGTGATGGCTCATAATTTTCTCTGTCTCCCTCTTTCCAGGGCCATGTTAGAGCAATGTACTCTTCTCACTGTACTTTCTGGACGGTCTCTTGCAGTGAGTCTTTGCATGTCTCTGTCCTGTATGTGTCAGTAGGCCTAAGAAGGTGTACCCAAATGTGATTAAATAAATGTAATTCTGGTTAAAAAAATTTGCATGGATCATGACCAGAGGAACAGAGAAACATGGTATTAACTGCGTTCCTAATGACTCAAATTCACTTAATTTCTTCAAACCCAGAGTAACAAATGAGAGTAATAAATTAAACCTTAGGCCTCTTATAAAAAAAAAAAAAATCCTGTGGAGACAATTCCATTTCGGATCAGTGTGATGAAGCAGGGTGTTAGGAAGAAAAATGAAGAGGTGTTTATATTGGCATGAGATATACCCAGAGGTGCTGTATTTTGACAAGGTAAAACAGATTCACTTATTGCTTATGATTTCTTCAAGAAGTGACATCAAATTAGAAGCTGTCAAAATTAATTATGTTCCGCACACTAGCTACCATGGAGATTAGTATGGCTGATTGTTCTTGCAAAATTAAATCACATCTGCAACTAAGGGGGGGGGGGGGGGGGGCTGTAATCATTCTTCTCCTTTCTAGTAGCCTACGGTTTACAGTGGAGTATGGCGCTCACATTATTTCACAACCAAAATAAATTACTTTGGTATCCTGGGTTAGCAAAAATGTTTCTCCTGCAGTTGTCCTCCTTGCAACAAATGAGCCTGAACAAATAAGCAATATGAGATTCTGTTTAGGCTTGCAATCTTGTTTGGGTCTTATTTTCTGTAACCATTTATATAAAGATTTTTATCTCATACTGTAAGTCATTGTCTAGGATCATATCCTCCCTTTTGTCATACAGTTGAGTGAACATTATATATAGAGGGTCTGAAAGAGGCACATATTGATTAAGCAAGGAATGGAGAGAGCCATTTGAAATTCTCTTCACTCTAGCAGTGAAGAAAAAATACCTTTGTCGCACTGCACCACATTACTCCTTCATCAGTTGAAAATTCACCAGTAAACCAACTAAGATAGATCAGAGTAGGCTAGACACTTTACAGATTATGGCATTATGAGCGTCGGTAATCACCATTTCCCAATATCAGAGAGAATGACATAGTGTATGGAACTGTAAAAAAGTTAAAAAGAAAAAAGTATGGTCTGCTTCATAAAATAGTAATGTGTTATGTTAGTCATGACATGTTTTGGAGATATAAAAAAAAGACGATAGAGACCTTACAGGATGAATACTTGAGTTTAAACATATACTGCTAATAGGCTACTTTAAGAGGACAAAAATGATTAGATATTTCCTCAAGAGTAAGTGACCTTTATGAAAGGTTACAGAAGATTAAAATATGAATCTAATCATGGCATAATATTCCAATAGCCAAACCTCTTGTTGAAACCATTATTTTCAGCACTTTGGTGACGAATGCCGTACAACATGCGTTAAAATATGCAAGTGATGTCTATGGTGCTCAATGCGATTTGAATGAAAAGTTCAAAGAGTATATCACAACAGTAATATATCTAATAATATGGGATACCAAAATTGCAACTGTTTCTGTTGACTTAAGTTTTTCCTCATGTTCATTCAGTGTTGTCAGCGTCTATAATGGAGGCAATATTGGTAGTAATATTGCTAAGTATAGTAGATGTTGTGTTCTGCTCCACATCCCAGCACTCATCACAAGAGTGCTCTTACCAGATGGCATTGGTACCACAATGAATGCTGTCTACAATGTTATGATAATGCCCCTCCATCACGACACTGAATTATTTACCATTTCAAGAGTACTACATGGCTTTTACCAAAAGCTTTCACAGCTCAGCACAGAATCTAATGGAAGAGATACCGCAAAGCACTGATAAAGTAACATACCAAAACACAAACAACTTACTTTGCCCCATGTATGAGTTCACAAGACCAGTGTACAGCTGGTCTTGGGAATACCACTGAATTTCAGAGTTCATATACCTATTGTTTGGGACAGTACGACCAATAAGCCAGAAACCAAGGAAGACTTAAACCTATGATTATATCAAGATGTAAAATCTGGAGCTGCCCGACCAATAGAGTTTTACAAAACTGACTGGAAGCAGCTCAAACACAGCCTCATTATTATAAGATTATATAGACTATATATAAAGGGAGAGGTGCTCATCCATATCAAAAATAAATAGTTATTATTGTAAGGTAAAGGGGACCCAGAGGAAATAATATGATGGCAACATATAGGGAACTTTACTATGTACAAAATGTTCACCAAAGCCCAGGAAGGAAGTCTCCCTTCAGGCCATTAAACTAGACCAGAAATGAGCATCAGGAAGTCAACCACAGATAACCACAGATAACCACAGATAACCATAATCTGCCATTATCAGAGATACCGTATCATCCCCTACACAGGAGAAAGCCTCATCCTGTTTTGCATCAACTGAGACAGAGACAAAAAAATAATAAAGCAAAACAAAGCTAAATGCCAGTGGTATTAGAAAAGGATCAGGGAGTGGATAAAGTTAATAAAAAATAACATCTCTAACAATATTAGTCATGGCACACAAACAGAGCAACTGTCCACTCAAGAGTCAGGCAATGATGACTGCTAATCCATTCTCTAAGCCTAATAATCAAGCCACACGATGGAACAACCCATGCATAGGAGGCTGCCCTTTTTGAGGAGTAAGAGGTCTGCAAAGCATGGTACAAGCAAGGTACAAGTCCAACATGAACTGTTTCACAAGGACAAACTCTATGACCATGGAACAAAGTCATCCTAAACCTATCTGCCCTGTACCTGTTGTATACCTATCCACCTGACTCTGCCTTGACTCCACCTTTACTCTACTTTTAGTGGCTCAGCAATGTCTTTTGCAGACCTACCCACAGGTATGTGGGTATGTCCATTCATTCATCCGTCCCATTTTCTTACTGGTTCTCCAGGTCAAGGTAGTGATGAGAACAGGGCAAGCAGAGCGGCCTAGATGTCCATTTCCCCGAGAAACTTCCTCCAGCTCCTCCTGGTAATGTTTTTCCTTTCATGATGGACAAACCACACTGTACCTGAAAATATCCAGAGCAGTACTATTGGGTCCAAATCTGACAAAAGAGTAACCTATAAAGGTAAATCATTTTGCAAAAAGGAATAAGCTAACTTTGTATTATAGATCAATGTAAACAAATTCACCTGCTGTGTAGGTACAGTACCTACAGTATAAATGTTAATCTGAATGGATTTATGTTGTACTCGGTTTTGGCTGTAATCTGCAATGCAAATGGGACAAATCTACATTCTCTACTGAATTTGTTTGATCGTGATCTCAGCTCTCTGGCTCCCAGTTCATCAGATGCCTGTATAGTAACGTTAGGCTACTTCACTTGCTAGTTAACGTTAGCAACTAAACCGTTAGCAAAAATAGCTTTTAGCGTACATTAGGCTACATACTTAGAAGCACTGCTTATACAACAACACTGCTTATACAACAAGATTTATTACAAAGCCAGAGTATGTGTTGTCTTACAATCATCCAAAGATTTATATCACCGTACATCACTCGGCAGTCCATGCAAACTATGGATGAAGCACCAGAAGTTCGAACTCCCGTCGTTTGTTGACGGTTATCATTTAAAATCATTTACAAAGAGGATTGTGGGAGTTTTTTACGGAGCCTCTAAAGTCCCGAAAGGTGATATTTTTTATCGCACAAGTTAATTATCTTGTAGGAACAAGTTATTATCTTGTGCGCACAAGAAAATTAACTTGTGCGCACAAGATAAAAAAAAATATATCACCTTGTCACAAGTTAATTATCTTGTGGGAACAAGTTATTAGATAATTATCTTGTGCGCACAAGATGATATTTTTTTTATCTTGTGCGCACAAGTTAATTATCTTGTGCGCACAAGATAAAAACAAATATCACCTTTCGGGACTTTAGGGGCTCCGTAAGTTTTGTAAAAAAAAAAAAAAAAAAAACACACAACTAAGATATGAACATTTATAGTTAAAGAAATTTCAGTAGGCTATATACAACTTTTACTTCCATGTTTAATTAAATACTGTTCAATAAATGGCTTCATTTACAAAATTATTTTTACTACACTGAGATGAAGCTAGGACCAAGTGGGTTGCCAACTATTCTCAGAGAAACTATATAATTAAACTGTTATATTGGGAGAGCTGAAGAATTACATAATGGTCTTGTGGTCCACAACTTAATACTGAATACTGAGTTTTCAAAATTGGCTCATTTGTTAATTTACTCATTTAGTGATGAGGACACAAATTCATCCATGGTTCCCCGGTTCTAGTATAGCCTGTGTAGCACAAATATAATTTACACTAAAAGCCAGCTACGTTAATGCTACACACTAAACTCAGATGAAAACGTTACACCAACGTTACACCTTCCCTACGTGTGTTTAACACCTGTGTCTCCATCCTATGTCTTAGAGTTTTGGTCTCTACAGGTCTGATGCTAGGTAGGCTAGACGTTGCAGGCGCTGTTGCCAACTCTTTTCCAATCAAAGTAGCGATTGGCTGCTCAAACAATTGATAGAAGTTGCTAGATGGCATCATTCGCAATATTTGGTACAGAAGTCATGCTCTGGCGAGGGGAAGGGCTACACTGTGTATGGAAAGCTCTCTGGATTAGACAAGCTAACAGCAAAAATAAAAAGCGTACATACTGGGCATTCACTTCCATCTTCCACAACATGTTACTTCACGGCACCATTTCCATATGGTGAGGCCTTGCAAACTACCTTCACAGGTTTCTGTGGGTCAAAGTGTCACTGTCAGAGGCTATCATTTTCTTTTCATTTTGAAATGCTTTCTCGCATTGTTTACGTCCACATCCACTTTCTTCTTGCCTGTAGTAGTTTAATACATTTTTTATCAAAATCTTCTCACCCTCATGTTAGTCAAAATCTGTTTCAGTTTATGTGCACATGGCACACAGCGAGTTGCGCAGCTCCATGTCAGCCTTCTCCAAAACTACAGAAGTGGCCGGGGATTGCTTCTGTAGAGTTCCAAAAAGGGTAAAATTTGACCATAAAATCATTCCCAGCTCGTGCAGCATAATACAAGTGTTCTGAAGCCAAACGATTGCACTGTGAGTCCAAAATATTTATATTTACACCAGTATTGAGTATTTAGCGCAAGTCTTCACATAAACCGCTGTTTTGGAAAGTGTTCGTGCTTGCACGTCGCTTGTTCCTGACGTGCTCTTCTTGACGTGAACGCATGACCTTTCCCCATTTCTGTGTTTACACTCCTACGCAGAGGTCTACTTCACACAAACAGAAAGAGCTCTCCTCCAAGTGCCAAGATCCTAACCACTTACAAACCTAACTTTCAAACAAAGATGAAAAATGTCAGATGACTTTGATAGAGAAGAGGAACAACAGATATTTGGTCAACCTTTTTTATTTGAACCTGAATATACAGAAAAGTTGACATGAGCGTTTTTTTCCCATGTCAGCAGATCATATTTTCTGAAAAAACAGATATGACTTGAATGCAGCATCAGAGTACTTGAACAGTCTACTTGTCAACTAGCTCACACAAGTTTAAATAATATATCTAATACCCTCCCTAAAGCAATACTCCACTCTAAACCTGTACACTATGTTATACAATATTAAGGAGGAGCAGCAAGCACAAAAGGACTTGCAGGATGCAACTGAACTGGCGCTTGAAGCGGCACCCTGCTGAGGTGTTAAAAGACATACATGAAGCTGCATCTCCCACAGTGCGCACCATCAGCCACTTACAAGAGGAAATCGCCAGCTGTTCTCAACAGCTCAACAGTATGAGTCTTGAGGTTGTATCCATTAAACAACAAACCCTCCCACCCAGTACCCACCCCATCTATGATAAACACAGCAGTTAAAACTGTCCCATCTAACTTAGCTTAATTTTAGTCTCAGAGGGGGTGATTCTTGAAAAGCATGGCATACACATTATTTTCCCTCTTCCCCCAGAGAGAGAGAGTGAGTGAAAGAGAGAGAGAGAGAGGCACAGATTTTCATCAGCGTAGATGTTTCTACACCCATTCACCAAAATATAATGCAAAGACCAAAATATTGTTTCATAAAGGAAGATTACATAATGAGTTGGGTAACTTTCGAACAATACCATGTTTCATCTACAGTCATAATAAATTGAAGCTGGAGTTGATAGGTTTTTGATCAAGGAATTGTTATTGATCTAAAACTATCATTTTGCTGTTGTTCATATGTTGTGTTTTGGTTGATGGCAGGTTTTCAGTGTGTTATTTTTTACTTTCCAGGGGAGGAGTTATCTAGATGTTACAGTAGTTTCTAGATTTGATTGAAGTCTTCCATTCTGGTTATCTGGTCATCATTATGGTATGTGATGTTATACAAGTATTTGTATACAGTGACCTTAGTGTATTGGGTGCAGATGAAGTTGTTCTTTATCTGAATGTTGTCATGGGCATCAATGAAGGAAATAATTAGAAATGCTTTCATTTAAAGAAGAAGAATAAGAAAAGAAGGATTTAAAAGTAACTTAAAACTACGAGGCAAAACTCTGTCCAAGCTCTGTCATAGATGAAATGCATCATGCTCATTGTAGCTCACCTTGGTGCCATCTGTATTTGGCAGCATTTAACCCTTTCCAGTCTGTTTTTTGAAAGCTGTTTTTTGAAGCTATTTAGCAAAAATCACAGGTTTGAATGGCAGATTGGTGGATAATAAAACTCAAAATATAAAACAAAAATGTACTTTAAGAGATAGTAATTTAGCATAATCAGTATATGGGAAACATGTTTTACCCAAATGATCATGGAGCTGTAATAGTCTTCATTTTCACTGGCAGAGAACTTGTCAAGCAAAACAATCTCCTGATGATATCCACTAATGGCAGACGCAGGCCATGGAGAAATTTTACGGTGTGAACCACAAAGGGCCATGACTGGAAAACAACAAAGAAATATGAAAGTAATTGCACAGCTTAAGGAGCTATTAAAACACATGTTGAATCTAACAAATTATATTGAGCTTGAGAAAACTAATACAATGGGCACAGTACAGTGGATAAAGTAAAGGCACATTCCAACATTTTGTGTATTTGCAACAAATAGCTACATGCCTGTCTGAGAGACTTGTCCCATATGGCGCGTATCCACAATACGTCACAGCCAGTACAACAAAATACAATTGCCATTTGGTGGTTCATTACCATATTCAAAACAACATTATGATAATGATAGTAAATAATTAACCCGTTAAGTTTAAAATCAAAACATTTTCTTCCCTATAAAGTCCCCAACATCACAACCATAGCAGCTGATTTGATAATTAGAAATTACAGTGATAGTCTTCAATTCCTATTTCTGCACTCCCCTTTCCTCCTGGGTCCTAGTGCAAGCCTGGGTTTACTCTCGGGTGTCTTGGATCTTAATACTGAACCTGTCACACTCAGGTTTTGTTTTGGGGTTTTTTTGTCATTTTTGTCCACCACTTTTGCGATGGGGCATCTTAGCTGTTTGCTGTTTTCTTAAGACTTCCAAGCTAACGCACACTAAGTGACGTTTTTTCATGAGTGTGCCAAGTCGGCAATCATAAGGGAATACTGTCTGACCTGTCACCTCTGCCTAATTTCCCATCATTATTGCCACTACATCATGGTAAAAAGAGAGTCAGGATTCTCTATTGAAATTGTAAAATTAAGTGTTGTAAATCTATTAACAAATTCCATTTATTCAGTGTAATTTTGCAATAAAGTATGATGATAAGAATTGTTTGCTGATGCCATGGTAAAAAAAAAAAAAATGATACATAGCTTGAGACTGACATACATAATGACACTTTCCGTTAAGGCAATGCAGCATGATAGTGCAGACACTTTACAAATGACACTCATCAGTGATTCAAATTTGAATGCCTGGTTTGTATTTAGAGGACCTGTGAGGATGAAGCTCTTGCTCAACTCAAAAATTTACCTCCAAATATGTTTAAATCTTAAGGGAAACTCATGAGGAGAGAATTCACTCACAGTATGTCAGTATGACAGACACCATCTGTTGTATTGTATAGTCTAATCTCCATCCCCAAATGACTGAAGCTGTGTTTTATTCATTTCAGAAATTGCACACATATTTCCATGTTGTTGTTTTTTTATTTAACCTTTGGTAGTCCCATTGAGATTAAGTACCCTTTTTTCCAAGAGTAACCTTACCATGAAAACAGCATCATGGCAAATATAAAAGTTGTTGGCAAACAACACAAAAGCAAAAATACAATCAAAACCATATCACAACTAAATACAAAGTCAAAATTCACTATATTAGTTTAGATTGGAAAATGTAATGACAGTGAATTAATTTTGCTTTATTTTTTATATATTGTATTGTTGCATAAGCAATTCTATTTCAATACATCTGCAACCATCCCTGATGCCCTTTCACATTATTTGTACACCAAATAATAACCTCAAATATTACTTCATCTGCATCTACTCCATCTCCATCAATCAAGTGATATTTTCGCTTAAATAATTCAGCAACACTGTGACTTATGATGTCAGCATTAGCTTGAAACATGTGGATTAATCAGTTGAACGATTCTTTTCAGATTTGCGTCATTCAGCCTGAGAACCTGTCAAAAGGAGATAAAAAAAGAACAACACTGTTGACAACCCAGCAGTACATGGTGAGGGTGAAAAGGAGCAGCAGAAAGCCCATGGAGAGGTAATTTACAGTCGATAGTGTGACACAGCTTGCTGTGTGTGTGTGTGTGAGTTAATTGACAGCATACTGAGGGATGAATCGTGGTCCAACACAGCTGGCTGCTGAGGACAGTGATAAAGTACACCAATGATAGCGAGCTTGATCAGGTGTGCGTATATGTGTTGTCTGTGTGTGTGTGTGTGTGTGTGTGTGTGTGTGTGTGTGTGTTCATGTAAGTGTGTAGTTGTGCAGGTGTGGAGGGAAGTCTGGTCAGAAAAGGTAGACGTGGTCCAGCAGCACGGGGGCAGGCGGAAGGCTGTGGAGAAGCTTGAGAAGAGAAGAAGAAAAGGCCAGACTGGAATTGGATACGATCGATAGCGCAGACAGGGCAAGATGGCTAAGGAAGAATTATGGTGTCCGGAGTGGGAGATTTGCCAGAGCTTTGTGTGGTTTCAATGAGGATTCGCTGCAGAGAACAGAAAGCCTTGTTGTAGATGGAACTTGGTAACAAGTTTCACCCAGAGAGCCCAGGGCAGAGAGTCTCTTCTTCTGATGGTGATGATTAATAAGGAGAATCAGTGGTTTCAAACTAGTAAGAACTTACAGGTATGGACCAAATCCTTATTCCCCTCTAAGTAAGACTATGGTCGCTATCATGATTACACAGTGCTCAAATAATTCATTCATAAGTAAGTCCCTTACTTTCAGCTTGTGTCCCAGCCATGGGAATATTTACAGCAGCTCAGCCTCTAACCTCTCACCCGGATCCCCACCCACCTCTCTGTCCCTCTCTCTCTCTCTCTCTCTCACACACACACACACACACACAGAGGCATCTGTTATTACAAGACAGGCTCTAGGGTCAGAAAAGTTCAGAATATCCTTTAAAACATTTTGTTGTTTATTAAATGTAACTTTAGAGATGTGTTTTAATGCACTCAAAATGAATAGATGAAAACAGGCAGACAGAGTACAGCCAAAAAAAGCTTGGCACCTCGTGTGCTTGAAAAGGAATAACCTAGTTATAGTGACTGAATGAAACTCCTGCAGGAACATTAGATGGGGGCATTATGGTCTAACATTTAAACCTTGCTCCTCCCAACATAACAGAAGGACATACCGCATTGTATGATGCCAATAAGAGATCAACTGTTTTGCAGAACATTTGCCCCTACATCAGTTGAGCCCACATGTTTTTGCGTTCTTATGTATGAAATTAGGCAGAGATAAGACTGATGTGACTAAAGTTCTGTTTTTCAATCAGAAAAATCTCGAGCCATTTTGAAATATACTCATATCAACTTAATCTGATTTATGATTTTTGATGATTATAATTTAACCACTGTTTTATTTTCTGTATCATATCCATATGGTCAGAAGAGAAAATCTGATTGAATGTAGACATGAATGAATAAAGGCTACACTGACTGTCCCAGAGAGTGAACTACCATTTGTTGGTAGGTTTGTTATCCTTGGTTAATTCCACATCCTCCATGGCTTTCTCAAATCCCGATGGGGTCCTCTCTCCCAGCGGGGTCATAAGCCGCTCTCAGACAGGCATGTTTTGCTTTTGTGATGAGCTAAGGAAATGCAAGAACCTAGTAAGATTTCTTCATCCCTGACACTAATCGCACTCATTGTCTTTCTCAAGGAAGGGAGATCTGAAATGTGTCTTTATAGGTGCGATTTCATCGGTCAGAGAGCATTGGGCTTGGCAAGACAGTCTGGAAATAACCATATTTTCAGTTTTCTCATTGACATGGCAGGTCATTTGAAGATTTGTACATCTTGCATAAATGCAGCCATCTTCCCCTCTGTTACTTAGATAGCTAGAGAGATGGTAGTTAAATATTTATGCACATTTTTAATGCTACATGCATTCAGAAACCAGAGTTTAAAATAGGCTTTTTCATTATATTAAATCTCCATTGTAGATGCAATGGTGAGACGGAGGAGGAGAGAGAGTGAGAATGAGATTACATAAGGCAAATTAAACTGGATCCTCCTGCTGCCTACATCCCTCAGTATGTAATTTGATTATCTTGTCTCCTTATCAGTTCAAGAGAGAGGAAGTATGATACACCCCACGTTGCATGACACATTGTACTCTACCCATAATAAACGACCCACCATTCAATTAAAATTCACTCTATATATCACTGGCAATGATTTAAACTCATTAGTATGGTCTTGATGCCTCTTCGTCTGAGTCTTTGTGTGATCCTGCCTTGACACTCTCAGTATTTTTGGGGAGCAGTCTTTTCTATTTGGTCTTATATTGCCTTTGAGTTCATCAGCCTGTTTGAAATACATGAGTTGGGGCTTCAAAAAGAACATATTGTGTTGTAGGCAGGAGGAATTAGGAAGAAATGGAGAAGGCTGACTGGGGAGCTGTGTGAAAGTTGTGGGAACCCCTGCCAGCAGCAGCTTATAAAGCATAGATTTATAAGCTGTGGTGTCACAGACATAAATTGTGACGCTCTAAAATGACCTTTAGAGTGGGAAATAAATCACTGATTGCGGTCCCAGCAGACAGCAAAAGTGTATGTGTGTGTGTGTGTGTGTGTGTGTGTGTGTGTGTGTGTGTGTGTGTGTGTGTGTGTGTGCACTTTGAGAATAGCAATAGTTGCGCAATTTGTAACCAACCAGAATGTACATGGATGTGGAATGAGATATGAGATCATCAAGAGGAAATTTAATTCATGCCACTGAAACATTATATGTAGACATGACACAAAATATTCAGTTAGAAATGATTCATTCAATAGTAATAATAGTAAACTAATGATAAGATATTTCCAAGTCAAAGCTTGATTAAAGTTTAAGTTGTTATTTTGATTAAAGAATGCATTCAGAGGGGCAATCATTTTGTATTTTCATCATTCAAGTCACGTTGATGTCTCCTGGATCAGGGCCAAGTAGAAATATTTGAGGGATTTACTTGCAAAACGTTACCTTATGTTACCAAATGTTTATTCCTCAGTATTAAAACATACACAAATGATTATGTCAGTTAAAATGTTAACTTCTGTAAGAACTCATAGTGAGTTTTATTTTTATGACAGCAATCGTTTTGTAAGAGTAGGAGTAAAAGTTTTCAAATGATGGGAATCTCATTTTGGAATAAAACTCATTCATGTATCAAGTGGGTACCACAACTTTTTCATGACGTGTAGGCAGCTAATAGAGGCACCCAGCTACTGTATAATTTAAGCATACTGATAGTATCTGTCAGCATTGGTGCTCTAACAAAAAGCCTTACAATGATTAAACAACCTTGTGGAAATAGATCGGTCTTGCATAAAGTCTCAGTGACACACAGAATTTCAAAAACCATTTGTTTTCCAACAGTCAGTGACATTTTGGACTACAGCATCAATATTTCACGTGTCAGATTCTCCGTGGGAACTCTATCAGTAATGGGTCTATAGTTTACCATTTGTGGTGAGTAATAGATGTTGTATTTTAAGACTTGGAAACATGGCTGAACCCAGACATGTGTACCACAGGAATCTCAAAACACAAGAGTCCCAGAAAGAAAGTCATGGGGATTATCCCATTATTTAAAAGGAGAAGGGATCGCATAAGGGATCACAAATGTTTGCTGAGTTAAAGGGACTATGAATGCTGCATTCCAGGGTCACAGACAAATATTGGTCTGAAAGGCTATTTGATGAAAAAAAAGAACAAAGATATACAGTATATAAGTAGTACAGCGAAAAGTAAGCTAATGTGTTAAGAAGGAGGAGAGAAGGGAAATGTTGATAACAGACCCATTCTAGCAACACAGCACCTTGATAAGCTTATGTGGATATTAACCTCAGAGTGTAATTTGCTGTGGCCAATCACATTTGTATTGCGGCATGATTTCTGTTTGACTTAAGGGAAGGATTTAATGATATCTCCAACTGAACAATTATAATTTATGGTAAACTGCACTCAGTATTGTTGTGCCACGCTTAGCTGCAAGGCGTAATTTCCCTTTCTTATAATTGTCTTATTCTCACATGCTTATTATGAGAGCAGTGGATAGTGGGTGGTGGGGGGATAGCACATTTTTGTGTGCAATTTGTTTTCATCAGGCACTTCCCTTTCTACTGTACAAGGATAATATGTGTTTTTCTGTATTTGATAGTATTTGCCATTATCTGTTTTTCACAGTCTGTCTTTTCTTCATTTAATTTTTATGGCAATGAGCAAGTGGGGGGGGGCTTACTTTCAAATTAAGATGCAGCATTTTACCATTTCATTTCTCTTGTATAATTGCTGCCATAAACATATAACTCAGTTTGGAACATTAATAAAGTTATTAGCCATCTTAAGCCTCTTACAAAATATTGGCATTTCAGTGGATGTAGTATCTGTATTGTTAAAATATTAAGCAGTGAACACCAGAAAACATTTTTTCCACAACAACATGGATAGTGTTAAGGAATTAAAAGTTTGATGTAATATTGAATAGAATTGAAGAAATAAAGCAATAATCCAGTTACATTTAGTAAGCACGTATCACAGATGCTGCGTAATTGCCTGAACTAAACATTTTTTTAATATATGGTAGCCTTTTGTCTCGATTATCGAAGAAGACTGTGGTGTTAGTTTTCCAACACCACAGTCTTCCTCTATAATCGATAATCAGATGTTGAATACTTCAGTTTATATTCTCCCAGGTAATGCACTCTAGTTTACACTGAAAAAGTGGCCCTAATTGAGGGGCATCCTGGGCATTCAGCAGCCTAAGGCTCAAACCATTTACTTAGAATATCATGAATTTGAATCCAGCTCACATATGTTGCATGTCATCCCGTCTCTGTCCTGGAGATACTTGTCACTCTCCTCCATATACTGTCTAGTAAAGCAGGACTTCTATAAAAAAATTTCTTTAAAAAACTCACATATCAAATTACATGTACCAACAATGTCATATAAAGATCTGATAGCTATCCCTTTTCCCATAATCCAGACTGACTCAAATAGTGTTGAGTGAGAGTATGGCAGTCCATCATAAATGTTATATATCTCTGTAAAAAAGCCAACATGCCAGATCGTTACCCACCTCCTCACCACTCCAACACACACACAAACACACACACCATATATCTGGAGTCACAAGTATTGCTATCACAATTTGGCATTCACCTTTTGCAATACTTGCTACTGTAAATAAGTAGTGTGGGTCCTCAACTGCCTTTTATCCCCATGTAAATCATACAATCAATCCCCTTCACATTGACATCCATTTGAAAGTGTATACTGATACCATAAACATCTGGTCCCTGATAAAGCATCAACACAGTTACATAATACATGGCATACCTATAGAAAAGCATCATCCATGAAGTCACAGTCCCACAACATCAAGTTTTAAACTCCAAGTTCAGTACATGATAGATAATATATAGGGTTGATGTAATACTAGCTGTCAAACAAACTGTGTACATCACGTATTTTCTGCATGACTTAATATTACAAAACAGTTGTATGACATGAAACACAGAAGCTCAATGTGCTACAGTTCACATACGTTACTAGATTTCAAATATTAATAATATTTCAAAAAATCTTTTTCAGGTAATATTTACATTCATAGGAGACTCTGTATATTCAAGGAGCTTTAATAGTGTAAAATGACCAAAATTGTGGTGATAAATGAAAGCTTTTCTGAAATGTTTACAAAAAACAAACGTATTTATAAACCTCTTCTGTCCGACTTGCAAAGGATCTTTTTGAAAGACCTCCTGAAGTCATTATTGAATATGGTGTATATAACCGGGTTTAGTGAACTATTGCAGTAACCAAACCAGAAAAACATTTTGAACAATGTCTCTGGGACGCAGCAGGAGTCACACACAGCAGTGAGCGTGTAGGTGAAGAAAAAGGGGAACCAGCAGAGAACAAACACTCCCATGACCACAGCCAGAACAAACGTGAAGCGCTTCTCTCTGTTCTGCCTTCCCTTCCACCTGCTCACTTTCACACAGGGCTGCACATCTCCCTTCGGGGAGGTTTCTCCAGGCTTCACCTGAGTCACTTTGGTCTTTCTCATACCCCTCATCTTCTTCAGGGAACATAGGCTGGTTTCATTCCCATCAGACGAGGAGCACTCTTCCTCCACATCCACCCCGTTGACCTCCCCGCCTCCCCCCTCTCCCGCCTCCCTTCCTTCTCCATTTTTTCTCTCCAGGGGGTCCGAACCGCGCCGCCTGTCATCCAAGTTGCCATTTTCTCTCCTCCTCTCGCCTGGCGGGGCTCTGGTTCTCTTCTTGGCGACCTGGTAGATTCGAAGGTACACCAGAATCATGATGACGCAGGGGGCGAAGAAAGAGGCGGTGCTGGAGAATATGATGTACCATTTCTTGTCATTAATTCTACAAGTGGGGCCGTCCTGCTTGTCCCCTTCCTTTTCCATGGTGATGAGCGGTGGGAATGAAATGATGGCAGCCAGCACCCAAACTATGAACACTATGCATTTAATCCTGCGCGGTGTCCGTCTCTGGTTATACTCAATGGCTTGAGTGATGGACCAGTACCTGTCCAGGCTGATGGCACACAGATGCACGATGGACGAGGTGCAGAACAGCACATCCAAAGCCAGGTAGATTTCACACCAAACTTTACCAAAGTACCAGTAGCCCATCAGCTCATTAGCCAGAGAGAACGGCATCACTAAAGTGGCTACCAGGATGTCTGCACATGCCAGTGAGACTAAAAACAAGTTCTGTGGCGCTCTCAAGGCCCGACTAGTGATCACCGCAATCACCACCAGGACATTGCCAAACACGGTCAGTAGAATCAAGATACCCACCAGTATTGTTAGAGGCACAGAGGTCTGGACAGTATAAGGGTGCCTGCTTGGCAAAGTCCCATTTCCACTGGTTAAATTATCACACCCCATCAGGATGATCTGTGGCGTCCTTAATATTGGCCGGACAGTGTTTGGTTTGGAGCTCTGGAGACTGTGCTCACCAGCAGTCCATAAATGTAATCCATTCAGGAGCACAGCATCACAGAATGAAGTGTCTTTTCATTTTGCTCACTGGAAGACATTGTTTGAAGAAATTTCCGCTTCTTTCCTCTTTGTCAGTCAGAAAAATTGACACCGACAGACAAAATCACAAGCAAAATATATATTAAAAAAAAGACGAGAAGAAACAACAAAGGGAACGTTCATTTATTCCCAGTTTCAAGCATCAGATGTTTGAAAAAATCTTAATCCACCAACCTTTTTGATTAAAAACTCGCCGAAAGGTCCCTTGCAAGACTTTTCACAGAGTGGGATTCAGCTATACAGAGAATATATCCCTTGTATCCCTGAAAATGTTGGCTCAGGCAGATCTTTTCATCTGCTGTGGCTGAAGTGGGGAGTACGTCTTTTATATGGGCTTGATCTGAGGCTGAGGATCTGTGATGCTGGCTCCAGTATATCAGTGGGAACGGTAATGGGCGGAGTTCATCTGCTACTGGAGATTCAGAGGCAATTTACTGTCACTCCCAGAGCACGAAAGCAGTGGCTGGTAATGACATTAACAATATTTCTGATTTATAAAAGTAATACCTATAGCCTATTGAATTGCAGTGGGCTAAGACTATGCTTTATTTCAGACTTGGCAAAATGTGGAGAAACAACATGACAGAGAAATAGCTTAAAATAATGTCTCGAAGAGGGGAGATCAGGGCGAGTTGTTGAAGGGATCGGCCATTATAAAGCAGTCACACCTGTAAGAGCAAACGTTTCAGCTATGCCAATGTTTGCTTTCTTGATAAGAGGTGATCCAGAGTAGTTTCAACAGAAATGAATGGGTGCTTTTTGATACAAAAATATAATAATTTAACTTTTAGCATGCTTGTCCTAAATTTGTTACAGTGCAAGCAAGTGGTGCTGTATGGCATATGCAGGCAAGGGCTATCTATCACTTGAGACTGAATATGTGCGGCTAAATTAAAGTATGTGTTGGATATTTGGTCACAGTAGCAGCTTGCAGTGCTTGTGACAACATGCCACACAGGAAACACAATTTCCTTTGCCTAAAGTAGCAGCTTCATCACAGACAAGCCAGCATTCAATGCCAATACATATTGTTTGATATAAGCTACCATTTATCCTACTTAATCCTACTGTTTAGGATTATTATATAACTGTGTGATTAGATAGCACCATTCACTGTGACTATGTAGCCTAAATCTAAATAATTATTATCATATAGTATAAAGAGTTTGTATTGCAGTATTAATGTTTTTGTCCTTATTCATAAGATTAGCAAAAGGGTATAGGTTAGTGTCCATAAAGTGATATATTGGGGTTTTAGTGTATCTCCATGCTGCTCTCTACTCATCTGATGGAAGAGCCTGCCTACATGCAGTGAGTTTGCCACATAAATAGCACAAAGCCTATGTTATGTTCTGTTGTAGCCTACATAGCACAACTTTGCTCGCCTTGCTTTTCAGCAATCACAGTTATATTCTCTGTGCTGCAGTTGTAGGCTATTCTTTAACTTTGACTTGTCTGGCTTAAAGAGGGGAAGCTCATCTAGCCTTTAGTGACATCTAGCAGGAGTGATAGGCAAATGTAGGGTATTATGAGTGATTTTCACCATGATATCATGGTTTCTCTTCAACCCCCTGTTTTCCATGATGCCAACTGTTTCAGGGGATCATTCTGCAATTGTGAAATTAGGAAATTAGGGGGCAGTAATACAGATTTCCCTCCCCATAGAGACTAAATCTCAAAAGAGAGCCATTACTGATTTACCCGTGAATAAATGGTGTGATAAACCAACAGTCTCTCCCCTAAAAGGCTGTAAGCATCTGGGCTGCAGTTCCAACAGACAGGCTTATTCAAAAATCATATTTTTATTTGATATGGTTGCTGTCTCCATTGATAAAATCAATACCTAAATGTATGAGAGACCATGGGACTTAATTCAGACTTTGCACACAGATAAATTATGTATATTCTTTTGTCTTTTGTCTTTTGCGTTGACTATCTTGTGGTTAGGGTGCAGGCCCATCTGCTGGCAATTTGTGGGACAAACACCAAAATTCAATCAAAGAGAACACAATGATAGAGGGTCGACATGAATGTGGTCCCTGGGAAAGTGTTGATCCAGTTTGTAATTCGGAAGTGCATGTCTCCAATCTATTATTAATAACACGTATTATCAGTGTCTATTCTATTGTGTGATTTGACGGAACACCGCGCACAGCTCATGGAGGTAAATATTTATGAGAAATAGCAGTAGACAGAGATGGCAATTACAAGATCGTGCAGACTTAGATGCACGTCCCCCCCTAGCGTTTACAAGTCAAAAGTCTCTCCTCTGGCCATCTTGGACACAGTGTTATCGCGAGAGGGGTTTATGTTAACGAGAGTCTACAAGCTTCCGTTTGGCTATTTGTTTTTTGGGGAAGACGAGCGTTCTGTTGTTTGTCATTAGGCAGTCATTTTGTGATACAATTGGGTTAATATCTGTCTGTTTATCGTATTTATTTGTCAAATAGAACTATACAGAGGTAAGATTGTATACGAGACATGTTTTGAAGTGTAATTAATTCTGTATTTGTGATGGCTCCTTCGTCGCTCATAGCTAACGTTAGCCGTCGAGCGTACCGTGCAACATTTTAATTTACGTCGACGGGAGAGGGCCTGACGAGCGCGAGGGGATCTCGCTAACCGTTCTCAGCTAAATGTTATAACTAACATGATTTATTTTCGATTTTAAATGGTCCGAAGTGCTTTAGCTTTGCGACCAGTTGAAACGAGACGAGAAACATGGCCGATTGGAACCGTAGCGTACTGCTAACCCTAGCTAACTTAAGCTGTGTGTGTGTGCCTTTAGCCTAGCTATCATGTGTGCCGATAACGTTAACAGTTACGTTAGCTACCGAGGCTAACTGTTTCTTCTTTGTCATCACACAGATGTCAGACGACCTGATGAAGCAGTTGAGCAGCTACAAAGCCCAACTGCAACAAGTGGAAGCTGCCTTATCTACCGACACAGAAAATGAAGACCTCCTCAAACTGCAGAAAGACTTACAGGTGTGTGTGTGTGTGTGTGTGAGTGAGAGAGAGAGAGAGAGAGAGAGAGAGAGAGAGAGACTGATCTCTGTAATGAATTTACAGTCTACTTGAGTAACATGCCCTCCACGAGCATCTTAACTCCCTCTGTTGATTATCTTTCCTCTTCAGGAAGTCATCGAGTTGACGAAAGACCTCCTGACCTCTCAGCCATCCGAAGGAACTACCAGTGCCAACAGCTCAGATGCCGCTCCCTTGAAGCACAGCTGGAAAGTGGGGGACAGGTGTATGTCTGTGTGGACTCAGGATGGACAGTGAGTGTCACCAGCCTCTTCTCACTGAAAACACTACATGCAGCAGCCTATCCTATAGCACTGTCATATGAGGATGGATGGATGAGCTGTTGCTTATGAAATTGGGATAGGGGCTGCTACGGATTGGGCTTTGTCCGTGGGTAACTTAGTTGTACACCATATCCCAGTAAATACTGCCCCGATTTTAATAAAACTTGTGATAGATGTGTGTGGTAAAGTTAAAGGATAACACCATTGTTTTTTTTTTGTTTGTTTGTTTTGTCAGTTGTCTAGTTTGCCCCTCTCCTTTAGATTATTTCTGGTGGCATCTACAAACAGTCAGCATTGTTGCCGATATCAAGGCTTATTTTCCTACCTTCAGAGCAACCCCTTTTCTGCCATTCATTTTTGGAGAGTATGAAACTTCTTCCATAGACTTGGAAAAAATATCCCGACCTAGATAATCCATCACAGTTGACATGAAGCCCAAATTTTCAAAGTTCCTCTGTTTCATCGTTACTTCATTGTGCCAGAGTTGAATGTTTTCATATCAGTGCGTGCATTACGTTTCACTCTGCTTACTGTCAATCACCTGACACCCACAGGAAGAAAGTCTCCACCAGAAAATAATCCTTCAAAAACATGTCGCCTTACAAACTCTTTAACAAGTTTTTAAAAATGACAGGGTGTAACTCTAAATGATGCCAATATTCTCCTTTTTAAATATACTTTCCGTGAACAACTAGGTTAACAGCAGTGAGAAACTGATTCCATTCATTGTTTAAAGAGAAGACTGTGACGGTCTGTGATCAGCTGAGTGTTTTTTTAAGTGGTTGCCAATCAGAGCAGCAAGGTTAGCGAATGCTCTTTGGTGTGTGTGGGGCTGGCTCTGCAAATTCTTTGCCACATTGTGCAGCATTACTATATTTTAATGATTATTTTTGTTGTATTAGATAGTTGACAGTGGAGATTGATGAGGGATGAGAGAGAGAATGTTTGATTTAAAGGGGAGCAACAGTCAGATTTTAGAAATTCATATTCTTGAGGTAAACTATAATCATACAAAACACACTGTGACCGTGCCCCCTGTAGGATCACCTATTCATCTATATTTCACATTAACATTATTCTTAAGCTTTGCTTGTTAAGTAGGGCTTGAGTGTGACTCGTACTCACCTGCTTACAGACGTGATTCTTTGGCAGGTTGTATGAGGCTGAGATTGAGGAGATAGACGGGGAGAACGGCACGGCAGCCGTCACCTTCAGTGGCTACGGGAATGCAGAGGTGATCCCACTGCAGAACCTCAAACCCTTAGAAGAGGGGAAACGTCGTGATGAGGATGGAAATGGAAAGCCCAAATCCAGGTATGAACAAAGGGTTTTCAATGTGAGTGCTCTTCTAAGTTTACCACGTATACATTGTACCACAGTGACGTCTTCAGTGTGAGGCTTCAGTTTACTGTACAATATCTTAACGGCATGCCTGTTGTGTTAATGGTTATAGTGCTCTGTTAATGCCGTGTTCCTTCAGTCACAAAGTTACTCACTGATATTACAATCTCATCTCTTTGTCATAACATGGTTGTGGATGTCATCATATATATTGTGGATTTAAATGTCCCCTTTCCCTTGTCTTTCTAGGAAAGAGCAGATAGCTGAGCAGAGGGAGTACAAGAAGAAGAAAGCCCAGAAGAAAGTGCTAAGGATGAAGGAATTGGAGCAAGAGAGGGAGGACCAGAAGTCAAAGTGGCAACAGTTCAACAACAAAGCCTACTCAAAGAACAAGAAAGGACAGGTACCAATTTTGGTTCTTCATAGGCCTAAGATTATTCGGGAATAGTGGTGGCAACCCCGTGATAGATTGTGCAAATACAGTGGAGCAAGGATATGTAGATGTCTGCTACCTGGTTTGATATTTGGTTCTCGGCAGCGATTCTGTAGTGTAACGCCACAAAGGAATCAGCTCATAATTAGAGCAAGCAATGGCTCTCACTTCGGCCTGATACTACCAGCATAGTAGAAAGTTTCAAATAGGCAACTAGCAATAAGCAATGGTCATAAAGTCACATGGTCAGGTGATCTGGTCTTCTACCTCTTACCACAATTAAGACTTGACTAAATGAATACAAAAAGACAGTGTGTCTGTGTGCAAGCTACCGTTTATCTCCACTGCAAAGAGTTACTGCAGCAAAGGTCTATTAGCGTTTAGGGTACTTTTATTAAGTTGAGCTCCACTTTCATGAGTGAAGTTCCCAGTTGGGGACTCTTGGGGGGGTGCTAGCTACTACAGAGACACTGCAGAGAAACTGTACTTTGATTATTTCATCTGGGCTTCATTGTGGTACTTGGTCATACCACCATGGTAAGACAGTGACTTTAAAACCAGCTGCTTTTGCTGCCTGACTCACTGTGTAAGTAATCAATTTCCCCACAGGGATCATAAAAGTTTCATGTTATAATCAGACCCAAGCCATAACTTGTGTAGGGTTTCAACTGAAGTTTAAGCTGCTCGCTAGGTAGATTTCTAGCATTAAGTGTGTGCTACATCAGTAAAAATACAAATTGTAACAAATCCATGTAAGAAATATAAAGCAGTTCAATCATCATTTACGTTTTGAGTGGGAAATTGTACAAAATAATAAATGTAAATTTGGCTTCAAAATTGTGAATTTTGGCAGCTATTTAGCCAGCTAATTAGCTCACTGCTTGTCCTTCACGCTGCATGATGTTGCATAATGTAGTGTGCTGTGGGTCTGGAGGATTGTCTAACTTGAAAAAGTTGGCACACAGTCCATTCAATGAACCCCATGAATTGCTGCTTAAGATTTACTTTGGTAAAAGCAATCCATAACCTCAGATTTTTTTGGTTCTTAACCATTACTAATGAAATTTCTGTTGTGTTTTGCAGGTCAAGAGGAGCATATTTGCATCTCCAGAAAGTGTGAACGGGAAGGTGGGAGTGGGAACTTGTGGTATTGCAGACAAACCCATGACCCAGTACCACGACACATCGAAATACAATGTCAGACATCTAATGCCACAATGACCTAATATGCTGTGTAAATAATAGCCCACTGTATACCAGCTGTATCAGTGCTTTCCATTGTGTTTATACATGATTTAAGTTTCTCAAGTAAAAGCTTTGAAATGAATCGCTTGCACACCATTGGTTGAATTATTGATGTAGTTTTCTTATATATTATGTAGGCAGAACAACAAAATTCCAAATAGAAGGAATTTCCCCTGTTGTGTAAGAACGGGAAATGGTGTTTAGGATTTTCATAGAACTTGCTGTTATGTATTTGGATGCCACAGAGGCCAAATACCCGCTAAGATTTGTATAATTGTACAACTGTAGACTGTTATTTGAGACTAGATTTTGCAGGCTGAGCTGGATTTTAAACACTGACCGGTTCTTCTGTACAGTAATAATAATGAAGATTTAAAAGCGGATATCACAAGGCTAAATTTACATTTCATATTTGTATATATACCAGTGAAATAAACATTGTTTGGTTTTGTTTTCAGATTTTTTGATACTTGCTTCCATCTCATTGTTTTTTTTTAATTTATGTTTCCATTGTGGGATTGTCAGTTCCTGTAGATGGCAGTAAAGACTTGTACCTGGTAGTAAATTTATGTCATGAGCAGCATGTCACAGCTGTTAATACAAACTTATATTTTTCTCCATAAAAATCAGGGATGAGTTTTGTTTTTGTTTTTTTTCCTGCTGTTCAGCTTTGTTAATTCAGGATGCTTTATGGACAGTATTACATCACACTTGACAATTTACATGGAATACTTATATTTTCTTTGAATAAAATGTGTCATTTACTGATATGGAGCATGTGCTATGTCAACATGAGAAACATACTGAAGTTGAAAACATGAACATTATAGGTACGCTTAAAAAAAAAAAAAAAAATGAGACAGCACTTCACTGTGGTGTACTTCTGGGTGGTAGAGGTTTATTAAGATTCCAGGGACAATAATCAGGAACCGTAACAAAGTATTAGCAGGGGACCAGCAGCACATGTTTTGCAAAAGTCACCTTGGATGGCTGATTAAGCACAAGAGAAAACATTCTGGGGTGTGCTTAGACATACTTCCTCAACACAAGTCTTTTTCATAGTGCATTTTACATTTTCCCAAACACAGATGTTGGGGAAAAAAAGACCTGTAACAAGGAGCTTTGTGCAAGAGTCCATTTACCCATGTTAAGACACATTTTGGTGGTGATGATCTACTTAGGACTTGTACCAGAAGAATGCAGATAAATGGTCATATATTGAAATGTCTTATTTGGTTTCTTGGAGTAGAACAGGATAGCAGTGCAATTCTGTGTCAAATAGGCATTTAATTATTGATGGGAAGTCTCCAAATGAATAGGATTTTAACTTTTGAATACTTTTCTGCTACAATACAAAAAAGAAAAGATACAGTATTAAACATTGGTGGAATATAAACCAAAATGACTGTTCTTTCTGTAGTGTTTGTGTTGTTCATGCTACAGACATTTTTTTTCAAGACTTGTCAATCCAAAGCACATTACAACATGATTAGAAAGGCTACATTCAATACACATGCACCATAGCTTTTTTTTTTCAACCATTACAATCATATTTTTTTACTGCTGATTATTAATAACTGATATAGCCACTGTAGCAAGTAGAAAACTTCAACTTGGTATTGGACGGACAGAACTGTGTGCCAAACACAGCCAATACTAAATATTCAACAAAACTAGGTGTTATTGCTTGAGCCTTGTGCTTGGACAAGTGCAGGATAGCTTATTACTGTCTAAATAAAATGAAATTGAATTTGCTTACAGTTTGACTGAGGTGTGTGTCATTTCTTTTTTTTTTTTTTTTTAACAAAATACCACTGAGTACATTAAGCCCGTCTTGTAGCACTGCATAAGCTTTGGTGGGGGTAATATGTCCAGTAATATCAGTAAACATAAGGTGGCAAAACATTGAGAAAATAACTTTTAACTGCAGAGTATTTTTTTTCCATTCTTTTTTTCATTCAAGCATGACCAAGACCTAGCTACAGTACAATTAAATATACCAAAAAAATAAATACTACACATATGATAATCATATGCAAAATAAATTAGAATAACATTGGTGGGCTGAACCACCTGTTTGGATAAGACTGTGTTTCAGTCGTGAAGAGGGATGCCACATGGCTCTAGGATGGTTGTGGGTCCTAAAGCAGCAGTTCTACAAATGTAATAAACATCTTGGAATGCAGATATCGTAGCCCTTGCCACTGGCTTGTTCACTGACAAGAAGTGCTGTTTGGATATATAAGGGGTATCCAAAGAAAAAGGGCAATGTTTTTACAAGGCAAATGGAGCAACCTTTTTCAATGGTGAGCTTCTAGCTGGTATTGGGCTTTTTTTCGCTGGTTTCAGGAGATCAACTTGACTAAAGGTACAGTTGCCCTTTCAAATATTGGACATTAGTGTGATTATGGGTCCTCTACAGGTTCAGATAGGATCAATATAGAATGCAGGTATAGTTGATTGAAGCTGGTTATGGGAAAAGAGACTTTCAGGTGATTATTTTAACTTGGAGCTGCAACTTTGGAAGTGAGGAAATTGTATATTGCCGGAGAAGTTAACTTGAGGCTCACTGTAGTGGAAAATGCCAGTTTCAGATTGTTGTAGAGGAGCCACCTGGTTCTTGGTAGGAGACCATTTTAAACCTTAGATTGAGTTGAACTTAAGGCTGGTTCTTGGGTGAAGGGTAGAAAGTTTCATGCTTCAGGTAAAGGTGGGATTTAGGCTGGTTCTTCTTGAGACGATTAGCTTAAATTGCAAGGCTAAGGAGCTGTAGGCTGGTACTTTAAAAGGTGAAAGCATATAAGACTGCAGCTGAAGTGAAAGTATAGGCTGGTGCTTTAAGCAGAGAAGGCCAGTTTTAGACTGCAAGTGGAGTAGCCCTCATCACTGACTGAGCTCTGCCGGCTGCTGTGTCGTCCAGGTCACTTCCACCACTGGTGCTTACGCTGTCCATTTCTCCATGGGAGAACTCAGTGCTTTCCACATCCACCTCAATCTCCTCTGTTCAAACACAAAGACAAAAACAACACACCAGTGAGTGGAGATCTTTTAAAATATCTCAAATACATACAATAGCTATAGATTGATGTTATGGAGCCATACTGTAGTAGCATCTAAGACTTAAACTTAGACATTAGAAGCACTCAGACTTATGGAAATAAAAAAAACATGATTATTGCCACCAGTACGCTGAGTTTGCCCTTGCATCAATGATAAAGTCCCTGATTTGGTAACTAACCTCTGTCAGACTCTGAGCGGTCAGAGTCCATCGGGGAGCCCAGGCTGTCCATGCGGACCCTCTCCCTCTCCCCAGGTGTCTGCAGGTGGGCTAGCTGCCTCTGCAGGTGCCTCTGCTCCCTCTCCAGGTTCTCCAGCTGGTGCTGACTCCTCCGGTCCATCTCTTCAAGTTTCTGAAAGAGAGAGATGCACAAGAGTTATTACCTTGTTGTTATGTAGAAAATGAGAGGTAATGAGTGTTTGGTTCCAATGTGTCACGCTTGATATTTATATGAATTATTTGCAGAAAAGTACAAAATCCTCCATTAAGAAGACTCCTCTCATGATACTGAGTTTCTATCACCTGATTATGTTGATGAGAGCATAGTGAAATTGTCTTGTATGCAGTGGGGTGATGTTAACATGTAGTTGCCTCTGGCGTCATGCCTGACCCCCCGTGCCCTCTAATAAATCATTAAACTAATGAGGACAGCAAGGTGCCGGTTGGATCCTGGAGAAACAGCTGATACCTCTGAGCTAAATGCAGCAGGAGGATGGATGCAACTGGAAGATGACAGGATGGATGAGGCAGGATAATTGGATTAAGGCTTTTGATATACGTACATGAGCGAATAGGAGGCTCAGCCTATTCGCATTTGGTACAAATCAATATTGGTTTACTCATATAGCCCTCGTCCCAAACCTACGCTGAAACTTCCCACTTCGGTCACCAAATTTGGTTAATTTGTGGTGCTCAATAGTAACTATACATTAAGTCTGTATATTTAAAAGAATGTGCTCAAACTGCTCATTAAATGCAAACAAAAAAAGTCCTACAGATGCACTCTGAACCTCAATAATCATATGGGAATCCAACCATTCACATCTGACCATGCCATAAATAAAAATTGATTCATACAACTGTCAAATTAATCCTGACATTGTATGCCAGCCAATTACAGAACAGGATTTACTGCTGGTAGGAAAACATGGGCAACTATTATGGTGTCTATGCAGCTTGCTAGGCTAACACAAATGAGGACTAGCAACTAATACTTCCACTTGAGTTGCATGGAAATGGAAATATGATGATATTACTGTATGTCAAAATGAATATTGCAGCTGTTTTTTTTATATATATATTTCACAACTTTATTTATACATTTCAGTTGAGTAGACCTATAACAGTAGGCCTCAGATAAAATGCGAATCAGCTTGCATAGCATGCCCAGACATGCATGTTGCTAATTGGTGAGAAGAATGTATTATTACCTGCATGAAAAACAAATGGCCTCTGATCGATCATTCTACAGTCATACAGTAGAGTTTCAGCAGTGCTTTTTTTTCGCACAGTATTTTTGTGAACCTGTCAGTGACTATCAAAGCAAATTTTTTTCCCACTCTTCAGAACCCTATGATATAGAGTGCAGAATGATAATGTATCCAACAATACAGCAATGCTCAAATTCTCTTTCCACTACATCTGTTATTGAAAAAGAGGAGCAAATACCTTCCAAGGCTAACGTGAGTGAGCTGGTGAGGTCATGCGAGGTGATGCTTTTAATGAGCAGTTTATATCCATACAAGCAGCACTTATTTCAGTACACTTTCAACTTTTAAAATTGATTTGCCTGTTATCCCCATAATTCTCTCTCATCACACACATCGCTGGCCGGTAGCAAGCAGAGAACCAATTTTAAAAGTTTTATTGAAATAAAGTGCTGCTTGGTGGGTCATCTATATGCCGTAATGGAAGAATAAAACACAATGATTCAGAAAAGTCTTGAATCATGTTTAAAAAGGTATGTACCTGTCCGAATCAAACAAGGTATATTATTAAATTGGAGTTTGGCATTTCACTCCATACAAGAGGAAACAGCACATATCCAGGCTTAACTCATAAGGCAATACAGGCTGGCTTTTCCTGCAGTTGTGGGTTTCACCCTGGCTCCACCCACTCCACCTTTTACTCCTCTGTGCAAACTCTGGTTCCAAAAATACAACAGGACAGCATCCAGAAACCCCACTTCCTGGGCTTCAAACCGGCCAGTTGAAAGCCAGCGTGTGACATCACTGTCACTTTGTCCATTATTCCCCCATGAACTGAACTCCCATTGTCTCACTAGACATAACATTAACACTAGCCATAATCTCACTAGCCATAACATTAGCATAAGTACACAAATGGTAACTGGTCTTCACATTCCTATCTGTGGACTCCAGCACATACGCCAAGCTATCAGTTATGCCCCTGGACAGGTATATCATTTTTGGGGTAGGGGATTCTCGTTTTTGCTTAATTTTGAGGCAAGACCCAGAGAGAATCACGTACTGTGTGATCCCACATCTTTACATGTGTGATGCCCCAGTTTAGTGTGCATATCTTTCCAATGACAAGGCAAGAACGTTCTCAAGACCAGTAATTTGGTCTGAACTGCCCATGTCGGGCACAATTGGAGCTGTCTTGTAGCCTGACCTAAGCTTAAGCAGACTGCCAAAACAAACAAAGATGTAAGTGTCACCTCTGCCTCCACAGTTACACCTACATGGTGTGAGTTGGTTTCAGTGGCTGACTCTAAGCAGGCTGCCAAAGCAGACAAGGAAGGTAGAATAAACATTCTCACCTTTTTTCTTCTGTGTCCTGTTGTCACCACATCTGTGACAAAATAGGATTCCATTTTTCCAACATCAATTTCAAGTGTTTCCAGAAATTGTACGATCTAAAATGTCTGCCAAAGTATTCCAGAAAGCTATTGATCAACTTCTTAGCTCTGCTCCTGTGGATCTTTTTGCCACCACAAATCTGACCACAAAGGAGGATTCCGTACTTTCGAAAGCTGATGAGCTCGCCTCTGAGGTGACCAATGAGCAGGCCGTCAAAGCCGACCAAGACTCCATTGGGAAATTTACCAACTGCTGGGATCTCTGCTGGGACCTCATGCCATCTCAACTGTGGATGTGAACAAGGTTTCCTGCAAATTTGCCTCAGAGGTTGCTATCAAGCTTGTGGTCACAGCAGAACTGGATCAGACCAGACCACAACATACCACCTCTGTACCTTTGGATCCTCTTTTCACTACTTTGACCACCACAGCTAAACTCTGAATGGGCCTCAGTGGCCGGTAACAAGCAGGCTTTCTTCGCACATTCCATGTTGATGTGACTCTAAAGCCGTCGTTACACAGAGCATCTAACCCGGGGAAAGGTGGGTTAAAATAACCCGGTTCTGACCCTCCTCACCACCAAGAAGAAAAGCCATAGAAAAGCCAGATCTGACCCGGTATGTGTTCTGTGTAAATGAAAGCCGGAGAATAAGTGGAGCAAATACCATGGTAACCATCTCACGCCACTCAGGCATTTGATCACTAGCCTAGACATAATGGCAAAATCAGCTTGAAGTATCAAGCGCCACGGTATACGCGTTAAGTTATTTCCCTCTGCAGTGTAAAGATGAAAAGCCGGATGAGAGGCGAATAAAGAACGTCAGTGTAAATTGATGATTATGAAAAATAACCCGGCTCAGCATCGGCTTTTTCACCCTGGGTTAACTTCTTGCTCTGTGTACAGACGGCTTTATACTCCAGCACACTTTTGCAGAGAAAAATGCATTAATATAATATATAGAACAATGGAGTGATATTAAATTTGACAAAACTAAACAAAATCTAGAGAAGATGTAACAAGGGAACCAAAAAGAAGAAAATAATATCAGTAATTTTCTTTTTTCTTCTTTTATCTTTCCATTGTACCTGGCACTAGGCCAAAAAGGGCGCAGAAGAGACTCTGAGGCAGACCGGCTGCTCTAACATCTACGAGGAGGAGGGCCCTCGAGTCCACTGAGATCCCATTCTCAAACAAATAAAACTATCAGCGATAGCATATACAACTATAAATTCCATTCCTAGTGTTTATACAGTGTCAGCTACGATTACAAAACAAGTAGGAGTGGTATCATATGTCTTTATCGATGGATAACTTTCAGGCAACAAGGACTGAACTGAGATCCTAATGCACCTAGGAATGTATAGAATTTCAGTTCAAATGGATTTCAGGCTAAAACTGATACTGAGCTTAAATATTTCCTATGTAGAAAGAGCTGCACTGTGATTATGTCTGGTGCCAAGTTTTTGTTCTTCTGTGAACTGATATGTGGACAGTACAGTACAGTACAGTACGGTACAGTACAGTACAGTACAGTAGCTTGTACCTCAAGGGGAAACCAGAGACTGGGGCTCAAACAGTGAGAGCTAGGATGGTAAAATACAATTTTGCTCGTCTATTGATAATTAAGTCTTCTGCTTTGAAAATTCATCACTCTGCAGTTACATTAGGCCATGTCCATAGAAATAAAATGGATTCTTCTGTGGTACTGTAGACCTACAGTGGCTGCCAATATTAAGTCAAGTGTATCCTTACTCAGGGAAGTAAAATTTATTTTTGCTTTGTGACTATTTTGATTTGAAATTCAACTATGCACAAATAACTAATAGTGACTGAATGGTTATGCTGCTTAAGACACTGATATAATCAAATGGAAAGGAGGAAGATTTGCACCGTGGATGTTTTTGAGCGTCTTCGAGCTAAAATCATGACATGAAAATAACTATAATTCTACCTTCCCACATGGTATTGCCAACCGTTAACGCGTGTGCAGTCAGGAAAAGGAAGGAGAAGGAACAGTAATTAGATTAAGTTGTGTTTACAAACTGATGCATCCTCTTGAGCAGAGAATTGACAGAGTCTTCCATTTAACCCTTGATCCCATGAAGTACCCATAATGCAAAGGCTGCTTCGGGCTACCCCACCTTGATATGTGCTTTGGCCTTATTGAGCAGTCCCAGTGTGGTGTGCCGACTGCAGTCTGGTCCCAGAGGTATGAGGGACTTCAACCTCTCCAAACACAAGCGGAGATGTGCTCGTCTGTGGGAGGAGAGACACAATCAAGAAGGGTTGATTGTTTTGTTTTGTTCTTTTTAGTGACAGCATACATTTAGCATGGTTTTACTGATTGTGCTTGTACACTGTAAAAGCAGACTAAACGATTAATTGCTGTATTCCTGTCCCTCTGCATTGGTTCTGATCAATTCAAATTATGATACTAGTTACCCCTCCCTCCCCCCAGTATTATGGCTAATAATTTTATTTATTCATTTTTTGCTACTCTGTGGCAGCCAGCCATGGACCACCATCTGTACATAATCATTATCGTTCATAATTGTAAATATTAATAATCGTTACTGTCAAATTGAATAGGCTATGCACAAAAGCTGGGGTGATGCGTTAGTGCAATGGGAACATTAACACCAGTTTGTTGTTGATGGGGCACTATTAGTGCAACACCAAACAAGGAAAATAAGATGCGTCCTACTCCCTCTGATGAACTGTAACATATTTTGTCAAGATAATGTTTGTGCCGACTGAAGTTTGTTTTTGAGATATGAATGTTTGTGATCTTATTTAACCCAAGTTAAATAGCATGGTTTAAAGAGTGTAAATGTTACCAGCATGCTAGCACAGGCTACTAGACTATCAAACTCAACCAAAACTTCTAAAAATGTATTTCATTATTGTTTTTTAAAACTGAAAGTTGCAGAAAATGAGTTTTGAGAACCTTGAAAATGTTCTGGCCCGTTGAATATATACTGTAGTTCTGGCTTTGTAGTCAATGCATGCAGGTAGGCTACTTGATTTATCTGTTTATCCATTCTGCTGGTTAGCTACACCAGCTGACCAATCTGCAACCCTCCTGCAATTACATATGGATCTGTCTGGGCCCAGCTTTAAAAGCTGCTGAGGTAAGCCAGATGACTGTTTCTGATCCACCAAGGCCTCTGGGCCTGTGGTCTGAAAGAATGGACATACTGGCAGAGGACAGTCACTTTCCTTTCAAATAATGGAGTAAAAATGTAGGTCAAGTTGTGATGTCATCTCTCCTCTCTGCATTGGCCACCATTTTGCAATGAAAAAGAGTCAAACGTGAAATAAGCCTTCATATTCGAGAGCCTTAACTCATACCAAGATTCT
Organism: Centroberyx affinis; assembly: GCF_046629955.1. NCBI lineage: Eukaryota > Metazoa > Chordata > Actinopteri > Beryciformes > Berycidae > Centroberyx > Centroberyx affinis. Next base: position 255,979 of record NW_027279630.1, read on the forward strand.
CACACACATTGGTTGCTCTTTGGAGATAAACTGGGCATTTAATTTGAGGAAAAATATGCCCTGACGTTAGTTTCTTCTTCAAAGCAAAGGTCCAGTTTAGCCCAGCAGCAATATAAGCAAGCTGCTATTAGATTTGCAGCTGAGAATCTCTCAGGAAGGAGCCCTGTTGTCTGGAAACAGACGGTTCCCGTTTGCTGAGTGGGGAAATGTCTGAATGTCCTCCAGGAACACTGCTGCTACAGTGGCTGGATTACACCTCCCTCTCATTTGCCTTGCAAAATGGACACTTCTATAATACACAATAGGTGAATTTCCAAGTTCTTGATAAAAACGGCTTATTTTAAGTCCAGTGATGGTAATCAGCTGGTTTATAGGCCTATACCCTAGTTTAAAATGGTATGGTCAACATATTTAGCATAGTACCAGGATATGCAAAAATGGCAGCCTGGAGAGTGTTTTTGGATTATCAGCTCCAAGCTCCATTTTGAGACAGCTGGCTCTTGAGATAAAGTCCCTGTGAACCTCATATTTGCTACACCAGTTTTAAGGCTGTGACAATGCTGTATTCTCTCCATCCTGTGTGACTTTTGCATGTCCACATTCTGAACTTGAAACCTTCTGCATACACAACGAAGGTGGATTAAAGTATGATTGAAGTATAAATCTAAAATGCCTGCCTCAATGTCTTCACCTTGCTCTCTCATCATGTCTCTCAATGCCTTTCAATATTGTCTTTACCTTTCAATACTGACTTGTTTTGCCAAAAACAAACAAATAACCACTTAAATTGATTTTTTTACTCACCTATTCTTTTCCAGTTCATTGTGTGCTGACCTGTTGAAAATATATATAAGGAACTGTAATACTAGTCTCAACAATGCAAAATAAATCACACCATACAATCTGTATATATGGACATATAAAATCAAACAGCTCTAGGTTACTACTTCAATAATAGTATAACCATGTCATAAAACAATTGTGATAATGAGGTTATTAATATGATTGATTTATAAATCCTAGGAAAACCAAATAAACTTAAATGGTGCAGGGAGGATTTAAAATCCCTACATTTTTTATCCAGATACATCAATGAAGATAACCATAGTCAGTATTCACCTCTGCTACATTTTTTATTTGTTGACAATTCTCAAGATTAACCTACCTATTGTGAATATTGTCCATTTTCTTGTTCTTGAATTTACGTTGTTTCTGATGATGTGCAGTCTGAGTTGCAGGGTATGTTGAAGCATACCCATGTTCACATTCTGGTGATGAACAAGAAAAACAATATTAAATACACTGTGCAGTTTTTTTTTGTCAAGTGCTTCAAACAAAAGGCTTCACCAGGACTTGGTTTTGCTAATTTGATGTTAATTTGGACTTAATCTGTGACACACACACACACACATCCCTGGAATTAAATTTAAAAGAATTACAATTCAATTCAATAAACAACCCTTCTTGGAAAATATAGTAACTATCAATAAAGAGTTGCAAAATCTCTAATCTCTATGATGCAAATATCATGTTATATTGTTGCAATATGTTGTATGAGTCTGCCTGTCGTTACTTATCATTCACAGTAGCCCACATTAGTCGGGGTCTGCTGGATTAACACATCTCAGCAAAGATAATTTAGGCCTAATGAATACAGGTTGATAGTAAAACAATTTCTCTGAACCAGAAATGTACAGTCCTCTCAGATGGGTTATTCTATTCTATTCTATTCTGTTCTATTCTATTCCTACTTTTGCTAACAAAAAAAGGGGCCTACAAGTCCCATGAACCCTCTCTCCCGACCCCATGAGTCCGACCCAGTAACATGCGACGTTAGATATGAACCTGAGCGTGATTGGCTAACTGCAGTGACTCTCGCGCTGGGAACATAAGCACAGACCAATCAAAACTTTACAATTTGTTCCATGTGGAAACCATGTGAACAACAGATACAAGGAAGCGCAGACTGCCTCTGAAAATGATAGCTGGGCTTTGAATTGGAAATTTTGATTGGGGAAAAAGACTAAATGTAACTTGCCATTTGCCTATGCAGAAGGTTCCATGAATGCAATATCTTTCCTTTATATATGGGCACTTGTGAGAGGAATACGCTCTATTTCCATGTCTTGAAATAAGCTGCAATAAACTACAATAAATTAAAGTTAAAGTTTGAGTCTCAAAATAGCCACAATTTAGACATGTATTAAGCTAAATATGCACATAGCCTACTCATGCCTAAGTAAAATAAAGAATAGACTATAACATGCTTAACTCTCACATAGGCTGCAAAAGACCAATATAAATGGTAGCAGATTATTTCTAGACTCTATTGTTGGAGAGATCTATTTCCTTTAAATTCCATGTCCAAATCGATGCATTTGCAGCCTGGTTCCCAACATTACATTTACCCAATCTTCTGACTTGTATTATTTATGATCATGTTTCACAAGGTTTAAGAGAGGTGGGTCGACTATACTGTTTTCCAAAAGCAGGTGAAATATTATTGGTCGCTGTCAGGGCAATTCATCTGTCCGCTGCGCGTCTTTTGTCGCCTTCGCTTCTATTGTTGTCTGCCCTGCGCATTACGTGTTAATATCCCACACATCCCATGTTTACTTACTTCCGTTGTTCTTTTCGATATTTTCAATGTAATTTGCTGCATCGAGCAACACTTGCACGTTTTTCATAAAAGTGCCGATTTGGTCCATTGCGGAACATTTGGAGTATAAAACGTCGTTGAAAGAATAGTCGGACATCTCTCTAAAATCCTGCTGGTCCATGGACGCATCAGACTCCGAGAGCACCTCTTCGGATTTCAGCTCGCTGTGCTGTCGCATGTATTTGACCATGTTGCCTATAGATTGTCGGTGTTAGACAAATAAACGACAGTGAAATTGTTCTCCTTGTCCCGGCTGTGCACTGAGCGGATGACTGAAATGAACTAGGCTGGATGGAATTGCAGTCCTTAGCCTCAGCCACTTGCCCTACTTGGTGGATAATCCCTCCCACTAACGCATGCACATTGCATTCATTGTCAACAGTGCCATAATAAATCCTCATTATCAATACTGCAGGAGAGTAACAAATAACACAGTTGTAAGTTGACTATGATGCCCACTGACATGCTATTAAAAAATAAAAGTTAATGCTTTCACTTCATCTGCTTTCTTTGCTATCTCACATAGCATGATTTGTAACAATACTGCATTGTTTCAATTGCAATAAACCTATTTAATGATGTACAGCGAGCTTAATGATAGCTTATTTTCATGTTAACACACTTATGTCTGAAAATAGGCTATATGAAGAGTGAAAAGACAAGGCCACGTGGCAGTAGACAATATCAGGTCTAATCAATACTGCAACCTGGATATCAAGGGCAGCCTCCAGGGTTGGCCTCAGTTATAAATATGTAATCACTTGAGGCCTCTATTTTGCTTAGTGGGCCCCCAGACAGTGATGGGGATTTGTTTCATGTTAAAAAAAAAACCCAGTTATATTACTGCCAAATTTTTATTTTTGATTTGCGATTTGCAATTTCTATGCAATTGTTAGGTAAACATAGAAGTCAGAAGAACAATTCAGAGTGACCCTACAGTTCCTCACATATTCCTCCTATCCACCTATTTTTGCAGTCTGTCTCAGATCACTGTGGCCACTACTGTCTGACAGTGACCACTGTCACAACCAAAAATGACAGCTGTGGGATTCAGAAGCCAGTTGAATGTATGTTTGGCCGATCTCTACAGTAAAAATTATTCTGTCATACCACAATGCTGTGAAAATGGGCCCTAATTGGATGCAATTGTGTGTGTGTTTTTGTCAATCACTGACAAAGTGCATTGTCAGGTTTCAGTCAGGTAAGGTGTCCTACATTGAATGCGATGTGAGACTTTGAGGTGATTGATTACTCCCCCCCAAAGTCAGGAGTGTTCAGGATTTCCCTGTGGACGTGAATGCAATACATTCAAATGACCCGAGAGGCAACTTGAGATTATTTGCCTACAATAAATCCATTGTTTTCCCAAACTAGCGCCTTTCTTGAAGTCTCTTGTTGCCACTTAAGCCCCCCCCCCACCCCCCTCCGGGTGTGTTGTTCCAGTTCTAAGACAATCTAAATCCATAAGGAGATAACAAGGAAATCTAAGATCTAAGATAGCAATAAATCAGTAAAATTATAGTCTATTAGAGTCTGTGAAATCCTTCGGGGATGCCTCAAACCCAGTGGACGACAGCATGTATATGATACTGCAGAATGACCATAAATTATTTCACCATCTAAAGCTAACCTTTTAAGTTACCCGTCCATTGAAAAACTAACCTTGAAATTGAATTCACTTCTAGCTGGACGGTCCATTTCTGTTGTCCCTTTGACTGATTAAGAAGTCATTTTTCCCCAGACTGAGAGGGATGGAGGAGGACAGAGGGGAGAGGGCCTGCCTTTAAGGGGGCAGCCATGCGTGCAAGGCTGTGTTGTGCCTCTGAGACAATGGGTGCAGATGGCTGGCCCGCTGCAGATGTGGCCAGGCCTGTAACGGACGCCTGTGAGAGAGAACACCCTCCCATGGAGTCTATTTCAGCTGCCTGGCAATGCCTGACACACACACACAGGCAGCCCTAGTCTGGACGCTGAAACACACACACACACACAACTGGCGAACATAAAATCAAAAACCAAATGTGCTTATGCTAACAGACTATGCATGCAAAGGTACTTTATCAAATGACTAATAAATAGAGATCTATTTTTAGAGATCTATTTTTATTTTTAGACATTGAGAGAGTTTTGCGCCTTCCTATCCTACTATGCATTTTTACATTCAAGTTAACATTCCTTCTCTTGATCCTGGATTTCCCTTCCACTTTGTCAAATGGCAACATTCATGTTAAACTCAAACATCATGCTCTCAAAAAGATAGATAAATAGAGATGTACATGGACAGATATTTCAGTGAGGGTTGCAAACTGACAGCATTTGAGCAGGAAAAGGCCCGTCTCTGCTGAACGGCTGTGCAGGCTGCGCTTGCTGCACGCTGATAGCGACAGCATGGAAAGCTGACCCACTGTAGGTTGGTGTAGAATGTGACCCCAACTGGAGTAATCTGAAAAGCCTGAGGATTACACCAGTGGCTCGGCTGTCACAGAGGAGGCAAAGTCACACGGTGTGTGTGTGTGTGTGTGTGTGTGTGTGTGTGTGTGTGTGTGAAAGAATGTGCCAAACATCCCACACTGGTCTCACTCAGCAGGGAGTATATGGCATGATGTGTGTTGTTGAACAGAAAGCTGAGTATTTTTGTACAGAAAAAAATAACACATGGATGAATTGCACAAGTACCTCACATTTGAAAGTGAAATCTATGCATCTATGCATCTATCTATCTATCTATCTATCTATCTATCTATCTATTTCTCTATCTCTATCTCACTCTATCTATCTATCTATCTATTGATCTGATGCTGTTCCTCAGCATGGTGGTGGTCTGCAAGACGTTGGTCTCAGATGCAGCATTGTGTGGCTGTGTCCTTTTGTTTTAACACAATAGCTGCACTTTGCCCCGAGGTCGCAGCAGAAGGACACTGCAGCCGGCCCAAGTGTGTCACCTGCTCCGTCCTCCTTAACACTGTCAGGAGACGGAAGAGCTCAGCGCTAAGCTTTGTCATCCACACATTGTAAGGGATTGTTCAGATGACAACTTTGGAGTCTGTCAGCTGCCCTGCTTTCTGTGTCCTTTGGAGTAGATTACAGCTGGAAGAAATTACAGAAGAATCCTTTTGTGAAAGTCTTTTTCTTTCATATCTGCATTTTCCTGACCAGAGAACATTCATTCTCCTGAACTGAAATGTAAATCCTTCATAAATGCCAAATTGTGACGCTGTTTTATTAACTTCAGCTTTAATGTGACTTGTTTTAGAAGAAATGCAAAGAACGTCATTCACTTCTGTTTCCTAAGAAGTGCATTATTATCTTTGACCCTCTCGTCTTCCCCTCGCGTCACCTCGCAGGCAGGGTGTGGGTGGGGGTGGGGTAGGTATGGATCCTGTCACTCCCCTAACATGAACACCTGTTGGAGACACCAAATCCCCTCTTTGTCTCCACGGCCCCTCTCAGTGGATTACCATGACAACACCCATTCATATCATGGCAGAAGACTGATTATACGGCTCCACACGGACAATTATCACTGAACAGAGCACATTGTTTTAGGGGGACGCTGCTGTTTTTTTCACTGAAAGCTGTGTAAATAGTTTTGTAGAAAGCTTTAATTTGTACCTGGGGTGTTATTTTGTCTCTAATGAGGGGCGTTCAGAATCTACGAGCAGTATGGTTAGCTGGATTTCCATACCCATCATAATGAAATATAGCAAGCGAAATAAGGAAATGATGAATAAAACATGCTACTTGGAATATAGCAGGTGAAATAAATGCATAAATATTCAACCGCATCAAAAACCTGTCCATGTTTTGAGCTATATTTGTGTCAAGGTAAGACGTACCAAAATCAAATAGCTTTCAGTCAAAAAGCAAGAGAGCAATAAAACTATTAAGTAAACACATCCCAGTTTTTATTACATCAGGTGGAATGCAATTTTAAAGGGACTATCACTGAGGCAAGGGGGCTATAATGCAAAGCACCATAACCTATGCAAAAGCCCAGGCGATACAAATAGCAATGTAAACAACAGAGGAAATACAAGCACTAGGCACACAAATTACTTTAGTAATACAATCTGTAAACATGATTTACTGTGTATATTCAGGTACGAATGTAAATAAGGAGCTTACAATGAAAGGCATTATGACAAAAGAAATGTTGGAATATTGATATTAGATTGTACTGTCACATTTCCATATTTCATCTTTAATACCTTCATTTTGGTTTAGCGTTACAAAAAAACTTCACAAAAACATTCTATTTACAAAGGCAAAGAGTTTTCTCCCTTTGGGTCGAAGCAAATCATTCACATTATTGACTGGGATGTTAATATATGGTCCTCTAAAATATTTTATATCAATCTCAAACAGTGGCTACAAAGAAAAGCTTTCCACAGCAATATTGCCATCAACTTACTATTTGGACACTATTAGTCAAAATATCCATGACAACATTCAACTTTCGGGATTCAGGCCTGGCACTTCTCATTGTCAACTCACATCCGTGCATGTGCTGATTTGCTTCCAACTCTGTAAAAGTCATAGCTTCTCACTGATAACCATCAATATGCAAAAATATGTCTTAGGCCTTTACTTTCCTTAACTCGCTCTGTTAGTCACAGTCAGTTCCTTGTCACAATTACAATTAAGCAGCAACCATGTGAAAAAAGCATCACTGACATTATTAGAATAACATGCCTAACTTGACTTATTTTCTGTATTATCATCAATTATAGAATGTTTAATAAAACAGTCAGAAGTATGTAAAGAATATCAAATCATTTATTGAACTATCAAACACTAAATTGTATTACCTATTATATAAACCAACATATATTATTACAAGATAGTATAACTATGGATAAGTTCAGATAGAAATCGTACTGCTTAAGGCTCAACTTCAGATTTCCAGCCGCTGTGACTCTACTGGTGTGATCGTTACTCTTAAATTGTTTAACAATTTTCCTACCTTTCAATATACATTCAAAAATGAACTTATGCAAAAAAAATAAAAAAACAGAAATACTTAGTAAGCCAACATTTGATGTATTCATGAAGTTCAAAGCGTTGTTAGTGTTTTATGGCATCCGTTTTCTTAAACCCAATGAAAATATGGGTCATAAGAACCACCAGTATGCAGCCTTATGTTCACCTTTCATTTTGTTTCATTTTGCCGAGCTCTCAGAAGCGGTCAACTAAAAACTCTCTCAGGAAAAACATACATATTACCATCTGCTGGCACATCTTGGAAAAACTTTCACATGAAATAATAGCTGTGAATGAAAGATGTGTGTAACAAAGGAAGCAGGGTATGGCCTTGAATACATTTCCTGTGAAACCAGAATTTCCCCCAACTGAGGAAAACGCGACACTGTCCTGGGAGATTTTTTTTTGACCAAATGATATTCAGTCATTTCTGTTATTTTACTTCCCTTCAAAAAGCTGAGAATCAATTAAAAATCACCTCTACGTTGGCGATTCACTTATCTTTTTTTTCAGTTTATGCACTTTTAGGCTTCTGTTTTTTCTTTCTCCTTCGGCTTTTTCTTGCTCTTTTTCAGGAATGAAGGTGTGCGGAACTTCTTCTTCTTTTTCTTGGGGGACTTGGTTTGGCTCTCTGGAGTCTGCGGCTCCCCCGTCTTCTCCGTGGTTGTTATGGAGATTTCAACCGTTTCTGTGGTGCTCACGCTCAGCTTGGAGACCTTGATGCTTAGATCCTCCTCCATCTCTGCCAAGTGGTCTTTCCCATTGGGCATTGTCTCTGTCAACAGATGAAACCAAATCAGTGAGGAGGGATGTGGGAAAAGAACTGCAAGCATACAGACAAGGCTGTAATGATAATGATACAATGAGAGCTAGGCTGTCCATACTGTGGCAGGCAATACAATGGCCTTTTATTTTAATTTAATTATATTAGAAAAGCCTAAAAAAACACACAAACAAACTAGCAAACAACAGTTTTCCTCTGTTAGGAGCAAACAGTTAACACCTAATAATGTAAATACCTATTGAGCAGTTAATTACCTTGCTTAGCTGGAGTCATTATGGGGGAGAGGGAGAGGGAGATGGTCGAGCCGTCAAATGTGGTCATCTCATCTGCATCAGTGGCATCATCATCATCTGCAAAATGATTCAATTCATCATTCAGAGGTCATTCATCAAAGTTGGTGTGTCCATGTGGTGTGAGGATTATCAGATGAACAAATTTCCATCTTTTTTATTGTTTGGAGAAGCAAAACTAAAAGCCGAAGCCATTGAATACTAGGTTGGATAAACAACTTTGCTACCTGGGGAGCTAGTTGTTTCTGAAAAGCACAAAAATACAGAATAATTCAGAGCTTCAGCCAGTGTACTTTCATATAACTACTACTTGCTACAAATAGCTCCTTCACTCCCAAAATTATACTGGAAAAATTCATTCTGTTCCCCTTTGAAATGTGTGAAAATATGCTGCAAAGGCAACACAATTGTAGATGCGAAAATAGGCTTCTAGCAGAACAGACTAGTAGTTGGGCCTGAAAAGTATTTCTCTATATACACCGCAGACCTCAGATGAAAGCTGAGAACAAGTAAAGTCGGAAAAGGCACATTACTATGAAGGTCATAGAGGTGTTATTCTAATACACACTGATAGAAAGTGGTTGCCGTCCTGCACAAAGCCACATTTTTGCCTTTTGCATGATCAAAACCAGGAGATGAACAGATGGGCCGCCGTCTTTTCTGCCGGTCTCCCTCCATCCCTGTGACATGACTTCATGACTCAGAGGACGAGTGAAACCACTGCTTGACTATTTCTTCCTGATTGCATTTTTCCTGGAATCTCCTGATTTCAGTGAACACAGCCCAAACACTTCACCTCAAACTCAACCACAATTATAATTTGGAATATAACAATCCAGTTTGATTGGATGCAATATGTAGGCTAGACCATGGGCCAGCAACCTGGCAACACTTTTGGCATGTGTTTACATGGATCCAAATGAGTAAAGCAATACTGGTGATGATTTGTAAGAAACAATTTAGACTGAGGAAAGCAGAGCCAAAGATACTAGAGTCGCACCCTTGAATCATGTAATTTAAAACTGTACTTCAAGGCCACAGTTGCCCGTGCAGTAATGTCTTAGATGCATCTTTCTTAATCTAGAAGTTGAACAAGTTTAATTCAAAGCCAAAATTCTTCACAAATCTGCATTCAGCTGGCCCTAAAGTCTCTTGAACCAATTCCAAGAGTTCCTCTGTCGGCCCTGTATGATGATGTCATCTCTGTTAGGCTTGGAAATTGGCTTTGTCTATGCATCTCAATTTCTTTTTCGACCTCTGGTGACCGCGAGGATTAGCCCCAAAAAAACTGTACACTCATAATCTACATGAGCTGATGTCAAATACCATGAAAGCCCAAGTAGGATTAAAATAAGTCAGGGTTTTTTATGCCTTTAAAGAGAAACGAGGCAAAGTGGGGCTTTATAACAGCATCCCATGATATAGAAATATAGATACCAGTAGGCTGTGCAATACAGAAATGTGTACCTTCTTGTCCTTGCTGCTTTCGCTCTACTGTGCTCTTGTATTCCTCCAGCTCCTTCTCCGTCAGCCCGCTGAAAGGGTTGGGGGGAAGAGAGCGAGTCTGCTCCTCATCCTCAATGATGAAAGCCTGACAGAGAGAAGAGCATAAAACCATATTAGGGTCACCTGATGTACCATATTTTGTGATCACAGAGCCACAGAGACTTTGTCTTTATATCTGTATCAGCTCATCTCAAGACTAGCCATACATTAAATTCCAAACTAAAATGACAGGCTATATTCTGTATGACACAGCGTGGTTGAAGCTTCAGTGATGTGCTACTTTATTGTTTACTTTTATTGTTTTTTTTTCTTTTTTGTGGATGTACTCACTGGTCCTGGTATGGTGTCCACAACGATGCCTGCCAGTAACTGAGACTTGGGTCCTGGAGTCATCTGGTCGCCTCTGTGCTGGTCTCTTATCTAGACAAATGAATTGAACAAATTTGCCTTAAAACTGATTCAGTTATCTCCCGCGTTATATAATGTAACTGGGACGCTAAAAGTGCTGCCACAGTCTTCTTCTTACAGTATGGTCAGAGTTTTTCATTAGATCAGTGCAGTGGCTTTATGATTGACTGATTCTGTGTGAAATGCAGCTGTCATGCCAGAAGGATGCTTGTCAGAACATATTGGTCACTCTAATCAATATCAGTTTACTTGGAATACAAGTTCAATAGTCATTTCTATACAGCACATTATGGAGAATGCAACTTTCTGCCTATAAAATGCTAACCTGAAACGATAGAGCTTGGAGATCAGGGACATAAACTGGGTGGCAAGAGGATTTTTCACATAACTGACCCAATCACAGTTTAATGTACTGAACCATGATAGACTAGAGTAGTTCCCGTAGCTGATGAAAACGAGCCAAGAAAGTGTGAAAAGTCTTTGTGGGTCTTTGGTGTGCGGGACTGTAACACTTGGCGGGCAAATGTAGTGTGAAAAGAGCGATGACGTTCCGACTTACCCGGTTCCTCTTGTCCAAAGCCTCCGTGGGATCAGTGTTGAGCGGGACAAACTGGTTCGGGTCCTCGATCCTTATTGGGGTGCCGCTGCTGATGCCCGGCTCTGAAGACTTCATCCACTGAAAAAACGAGACAAGAATCATGAGGAAAAAAAAAGGAAAAAAATTAGGAATACAAGATTTTAAAAGATGCATTTATTAAACTTTCCACAAGAGGGCAGGCTAATATAGAAGAACTGCAGCTTCTTCTCTCCATTACAGGGTTACAATACCATTTGAAGCCAAAACACACTGGTGGTAAGGATTAGGATGTTAAATTCACAGAGACACTTTGTTTTCAACGCACCGTGGTTTTGGTCCTGGGGCTGCACTCCCCGCTGGGCGAGCGCTCAGGCACGTTGACCTTCAGGTAGCTGTTGGGCGAGTTGAGCCAGCGGGTCCTTTCCCTCTGCTGCTTCTGCGCCATGAACTTGAAGGGGCTCCGCAGGCCCAGCTCGCTGTCCTCCGGCGGCACGGCAGACACCGTGGCAGGGATCTCCACGTCGTTCTTGGACCGAGGCTTTTCCCGCACAATGGGGTTCCTGTGAGAGAAGCCCGTCCTGTATCCCTACCAGGTCACAGAGAGAGGACATATTGTTCTTGCTATACTTATTAAACAAGCATCCTTTGCCAGAGGTGAAAACGCTTGCACTTTTCTGCAACGTTACTTAATATTCTATCACACAATCTGTACATTAAGGAACTCACAACATCAGCTATAAGATATATTGAATGTAAAGGATGCACAAGCCACCCAGGATGCACTTACACAACGCTCCTAAATGTTTTAAACACTTTTCACAGTATATCGAAACAGCACTTTGCAGACGTGCCCAGTTTCAAAGAGAAAAGACAAGACTTGGTCTCAGTTGGCAGCAGGGATCGAAGGAGTGTGTTGTTAAGAAGGCATCAAAGGCCGGGAGAGACAACTAGAATCTACTGATGGGAACCCACAGTGTGCCGAGTCCAGTCCGACACTAAGTGATTGTGCGGTCTGTGTGCTCTTAACTCCCCGCAGCATGCCTTGCCATCTGGAAGCTCTGGCAGAGAGGGTGGGCGTGCTATGATCACAGATAGCTGTGCAAGATAACACAGCTGCAACCTACTCAGTTGTCAGCTAGTCGCACACACATGAGATCAGACATGGTCCGACATCTTTTGTGCCCACAGAAGTTGTCAGGCACTGGTCTTTAGCAGTAGAGTTAGAATAGCAGTGTGTAAAGTGACAGAATTACAAACAGCATAGAAATCTTCAAGGGTTGACAACACCAGCACACAGCATGTTAGCCACAGACTAAGATGAAATCACTGTCTTTGGTGAAGGCCAAAAGTCCATAACGTGGTCTTGTGATTATTACTAGAGAATCTGCTATTATATTGAGAAAATACTAGGGATGCACCAATATATTGTCAGACAGCTTTAAAAAACAATATTGGTGTCGGTATTACTGCCGATATTTGGCATTTTTGTGAGCTTTTTTCTAGGAGGGTGTCATTTAATAAAACTGTCAAATTAGCAACAGAATAAAACTAACATTGTCTTTTGTTTAAAAAACACTTAATTATCTTAAGATAGGCATGTCTGAAAAGCTTCACCTGTTTTGCACCTGCATTTGTACTTAGATTCTTACAAAAATGGGTGGGAATATTGGATATCTGTATCAGTCTAAAAAAAAAGAAAATACATCTTCATCAGTTCACTTAGACACAGCTGCCATAAAACAACATCATCCAATTATTCAACTCCTTTTAAGATTAAAGAACACTCATTGCGTTTTCTCTGTTGGTGTTCTGTAATCAGACACTTCCCCAGGAAGTCCCAGAGAGAGGAAACTCAAAGCATCATGGGTAAGGGGCACAGGTCAGGGTTCACTCACCAGGTTGTCGAGCATCCTCATCAGGGACTCGAACTCCGCCTCGCCCACTTTCCATTTGACCTCGTTGTCCATCAGCACCCCGGCAGCAGCCACTCCCTGGGTCAGGGGTTTGAACTTCTCTCTGTCCAGCAGCACGAGGTTGTCGGCTCCACCAGAACACCTCAGAGCGTTCACCTACAGGAGGAGGTTTATTAACAAAATTATTTACAAGTTAAAGATTTTACTAGCCATATTATCAAGGCTGTGCTCAGTCGAAGTAATTTCAAAATTCCATTAGTTTCCTTGATGCAGATGCAGCATAATTCTGAAATTTAAATAGGACTTGCAAAAGAGAATACCCAGTCTGGAATGGATAAATATTTTCTCTCTTCTAGGATAAGGCTTTCAGTTCAGGGGAATTGTAATTATGTGTAAACTGAGTTGTCAATATGTGTCAAAAACAATAGAAAAACAAATGCGGTCCAGACACATAGGATGATGAAAAAGCACCCAAGCTGCCTCCCATCACAAAGCAATGACAGACCGTCTCAGCAACACTCCCCAAACACCGCAGGGTTCCACCTGCTGCCGGCTGGGAACAACGGCCTCAACCACATATTTGATTTAGCTTTGTTCAAACATATGTTTGAACAAGTCTGATCTTGTCAGCTTTGCTTCCAATGTAGATAAAGCAAGAAGACCATGCGATTCAAAATATAAAATTGGAAAACGGCCAAAACCAAGTCGGAGTGATTTCCAAAAACTATTTTCTACAAGTGAAAGAAAAATAAAATAGTATATCACTATGATTTATACATACAGTATGTAGTTAATTCATAAATGTGTAAAAAGTGTATCAAGGCCACATTGTCGAGTTTAGGAAACAGTTCAACCTGAAAGTTGTTGTTATTATATTTCATTAGCAGACAGAAACAGTGTCAAGAATAAAATCAGGTCTTATCTACCTGGATTTCACAAGCCTGCTGTGAATGGTAAATGTAGTGAAAAGCCTCTTCAACGGTTTCCCCCAGAGCAACCAGCCCATGGTTCCTCAGGACCATCACCTAAAAAACACATAACAAGAGGCACTTGAGCTGCCTGGTGTCCTGCTATAATCACCATGACATAAGCAGTTATGCTAATGAAGGCATTCATTAAGCTCATTAACACATTAATTAGCAAATGTTTCTATGTCAACATACTCGTCTTCACATAACACATGGGTGGTATTAATATGAAGTCTGTATTGTAAAGCATCAAGGAGTTATAGTAGCTTAAAGAAAATATATTTTTCTCACTAATATGCAAATGTATGCAGCAAGTTTATCAACTGTTCTTGATATATTGTGTTCATAAGAATGTGTCTGAACACAGACAGAAAGGTGAACAGACAGATATCACCATGATGACATAATGCCTGCATACCATGTACCATGGTCCTTTTTACAAATAGCCTGAAATTACTGAGTACAGTTATTTGAAAAATCCCAATTTCACATAAAATGTTAAAGTTGTAAATATAGGATTAGCAAAGCAAGCATGTTCAATCTTAGTTACTATGCATTAGCGTAACACTGACTAATACATTTATTGATCAACAGGTACAAAACACAGTAATATTAAGAGTAATAGCAGGTTGTTGAGACTACTCTCAAATGACTAAACATACAACCAGCTGCCTATATCATCAATATGGATTTTTTTTCTAGTGCATGCAGAAGAGCCTATTGTCTTTAATGGAGTCCCTTCGTCTGACATTACCTTGGCAGTAGGGCCCAGGGCTTTCTGGAACTCCACCTTCTCCTCTTTATCATCCAGGCAGCCATGGTAACCAAAGTAGCTGACGTCGCCCAGCAGCAAAGCCTCCTGGGAAATGGGCAGGATTCCACATTTCATAGAGGACACCTGTTAAGATAGGATAAAAGCATCTGTGATTATGATGCGTCCACAACTAACTAAAGGCAGCTTTTTGCTATAAGGGACAAATAAAACTTTACATGGCGATGTTCATCATGTGCTGTGCGTTTTACAGCCGAGCTTCAAAGGAAACGGCAACATTACATTACAGGGAGTCTGCATCCAAAATAACTAGGCATACAGGGGGCTGGTTTTAATTCAGATGTTTTCCTCCGGTGCCAAATAAGCATTTAGCTGCGGCTTTTACACCCTGATTAAGATGAACCTTACTGTGTGCTCATTTAATGTCAGCTTGGAGCGTACTTACAGCAGCTGTGGCAGGAGTATGTATATGTATGATGCACCTCACATCAGGGCGCATGGAGTAAATGGCAGCGTGAGGACTGAAACCAAACTGGTCAATTCCCAGATCAGTGGAGCCCTGGTCCACCACATCGCCAATCATGTTTACTTTCACCTGAGGGTGGCAGAAAAACAATAAAATAAGGGGTGTGATCGCAGTCAGCTGGCACACTGTTATTATCATTATTATTATTGTTATAAAAGGAGAGGAACATATAGATTCAATGTAATTTCAGAAGATGATAGAATACTGATTATAAATACTAAACCTAGGTAATTACATATTGGCAACTATATGAAAATCCTTCTATTCAGCACAACACTAAACATTTTTTAGCACACAGAGTCCATCTAGTCTAGTCAAGTCATGTTAATTTATATACCATCATATACATGTCATATACATACTACATCATACTACATCATATACATACTACATATACATCATGTACTACATTTATGCATATACTACATCATATACCATACTACACACAAACACACTAACGCCTATGGGCGCTTTAGAGTCTTCAATTCACCTGACCATCTTTAAAGCTAGCTATCAATTATTCTCTTCTATTAATGAACAAACTATCAAATCTAAATTACTTTATCTTTACTTCATTGTATACCTTCTGTACCTTCTTTCCATCTATACTGATGAACATTTGCTTAATGAGAAACACTGATAATCTATGTAGCAAGGGTTCCTGACAGTGCGTACTTTGCTTATGAGTGGAGAATGAAAACACACACACTGCCACTGCGCTTACCAAATTTGCTCCCGTAACTTCAGCAAAAGACAGACCTTGTGGACTGATAAGAACGTGGTCCTGCTCTTTGCTGACACGCACCTGTGGCAAAAGAAAGGATGGAAAAGGAATCAGGAAAATCACACGCAAAAATGTCAAATTGAATAGTTAGCAATATCTAACATTTATACAACAAGTTATAATTACGTGAACAGCATGAGTAAATGTCAGTGATTGGAAATTACCCCCCCCCCCCAATCACAATAGTAATATATTTGTTTCAGCAGGAATTATCTGAAATAATCTACATCATTGCATAGAAACATAAAGTATGTGAAAACTCAAAACCAGTACGACCAGTAAGACTAAGACTTGTAAGAAATCTGTGATACTGATCTGTGCTACTAAGATGTAAAATCTGCAACTGCTCCATAAAAAATGATTACTTTCGTCGAGCTCTTACACCGAAATTGGGGATACAGGAATATATTCCTGGCTCAACACTGATAGCACTACTGCAGCAGTTTTTTCCCCCCAGAATCTTATTCTTGTCAGGGTGGAAAAGCTTCTGAAACAGCATTTAAACCATGGGAGACTAAAACTCTCCACCGAAACCATTACTCATGAAATTCTTTTAGGTGGGTTAGCAGCTCCTTCAAGCAGGATGACCCACCCCACCTACTCAATGGTAGGGGAAACTCTGTACTGCAGCATAAAGCTCACTTTACTATTAAAAACCTCAAAAAACATAGTGTGGTTTGACAAAATTGACTTTCCATCCATTGTTTTTGGGGCAACTCCAGGTTTTACATTTTAATATTACAGTTTTAGCTCTTCAAATTCTGGCTATGGGAGAGCGGTTCATGTTCATAAAATTCAACTGCTTCTAGTCCCATAAATAATATACAAATTCTTAAAATATAGAGGCATTCTCCTTTAAGTCTTTCAGTCTTACTAGAAGAACTTAAGGTTCACATTAAGATACACAAACCTTGTACAGCATAAATAAGCAGATGTGCAATGGAGTCTGATCATGAAGCTGCACTCACAGTAATGTATGAGCTTGTAAAACGAGCCCAGCTGAAGAGGTCAACCAGTCTGTAGAGGCTGGCCAGCTTGCAGCGACTCTGTTTCTCCCCTTTGGCAAAGGACGGAGACTCGATGCCGTACAAGTCGTTGACTGGACTCACCATCCCTAAGCCTGGCACAAAACACATAAAGCATTAACATAATCATCTAAACAAGCTGCTTGTTATGCATTAACAACACTAAATTCTGATCTTTTTCGCTGAAACATTTACAGTATGTTTACATGATTTACTTCTACAACATTTAGAAGTTTCTCTCTGGGTCTAGCTAAAGTGTTTGTTATATAAAAAAAGCCTACATATAAAATTAGAACATCCCAGGGAGCTTGAGTGCACACAGCTGAATCACAAAAACGGCTTTTCTCAGAACTTCTAACAAGAAGCTGCAGGGTATTTTTGGACCATAATACTATATAAGGGCATTCAACGAAACAGGACCCCATGTTTTATGGCCACTTTAGCTGTATAAAAGAGCAGGTCTGCCTCAATTACTTCAAAGTCATTTACTACGGCCGCCATGTTTTCATTTTTCAAACAGTAACAGTTTCGACAGTCAAACTTTTTGAAAATGGATCTTTTTAACCCCAGGCAGGCTGCGCTGTGACCTCCACTGAAACACGGAGGGTAACATAATTGACACAGCAGACAGCTGTAATTCATTATTGGGGCTGGTCATGTGGGGCGCTTAATAGAAACATTCAAGATGAAGAATGCTGTCAACAAGTTTCTGCCTTTCTGCTGTTTCAGTGTTTTTCAATGTCACAAGAGTCTGAGAATTTCAGCTTTTCACAATGAAGATATTCAGGCTGCATAATGCATACCGACAGAGAGAAGACATGCGGAATGACAATCAGACACAAAGAAAACAGACAGGCACATTCACACACACACCCACACACACAGTGCCACTCACTGATGGGGGAAGTCAGGGGGCCGGCCCCTCCCAAAGTGCTGGCCATGATCAGGTCAGCTATCTGCCTCAGAGCCAGGAGACCTGTGGGGTTGTTGCCCTTTGTCATTTGATCCTGGATCAGCCCTTCCAGCTCATCTTTAAACACCTGTAAAAAAAAAAAAGGCAGATAGGTTATAAGTACGTCAAATAAAACAGTCCAAGAGAAACATCCTCCATTAGAAACATCCTGGGGAACTCAGACATTCTTCATTTCCCAAGCCTTTCCTCCATAATAGCCTGCTGTATGACAAAGCTGGATTGACTGCTTCACTTTGCCTTGTATGAGTCAGGCTTTTTTTTTTTCTTTTGGGCCGAGCAATGACTTGGTGAGGAGAGAGGGGGAGAGGCGAGGACAGGACAGGGGAAGAGCACATTATCCTGGTAGCTCATGTGTACCCAACCTAACCTTGACCTAGTTCCAACACCTTTTCAGGATCTGTCAGGGAGCACAGCGGGCTCTCAGACTCTCCTTATTACAAGTTTACACAAATCACGAAAGACCACTAAAAACCTCTTTGTCTGTGTGTGAAAAGAGTTGACTGGAGGGAGGAGAGGGGGGGTTTGTATTAAGCTTGACTATCAATTTATGCCTTCAGAGTGGCCTGTGAATCTTGTGCATCCCTTCCAGTGAAACAGCGCTATTCTCTGTGTGCCACAGCTAAGCTCCAGCATTCTGCCTCATCTTACCACGGTTCCCATGGTGATGAGATAAGTTCCACTTGTTGGGGCCTGTTATGCAATCACAGATGAGTGTGGGCTCATCTTATTTCCATGCACTTCATGGGCATGTGTTCACTGTATCTCCTTGTACTACATTTAACAAAACTGCACAGCTCAATTTTCCATCCTTCTGGTTTATATTATATTGTGATAGTATCAGCTATTATCCATCGGTATATATATACATAATGAAAACAAAGCAAAACACTGCAATACAGGTATATATTAAACCAGCATAGGAAATTGTAGAGAATATCCCCTTCCATTTACCTCTGAATATATTTGCTTAGTATGCTTCATCAGTAATAAATAAATATTGTAAGACACCAAAGATGCATATGAGATTCAATCTGATGTGTCAATATTTTAACACACAGCAGGGGGATTTTGGCTGTTTATCTCTGACAGTAGTACATTCCATTGTAGCTGCAGCTGCAGTCAAACACAGATTATCGCTGAACACCCGCTGTGTGTTAATAAGCTTGGACAAGGGCAATATGGCTATTCTACCAAGTAAACTGACAGCTAAACCCATGTCTGGTAGAAACACTGCAGAGTGGATGAAATAGCCTTCACATAAACATGAAAAAAAAACCCAAATGCAGTTCAATCCATCTTGAGTGAACTACAAAGGTTATACCACTCCAACCTTAAAAGCACTGTCCATTACTCAAGAGACACTGAAAGCTAATAGGGCACACATATCGAGCTGCGGGCTACGTACCGGACTCTGGAGGATCTGGGTCACCCTCTTCTTCTGCTCCATCATGTTAAAGTCCTGCCTCAGGTCCGGGGACATGTTCCTGGAGCGGAGGTACTCCGGGTCGCTCTCATCCACGCGATCAAAGTAGCGCTCCTTGGAGTCGTTGCTGGACAGCGACAGGGTCATGGACCCCGCCGTCTGCCTCACCTCCACCAGACTCATGAGTCTTCTCTTCACGTCCGCTCACTCTTCCTCTGGAATCTGTAAAGATGGAGGAAACAAAAAGTTAGAGCTTTGTCCACAATCACGCTGTCAAGGTAACGTGTGTCGGATGAAGACAAAAGATATGGGCACAATGGTGACTCACGTAATTACAGGGATGGAGACAATAGAGAGGAGGACAGTTTCATATTATTGAGGTTTTTATGTAATCTGCAAAAGGATATTTCAGCCATATCTGCTGTGCACATACACTATGGAAGTGTTTTTACTAACTACACTGTAATAACACAATGGTATCTTACCCCCACACCCCCAAAACACACACACCTATACACAGAGACAGACACACACAGGCACCACCTCTCAAAAGTCAAAAGTATTTTATTAATTTCATCAGTTTAGGCATAAAGGTTCACTCTCTCTCTCTCTCTCTCTCTCTCTCTCCCCCTTCCACCCAGATGGAGGCTAGCTGAGAAAGTGGGGGATGAAAGCAGCAACAATTTACCTACTTCTACTGTCCAGCCAAAAGCTATAAAGCAAGTCAATAGAAAACAACAGTGGGCCTCTGTAAGCCTCATGCAAATCAACTGGTTTGAATAGCTGTTAGCACCTTTGGTGTTGCAGTGTTACCTTTGGGGGGAGGGGGAGAGGAGGGGGGGTGGCTGAGTAGGAGGGTTACATGAGTGTATCTTCTGCCACTGCTACATGAGGCCTGAAGGAAATCAAATACTTTTAACCTCTACTAACAGAAGTAACTAAATGGAAAGCCAGGAGCCAATAGTCAAGGCATGAATAAGTTGTGTATGTTTTCACTTTCATTAGACCTGGAACTCAGTACACTGCATCAAATTACAATGTTAAAGCACTTACACTATGCAGATTGATGCGGGGGGGATAAATTACCCAAACGACACTTAGTCAAAGCCGTCTTCACCATTTAACTAGACTTTTTGAGACTTGAGTACAGTTTGCGCTGCAGCATCGCTCCAAAAACAACAACAAAACGGACAATAATAATACAGTAGCAAAACTTGATACTGTATGTGTGAAAATTTTACCTGAAAGAAACCGCTCAGTTCGTGAATTAACTGCCTCCAGACGATGTCGAATTTGCTGGATAGAGGCTCCAGAAATAAGAAACAAGGCAAAACAGGCGTATTGTGTTATTCCCGATTCGGATACATTGTGAAATCCTGCAGCGCGCAACTTCGTGCTTCTATCCACAAAGCGCAGATAGCCCGCTGCGTGTGTGTGTGAGAGAGAGTGAGTTGAAGAAGAGTGAAGAGTGGCTGCATGGAGGAGGATGTGGGTGTGTTTGTGTGGGAAAAAGGAAAAGTGACCATGTGACCCAACTTATCCACCCACCAGGCCTTCTGCCGAGTTTAGCGGGACAAAGGAATGGACACTACCTTCAGGCTTTTCTCCCTAACCAGAAATCACTGTATCGTTCCTATAATATTCATATAAGGACTTATGGTGTGGCTGTGATACTCAATAGTTTATAGTGACCTTATTTCTATGGTATTTTATCACCTGTGGAATCCCTGTGATATTCTTATTATATTCCTATAGGAACTTATTATAGGATTACAGTTCTTTTTCGCGAAGACTGTAACAAGGGTTTTGATTTTTTGATTAAAGGAGGAAAGTGACTACTCATGCATCATGTGAATTTCCCAGTGCAGCTCCCCCCTCTCTCTCTCTCTCTCTCTCTCTCTCTCTGTGTGTGTCTATGGTGTGTGTGTGTGTGATGTGTGCTTCATTAACTCTTACCACTTTAATAAATAACTGAGACGTCTGTGTTCCCATCGCCCCTGAGTCGAGGTTTTCATCAAAGCTGTGGCCCAGCATTACCAAAACAGAGCACTTCAAAGCCAGAACAAGTGCCTTCCTCTGTGAATGAAGAAGTGAGTGCAGCCAACAGAAGTTTTCTAAAACATAGGATGTTTGCTCGCAGAAAGCAATGCAACACAGATGTGGCCTTATAGAGGAGAGACTGCATGGTTTCTGCCTCATTCATTCACAATTAGAGGGCAATCTCAGAGTTAATCCCTCAACCACAAACACAACCTAAAACATTAAGGCTAGAATAATATATCCCCAAATTATACATTAATACATATCAATTAAATTAAGTATATAAATGGATACATTTCAGTTGACAGTCCAAACTGAACTGTGTCAGATGTAATATAAAGTCATTTATCCACTCATTTTTCTCAACTTCTTGGTAAAAATGACCATCATTGAATTTCCTGGTTTAGCTTTCTAGGAAAAGCCTAGAGCCCAAGTTGCAGCTAATGATAATTTAATGATAATAACAGCAAGAAACCTGGCTAATGAAATCTCATGATGGGCTGTTTCAAAACCACTTGCGCGCTGTTTTTGTCCAAGTGAATTAAATTGCCTCTATCACTGCAAACAGGAGATTCGATCGAGACTAAAGCGAATGCAAAGCCGCACAAATTTACTCTGTGAAGAGCAGGGGCTGCCTCACCGGTCAGTCTCTCCAGAGAGCCTTGTGGCAATATTCAAATCTCTTCCACATTATAAATGTTCAACAGTGAATGCAGCTATGGACGTTTCTCAGCCTGCTGCTCCCGCCAGCCCACACAGTTATTACCCTTTAATCACCCACAAACACACACACACACACACACACACACACACACACACACACACACACACACACACACACACACAAATACAAATATCTGGGTTTTTGGGGAGAGAGAGAGAGGGATTGGATCACTGACTGACATAACAATTCCAGGAAACAGAGTGGAGTCTGGGAGGCGGAGCAGATATGTGGACATATGGGGTTGATGTAATGAAAAGCAGAACTTTCTCACTGCGGAGCTGTGTGACCCCTCAACTCCCCATGGTTACCCTGAAACCCTGCCTGCCTGTTCTGGCACAGCTCCCACAGAAACCACAGACAAACTTAATACCTATATATACACACACCTATATATTATGCACAAACACACATATACACGAATACGAACGCACACATGCATAAATACAGGCAGCACGCAACATCCTCCCACCCAGCAGCCCCCGGATTCTTGCTGACTATTTGAACTTTCCAAGCAGGGCAGTCTATCTTGGAAGCATTGACCAAATGTCAGATGTTATTAGCAGAAACCTCATTCATAGAGATTACTGTTGAGGATATTGATGCCCACAGATAAAAGCACACCTTTGTCTTGTCACACACCCCACTGGAAATATCTTCCAGACACAAACACTCAAACACAGCCTGGATAAATCCATCCAAAAACATTTAGAATAGAAATATAATATTTCCCGAATGCATTATTAGTCTTCATGGGATAAATTTGAGAGATACCACTGTAAAAAGATATAAATATTGATGCAGTAACTCAAACAAACTTGCACATGACAGCTTGACAGGGAAAAACATGAGAAATAATGATGTGAAAATTATTACAGTTTATGAATATAACTCTGGTTCCTTCAAGAAAGGGAAGGAGGTAGCTACTACACTGTGAGACGAGCAATTTAGAGACCCAGTGTGAAGTCTGTACTGTCATGTTCATCGGACCAGTACGTGCTTTTGTGTGTCTGGGCTGACCCTGCCCTCATCTGAATCACTGTGCGTCACATGCTTATTTTCTCAATTCTTGTGCAATTCCCCTGACATGCAGAGTCTGCCTTCCTCACAAAATGGTTCTTATTTTCTACAGTCACCTCGTCCCACAATTGAGAATGTGTCACTGGAGCGTTGATACAAACTACACTTTATGTCTGTTGGCCTCTGTGTTTTGGTGTGTTGGTGGGCTAACCTGCCTGGCACTACATTAACATGTCTCTTTGCAAGAAAAGAGCTAGCAAACTCGGCTAGCCACACTGTATCTGCTCTCAACTGGGATGCGATTAGGCCTCGCTAGAAGAGACTGGATGGTGTTTTGGAATAGCCAATGTCCAACAGGTTGTAACTCATGGGAGACACACAGGAACAATCAAGGTCTCCTTGGCCCACAGTGCAAAAGTTGTAACTCATGAACTGACTGTGCAGAACTTGAAATATAGAGTGAGGATGGTAAAAATGTTTTAAGCACAAGATATAAAAAATAAATTTGAATTATAAGGTAAGCGGAGGGTAAAGAAAACACTCCACAATTGACTGGATGTAAGATTCAATATGGGCTTTTAGAATGAACAACACAATGTCTGGAGTGCTGCCTGAGTTGAAAAGTAGCCTAAAGCAGCTCGAAGGCGTTCATCGGACAAGGGTCTGAATACAAAATCATGAATAAAAACCAAGGCGCTCTTCCCCTATAAAGAAAATTAAAATCTTTATTAGGGTGGCATACCCACAAGGAAATCTAAAAACATATTAGCCACATTTACTCAGTTCAAGCAGAGCAGTCGTAAAGTCGATGAAGGCAACAGACCAATGACCACAAGCAAGCAATGCATTATGTGGCAAGGTATGCAAGAATGAGAGGAGCCTGAAGATCCATGGCATCCGTCAGTTTGACAGTGATGTGGATGGGAAACTGGAGGCAGGAGTTGGAAACCCTGAGACATCAGCACAAAGTGGCAGAATTAAGGAAGCAGCCTCTGGCGCTTCACAGGGCCGTCAGGAAAGAGCCTGAAAGCGCGCAGCCACCTGTTGCCCGGTGGATTCTCCCCTGACTGCACAGCCAGGCTATATGATGCTAGCAAGCCAGCACAATAGAGACAGGGATCCTTCAACTGCCTTGTCTCTGCCACTGGTGGGTTGGAGAAGGATTGTGATGACACACGGTTAGGTTGCTGCTCCAGCTGATCTGCCAGATGACCAGGCAAAAGCTGACGGATCCCTGTCCTTAACACTGGGCTAGCTTTAGCAACATGCTACAGTCTGTGCAGATAGACTGTGGGAATCCACAGACCAACAGGTGGCTAATGAAGACTCCTGCTATGCTGTAGCATTAGACAATGGGTGTGTGTCATCTAATAAAAAGGAGTAATCTAATAATAATGTGGCCCATGCATTGTCAAAAAAGGCGAATCCAAGGCACTCTTCATATGATTAAAAAGCTTTAATCAAAGGCTAGCTCATGGTCGAACAGATAAAATCAAGCCAACATGTTTCGGCCACACACGGCCTTCATCAGGGCATAGCAATGGCCCATGCATATTGTGTAAATGGTAAAGCAGTAGACAACTTAATTGTGAGAGGGAATAGGAAAACACATTAGTAAAGAGAATGACAATCTTTTTCAAAATCATTGTGCAAATCAATTTAAATTTAGTAATTTATTAATCGATTAAAGACAGGTTTATGAAATTGAATTATTAATTGACCTATTTGATTTAACTTATACAACCTATCTATGAATTCATCAATAATAATTATTACTGTGGCACAGAAAATGCTCCATACATAATCATGTAGTATTACTGTATTGTATGCAGCAAGTGCTTTTTGTGAATTGCCCTGTTCCAAATATCATTTCACAAATTTGGCTTTGTAATTTAATAAATTTTTGATAGTTTGGGCCTTTTTATCCTCAGGTCAGCAGTAATTGCAGGACATTCTTTTTGCCGATTTGTAATAATATTGGAATATAGAGCATCATTGCCAAGGCCAATCACAGAATGCTTTTACAATGAAGTCAGATCTTTTATGACCGTTATTTTGAAGTCAGTGGCTCAAACAGATGAACTCATGACCTCTCTTACAGCGGCGAAATGCAGAGGAATGAAAAGAAGCAGCATGTCTCTTTGTGTGTAACCTTCTCAGTGTTAAACTGTATTTCAAGCTGAGAGAGGGAAGATGCTAAGAGTCTCCACTCAGCCTGTATTCTCAGGTACCACAAATGTCACCACCAAGTGCGGCGGGACAAAAAATTGTAGACCAGAGTCTGCTCTCAGTGAATTGGTGTTAATGGGAATATTGCATAATATGGTTATCTGTTGCAGATATCTGCGGTTAAAACCATCTAAGGATTAATTGGACTAAATTATACCCAAGCTGAAAGTATTGTTAACATTCAGAGCAGTAGTATTTTTTAAACAATTATCCAGGTACTCGATGACCCATCTGAGATGTAAAACATGGATGATGCGAACGAATAGCGAATAGCTAATTTCCATAAAAGTATGAGCCAATTATTCACATGGAATATTTTGTATGTTAAAACTGTAGGAAAAAAAGTGATTTTACAGTCCCCCCCATCCCACATACACACACCGAAAGAAAAGAGTAATCAAATACTATTAGAAAAAACGAGTACTCAGTACAGTAACTACTAAATTACTTGTTATTTACATCCATAATTCAGACCCAAAATGTCCATTTTTCGATGAGTAATTTTTGAGAAAAAAACCCAACTTTTTTTCAGCTCTGTACCAGCTCGGTTGCTATAGTAACAGTGCTTATGCTGTCTGTGTCTGAGGCAAAATTAGGAGAGTGAATGAGTGAGGTTTAACGTCTATTTTTGCAGAACAGTGGGTGTGCTTTTTTCCTACTGACCAGTTTATCTTCGAAACATTGTCAGTCGTTGATTTAAGCCAGAAAATTATATAAGAAAGAGACAGAGGGAAAGCGACAGAGAGAAAAAGAGGAGAGATTGTGTATAGTGACAGTGTACCATCCAACCCAATAAGGCTTCCTGCAAAAGGAAATCCAACGAGGTGAACATATCTTCTCATCAAGGAGAAACACCGGTTGTGTTGCCTCCTTGACTGATTATTCTTGTCATTAGAGCATGAGGTAAAAGTTCATAATATTTCCTCATTAGCCGAAGCCATTCTCTGTGGATTTACTTAACTACTTAAAGATTGAAAGCACAACTGTTTCCCTTCCGACTAGAGTAGTGTATGAAATATTGGCATAACACTTAAAGAGCTGTGTCGGCCCGCGCCCACATATCAACTTCTGGTAATTATGCTTTGGCCCCTAAGTTGGGGGGGGGGGGCACCATTTTTTATCAGCTCAATGACCCTTGACCCTGAACCCAAGCTAAATGATACCAACTGTTGGAAGCCAGATGACAGCACAGTAGTCTGGAAAGCATCATTTGTGTTAATGCCTAAAACTATTAAAAGTTCCAGAGTATATTTAACTAATTTCACCAGCCATCATCTCAACTCATCTCCACAAAGTAAAAACTTCCCTTACCAAAAACTTGAATGAGAATATTCGAAGAGTGTTGGACAACTTGAAGACATTTGACATCAGTTAAATTCTCTAAACATTCACAGAAAGGAGACATGTTGTCTTTGGGATATAATCTTCTCTGGGATATACAATATCCTATCATTTTAACACCTTGTGCCTGTGAATGTGCTTTTCTCCAGTGGTTTTGCTAGTCAGAGAATATAATTAAATTGGTGTAATCCTGTAAGAAATGCTGCCTTACTGTATATGAGAGATGCTTTCTGCCCTCACAGACATTTGGGCAATTTAGATGATTGATTAGAGCACTTAATTATCCACACTATCAAATGGCTGAGCATGGTCTATTTCTGAAACACAATTAAAAGATATTGAGCGCAGAAGGGTTTAATTGCACTCTCTTTGGCTTTAAACAAGAACCATACCACTATCTGTTTTTTAGGTATACATTAAAATACACATTTACATTAACCTTTTTGCATCAACCTACAGGAGAAAGGTGGGGAGAAAAGAAAACTTTTACCACGGGAGTTTTTTGCTGCAAAACATAGGCATTGTTTTGATAACTTCACACAGCATATTTCAATCCACAACCTGCTAAAAATGGTCCTGCTACACTCCCACAGCATGGTGGGTGGCAACAACAGAGGCCACTTTGAACCTGAAACAATTTACATTGTTACAGTTGGAACGGTGCCTTCACAGCTTTAGCATGTAGAACTGCATCAGCACACACACACATACACACACACACACACACACACACACACACACACACACACACTGCAATCGTCTGGAAAGAGAACGGGTTTGTTTATCTAAGTGGAAGAGCTGGCTGTAGCCTCTGCTGTGGTTGTCTTTGGATGGCCTCCATGTTGGAGCTCTAGTGTCTAGGGTGCGGTTCACTTTAACCCAGCGCTGAGGTAGAGGGTCTGGCCGACTGAGTCTGACTCCTGGTAAGTTATCACATTCAAACCACAACCAGATTGAGAGGGTAAGTAAATTGAGCGGGAGAATGCTCTCTGTTTAGAAAACAGCATAGTAAAGCTGTAAAAACCCTGAGAACGAAACCAGACTGCTGACATTTACCATAATAAACAGTCAAATTCTACTTTTATGATTTTATTTACTGGAGTGAAAGAATGCCAAATTAATTATGAAATCGGTTTAGTAGTTTGATGGGCACAAAAAATGTAGAGTTGATCATATGATAAAACTTAATCTAACATAAAATTCATAAAAAGAAAACAGCAATAATCTATTACATGGGTGAAAGGGTTTGGGTCATGATCCACATTTTCAGTTTTATGGGTGTCTATAACTCACAATGCGGGACACAAGTATTATGAAATCCAGTGCTGCTCCAACCCCACATCTAAAATCAACAAATGCTTGTTCAGAGTAATGTTTCTGGAGGGTGACATTAATTGAAAGCAGCTGTTAGAAGCCGCTGCAGCTGCAGTTGCAGTTGCCAATACAGACGCAGACGGGCCAGTCAGGCTAGGAAGATGTACTAACGCTATCAAGATCTTGACAACACTGTAAAAACAAATGGAGACGATCAAGTCTACATGCAAAACAATCAAATGCATGACATTCTCACTTGGCTGCATTCTACCCCACTACTCAATACTGTATATACAGAGGGGAACCATTTATTATGATATATAAAAAAAAAAAGTATGAAAGCCTGTTACCAAGAAATTCCATTCTGATGGACCTTAAATTGTCCTTTATCTGCTATCAGTGCATTTAAAATAACCTCTTGCTCTCCAAAAGTTTCAAAGCCGATAGATCCTGCAATTGCACAGTGCCAGATAACTTACTTTGCTTTGATCTTAGCTAACTTCAAGCACCAGCGCATGCCTGTCATGATAGATAAAAAAAAACGTAAAAGAATAAAACTTACAATGTCTGTGGATTTTACCCTCTTCCTGAAGGAGAGAATTCTTCACTTTTTAGTTCAAACTCCCACGGTTCCACCAGTTGCTAGATAGCTGTTTACATTATCACTTTGAAAAGGGTCATCTGGTTTCCCAGAAGAGGAGAAACTGCTGCTTTCCTCTGATCTCCTATACTCCCTCAGCTCCTCTGTGACAGGGGCTGCCTATTCTCACAGCGTAGTTGGAGGAAAGCAAGAAAACTTGTCAGAGGAGGTTGTGGAGAGCAAGCTACTACATGGGACTGGTCTGGACTGAAAAAAGAAATGGGAGGGGCAACACCTCCACCCCCACAAAACACACACTAAATATCTTATATATACCTAGAAATACACATAACCCTGCTTTTGTAATGTAAGCTCATTTCCCCTTTTCAAATCTGTGTAAAATCTCAAAATTCAATGACAAGAAATTATTTTACAGGTAAAACTAAATGCTGTGTTGAGGAGGAGTTACTAGCAATTATACTATATCTCACAGTAAATGGAGAAAACTGCTGCAATCTCCTTCCAGTAGCTCTGCAAGGCATATTTTTCCTCAGCATAGTGAGTGCAGCGCTTGTTCTATATTCTGCTGTTGAGGAGGACATTGCACACAGCGAATGCTTGCCCGCTATCACCTCCTCCCACATACTCTCTGAGAGCGAATGAGTGGGAGAGTGCTGCTCTCCCTCTTTACTGTGCCACCTGAATACATCAGGCATCTAAAGAGGTGCGCTATTGCCGGGGAGAAAGTGGATAAACAAGACAATTACACGCTTTAGGCAGCGAATTGCCGTTCTGCTTGAGTAAAGAAGCAAACGCACAATGAAGACAAAGTGACACATGATGTGAAAGGGATGCAGAGTTGGGTTATGTGTAGGGCACAGTCGGGGTAAACCATGCATGGTCATGATAGGTGGGTGTGGGTGTAATTTGTCTTATCAAACATGATAAGAGGAGAGGAAACCCATCAAGCATCATCAAGAGTGTGGAGTATATGCTAATTTCTCATATGTATAGATCCCAGCTCTGTATGTCAACGAGCCTCTGTTGTTATTTATTATGCTTTAATGTAATAGCTTGATAAACACAGATAATATCCATTTAATGAATCACTATCTGCTTGGGAAGGGAAAGCAACAGGAAACTTTCCAGTGGTGATTTTATTTGGGTTGGCAGCAGCTGATGAGTTAAATTTAGATCTTTCTTTTTCCCCACCCACTATGCTGTTGTTGTTGTTGTCTTTTTACAGGCTGATAAAACACTCATTTCCTGAGCCTGCTGCAATCACTGAGCCACACCCGCAGGATACCCCCAGTCAAAAAGCACACCCAGCAAGGTCAAAGGTCACGCTCCACTGAAGTCATGTTATTAAAATAAACATGGTGTATGTTTCAGAAGCCTTAGCATACCATAACTTTAAACAATTCCGATGTATATGGTGTCATTATATCCACACACACACACACACACACACATATGAATGAGGCAGTTTTGAAAATGATAAAGTGACTGTGGAAACATGTAACTTTTGTTTGTATCTTGCTAAATGATATTCCAACACTACACTGCCATCTAGTGAAGATCAGGCACAACACTGACAGCAAAACATGTCACCTCTTCTTCACTGTCTCCTCCTGTCAAAAACATTCTCTTGCTCTGTTTCTCTGTCTCTGTGTATCTATTTCTATCCCTCTCTCAGAAACAAATAAAGGCTTTTAGGCACGCACACACTCACACACACACACACACACACACACACACACATTGCTCAATAAGGCGCTTTGGATCTCTGTGTCCCATTCCGGGAAGAAACTGGAATGAGTAGTGTTCCAATCATGTGTTATAAGCTCATTAACTTTTAACAAGATGTCACGGATATTTTAAGTTGTGAATGGTTTGTAATAGGTTATGTAAGTATAGAGGAATTAAAAGAGCAGTATGTGAGACAAGAGATTTTTCAGCAGGAATTTTACAGAAGAAAACATATTGTAGTAATGACTGTGAGTCTTGTCAGGAGCGCTGGCATCAAACCTTGGGCTAGAGTCCTTCAGAACATGTAACCATTCACAGACGGCTTTGAACGGTTGGTTTGTGCATCGCATCTGGACGGATGATTGTCTGAATAAGGCTGACATTGGCAGAGGTGCGAGTGACAAATGAGCAGCATCTTGTCAGGAAGGACAAGTGGTGTGGCTGTTTGCTCGAGCTGCTTTTATTTTGGCAACAACACAAAACACGCACCGCTGGTGTTGGACTCAGTTCTTGCTGCTCAGCACCGAGCCCAACAGTCTGTAAATAAATCAATGCTCCTCTTTTGGGGCTATACGGGGCTATGGTCTCTATATTCAAGAGCGTTTGCGGGCTGCCAGTCTTGCGGCGCGCTCTTGTCATTCAGTGGCAGGACGTGTGCCGTGGCCAGTTAGTCCTCCAGCTCCTCTGCCAGCATCTACTGAAACACACAGATATAGAATGAGAGGTTAATCAGGCGCGGGCTGCCCCTCGTCGAGTGGCTGGACCACTCCTGGCTCGCTTCCACCTTCAGCTCAATCCCTGCCCCGCCACAGTGAAAGAGCAGCACTTCTCATATGAAGAGCAAAGCTTGACTGGGCTTTCCCTTTTGTTCTATGTAAGAAGAAGGGCAGGGTGCTGTCAGACCAAATTCCCAAGTACTTGAGGAGACTGTCTCCGGCACAGAGCAATTAGCTGTTGGTTGTGATGGAACCAGCTGGGGTGTGCTGCTTCTTTAATTATACATAGATTTTGTTCTGCATCAACTTTGATAATATCATAAGTGATAATATAATTGTCAGTGTTCATTTTATCTCATTTTCTCTCATGTTTTGGGGTGTATATCATCATTATTCTGTTTTCCCCTCACACAATATTTTAGAAAAAAACATTCAATTATATAATGGGTTTCATTACCTGTCTGTTCTAAGTAATTTTCTTGACTACAGACAGTGCTAGCATTAATAATTGATTGGTAGAGAACTGAATCCTAAAATGACCCAAGATAGCCTAATGGCTGTTGAAGATGCAGAGTAATTTCTTTCTGCAGCGCCATAATAAAGACAGAAATAACCCATCTTTTTCAAACAATTATGCCCCAATCATTCCAAACAATACCAATGGACTTGGACAGGCTCACTCAAGAGGACGTGAGGCACTTTCCCTAACTCCAGCACTCTGGTCTAGCCTGTCTTTGAACTCTGTAAAAGCTCTTCATTTCATCACCCTCTTCAAACTACCCCCATTCGATAGCAGACCCTATCTTTACAGAGTGTGCACGCACGCGCACACACACACTGACACACACAAACACTGTCTCATACATATATATTACCCCCCATACTGCACCACAGATTGCCAAAGCCAGCTAGTTTGAAGAGCTGCAATATCTCCTGAGGTGACTCCACACCCTAATTACCCTCGGAACAGAGGCATAGATGGATATCTAAGACAGCGTCTCACTGAGTGCTGTGCTCCCACTGAATCCCTCTAAGGCAATTACTACTTCTGCAAAGAATCAGAAGGTAGGAGTAAAGAAGAGAAAGCAAACTTCGTTAAAATGAAAAGCATATCCCCTCCTCTGATCATCATGTTCTTGTCCTGCAGTTCCCTAAACCTGGCTAAAGCCCAGAATCACAGCAGCATCAAACTTACCAAACTGAAAGGGACTCGGAGAGCGCAAACCTCTGCCAGAGCTGAACAATTCTCCAACTTGCTGTTAAACCCAAAGACATCATTGCTATGACTTCAAGTTTAAGTTAAATTGATTTCTTCACCCTGTAAACATGCCCGAAGGATTTGGAATCAAGCCTCTATCTCCATTAGTTTTTATGGCTAAAAAACAATAATCATCTAATGGCGGAAATCCCAGTTCTGGATAACCACCAAACTCTAATTGTTTGTTTCTTTGGCCCAAAGCCTATCTGTCCACCGAATTTCATGGAAATAAGTTTTTGAGATATCCCGCTGACAGACAGACAAACTAACGGGCAAAAACATAACCTGCTTGGCGGAGGTAATAAGAGTGCTGATCTGGGCTAAATATTTCCACTTGGATCATTGTGAATGAGAGAGCTGAGAAACTTTCTATATTTTCTAGGTCAGTGGTTTCTAACATTGGGTCCTAAAAATCCAATCATTTTTTGCTATTTCTAGCAGAATAACAAGGGAACATGTCAATAAATCCTGCTTTCACTGACCTTTAATAGCCTAAATAAACTAGATGATCACTCCTACGCTGAGAGCCTTGATACTGTGATATGCCATAGTCCTTTGTTGTTAGAGTGACACAAGCTCTTTCTAATGTAAAACAATGTTTGCTGGAATTTAATGTGGGAACTTTATGTGGGAAGAGACAGTGCAATTTGTTATCTTTTTATTGACAGTCCCCCAATTTTTAATTATTTGTTTGATCTTCCTGAGCTTCAAAGGAACAAAAACATCTGCAATCTGGAATACGCTGCTGTGTTCTTCACATTTCTAACAAGCCTGGTAATTCAGATTCAAATCAGACAAGACAAAACTAGACTTGTTTGCAGCCTAGTGTAGGTGCTTGCAACACCACAAGATTAGAATACACACATTGCTCATCGTTAGAACAGGTTTCCCCTGCAGAGGCAATTGATAAAAACACTTCTGATCGTTGTCATCTGGTTATCCTTTGATCAGACCTTTAACAGAGCATCACATGTGCCCCGTCAGCACATGTCCGACCTGAACCCGATCTGAGCCTGTCCCTTGATGTGATTGTCATTGAATAGTTTATGAGGCTTTTCGCTGCGCACCACAATGACATAGTAGCAGCACTGTAGCAGAGCCATTCAGCTCTTTGTCGCGTTTAGTGAAGGGGCCACGGACATAACAGGTTTATCTCACCTCAATTTGATGTTATCTATATTTTGTCACTCTTCATCACTCTGGCACTTACTCAGAGACGCACAATTAAAGGCACCATGTTACACTGCTGTGTGTCAAGCCAGGACAGACACACTGCAAACATGACAGACTTGTTAAGTTATTTTATCTTGTATCCAGATTTATCAAGCTTATTTTAGGATTTTCTTTGTTTTTTTGTGAAATCATCTTACAGCACTGGCAGATAATTTTACCGGTTTAATAAAATTTGACTGTTTTCAGGATAATTTAACTTATTTCAGGACATTTACTTGGTAAAAGTGAAACTGTCTTGGAGAAAGTTTCTTAAGATAAGATAAGATAAGATAAGATAAGATAAGATAAGATAAGATAAGATAAGATAAGATAAGATAAGATAGCACTTTATTGATCCCCTTGGGGAAATTCAGGTGCCACAGCAGCAATTGACGGACAATACCAAAGAAGTAAAGAATGTCAAAGTACAGGTAATAAAGAAATAAAGGAAATAGCTACTAACATAGAATAAAGGTAATGAAAGATTTTCTTCATTGTTTGAGGATGATTTCTTGAAAGAAGTCATGTTGACATTTATCAAGTGAAATTTACTGCAACCAGCTGGATTATCTGCCAGTGCAGTGAGATAATTTGACTAAAAATATCACAAAATAGGCTTGATAAGTCTGGAACCAAGATAAAATCACTTGACAACTTGTTTTTTTTTTTTACAGTGGCAGCTGTTGAGAAAATATAAACTCTATTGGGTATGATTTCTATTTCTATTTTTCACTCATCCAAACTAAAACCATTATGATTCATTGCTAGCTGGTTCCTTTCCTTTCCTCTCTCAAACTTCAGTCTGATCTGCCAAGTTGGTACAGCAGAATGTACTGTAGAATGATTTTAATGTCTTTATTTCTCTTTTATTTATGTAAGGCACTTTGAATTGCCGTTGTGTATGAAATGTGCTATATAAATAAACTTGCCTTGCCTTGCCTAGAAGTATAGGTGAGTCCCTTCTGAGTGATTAAGAGACCAGGTGGCAGTCACTCCCTGCAGGCGTTTATGTGCTGACCAACAAGATGGCCGCTCCACCCGTGGATTATAAACTGGTGGAGAGAGTGAGAGAGTGAGTGTGCCAGCAGGCTTCTTTAATTGTATTCTCTCTGTGTGTTCCGACTGTGCTGATCCTGCCTATGCATCTTTAACGATGAAAGCAGGGAGGGAGTCATTTACCGTTCAGCGTAGAGAATGGGACCAAATGTATGATGAGTGTGAAGCAAACACACGGTCTCCTGAGTTCAAACTTCACTTAACTTTGGCCACAGCTGACGATTTAGATTCCTAGATACAACTCATCTCTGGCAAGACAGTGTTGCTCATACCCAAGAGGAAACCAGAGAAAAGCTTTAATGATTTTTTTTTTTTTTTTTTTTTACATTGAAAGGATTGTTAAGTCAAGTGTGAAACCATCCAATATGAATATTCTGGAGCTTTCCATTATTCACGAAGCAATTGTTGTCGCAGTTAAATTGTCCATGACGTAACTGATAAAGAACTGGACATGCAGTTATTATTGAGACAAAATCCATTTTGAGTTTTTTTCTTTGCCTCTTACAAAGGGTGAGCAAGAGCACATTATGAATAGATTTGTCAGTAATTCAGTAATAGACAATGCTGAATTATGTTTCAGAAAACTCTTTTTTTCTGCCTTTAGGGCGGAAGACTGGCTCCAGGACATTTACATATGCTAGTGGGGCATTTGTGTATATCAGTGTGAATTTTACTTTGTTTCAGACATTGTAATTTTGAGAGAACAGCAGTGAAATAAGGACTTTGCATGCCACTGACTTTTAGCATTTTATCATATAATGAGTCCTATGGAAATTGTATGCGCTGCTGACTCAATCAGGCCAGGAGTGTGCATGGGTGTCACAGATTTTTTTTTCATTGCAACTGTTCAGGCACTCTCTGCAAAACTATAGCTGTTCATTCTACCATTAATTTAAGGAATTTATTCATGCAGTCTACAGAAATACTAACTGCATGCCAAAGTCAGTTTTTATGATGTGAAAGCATGCATCGTAGATATGCACAGGGACCAACTGCAAAAACAAAGAGATTCAGATATTTATTCAGGTTACATTCAGGTGAAATCGTGCCTCTACTGAAAAACAAATACATACACTAAGGGCTAACTGTCACTGTGTCACAGAACAGAAATCTGACTTACATGGCTCTAATCCATTTAAGCACTTGTTTGCCTATTTTGCTCCGGGGTAATTTAAAATACATTAAAGCATTACAGCAACTTCCTATGCCGTGGTGGATTTTGGTATATTCAAAGCGTGTGCAGTTAATACGCGCTTGCTCTCCTAGTATGCACTCGACATTCACTCAATGGAAAAAGTAAAAGGATGTGAAGAGAGAGTCTGCAGAAAACCTGAGGGAATCTTTACCTGTAATTCAATACATTGAATGTAATAGATAGCAATGAAAACCCTTTTGGCTTATGAAATATAGCCCTAGGTTTGGTGCCGTACGTGGTCCTCTTGGTTGTCATTGTCATTATCACAGAGGTGCGTGGTTAAATGAAAGAATTAAGGTCATGACCCCAGTATCTTGGCTCTGATTCATGTTAGCCCGCTGTTCTGGGATTTGAACTGTAGCTCTTTGAAGACCACCTTCAATCATCCTAATGAGTTCATCATGCTGCCGCTGACTGAGATGTCCCCTGATGTCAGACTGCAGGGTCCACACAAAATATATTCCATTGTTGTAATCATTGATTTTTTTCACCGCCTTCCTCTAATACATTCATTTTTAATGATGTGAATCCTCTCCACGCTCCTCGGTGGCATTCACAGAATGACATGCACAGGATCCCCGACTGGCATGTAGTGCTCCACTCGTTAAACATGCAGAAAATCCCTTTGATGGCAACACATTTTAAACAAATGAGGACTGTGGGCTGTTCACATTGTAGGCTAGTGTTGCAAAAACAATACTCAGCTCCTCAGGGAGACAGACATCATACACTGAGCTGGTCAATGACAACTGTTCACTGGCAGACTGCATGGTGTCTGTGCAGATTTAAAGATGCATCCATTTCAAAATAAAAAACAGATATTGTAAGTCATTTTCATTTATGCGTGAATTTTCTATAGATCACATTTTCACATGAGAGGGTCCCACATACAGTCCTGACTCAAAGGGAACTGGGAAAGTCTGGTTTATATTTGAATTATGCAAACCTATCATTATTACATATGAATGAAATATGGAGTTAATTATAAAGATCAAATTTGAAAGAAGAGAGAGGTGCTGTCTTAACAAATCTGTCATCTCTTACCCATGCAGATACACGTCAACGCGTTGACACACACACACACACACCGGCACATGCATATGTGTGCATACACAAAGAAAGTCAGCTTACCTTGACTTAAAATTTGGTCTTCATAAGGCATTGAATATAAGTTTTATTTGCCTTGTTATTGTCTGTTTTAGCATTTGAACGATAGCTGCCATGACGGATACTTTTATGAGTAGAATTAATGGCTTACTCACCTATGAATGGCTTTATCAATTCCACCATGGGCCTATAATCTAACAAACAAATGAATCAATTTTGACTGCATCACAATGCAATTAAACCATCGTTAGGCGTCTAATTTACAAACATAATGAGATCAAAACCTCAAGAAACTTCACATTTGATGGATTTCTTCAAGTCAGAGCAATTTTCAGAGGGATGGCTTTGATTACTCAAAGAGCCACATCCTTTGAAAGTGACAATGACTTTATGTAGCTTATTTTCTCACAAAAGATCTATTCGAAATCACTGTAGAACAACCCAGACAGCAATTCCTTTTGTTGCTTAAGCACACCCATGTGAGTGTGATATTTTATTCATAAAGTCTGAAAAGTGTGCCACAGAGAA
Source organism: Centroberyx affinis (assembly GCF_046629955.1). Classification (NCBI taxonomy): domain Eukaryota; kingdom Metazoa; phylum Chordata; class Actinopteri; order Beryciformes; family Berycidae; genus Centroberyx; species Centroberyx affinis. Next base: position 293,633 of record NW_027279630.1, read on the forward strand.
GGCTAGGCTTCCTACGTCAAGCATAAAAAAAATTGGATGGTGCTCATAAAAGTTTTACCTCCTTTCAGAATGGCGAGTTCAGACATGTTGTCTTTAATTATTTCATTTCACATTAAAAGTTTGAAAACATTCACTTCGTATCCAAAAATGGGTATATTTTATGGTGCAGTCTGAGGGTATCCCCTTCTGGACCTTCCATCTGCATTCATAAAACATATGGGAAAGGTTTGGCGCATCTCCAATTACCATATCTGACTGGCTTTTCTCTGAGGACCTGTTCTTGTTTATATCAGATGTATGCTAACTGAGGAGAGAGACATTTATTATATGCTAACTATCCAGACTATGTTTCCTGCAAATGAAAAAAAAAAAAGTGCTGGTGTTTTAACTGTAGTGGATCCTGTAAGATAGTCAGTCACACTCTTTGAATGTTATCTACTACAGTTAGTGCAGCCTACTTCTATAACTTGTAGCTAATTTAGGTCTCTGAAGATTTTTGTCTGGATTTCAGATATCCTGAAATTAGGTGCAGAGTTCTTTGAATTATAAATCACATGGAAATGAATGCATCTGTGTGAAATCATAGGTTAGTATGTATGTTATGTCATATGTCCAGCGTTCAGATCCTGAATTTTGTTGGAACCATATGATAGCAGTGAAATTCATCATTAGGAAGAGTTTGCCCCAAAATTTGTAGCTTTGATGTCAGCAATATTTCCAATGCTGTCACATCAAAAATGTTCTGAGCAGCCACTGAACTCTGATAGTCTCCCATGTGAGATGCTTGTACCTCATTTGTGACATGCTTTTTATTTAAATATTTATACTTTTATAGGCGGCGTAGTTAGATGGTGATAAGGTCATGCAGTTAAATAAAGTATCAGTGTCATCACCCCTAACAGTGAATAGAATATAGATGCTTCCATAAATAGATCAGTAGAGAGTAGCTTGATGTCAGCATATGACTCCTCACACAGACTAATTTGAACCTACATAAGGCTTGTGAACACATTTCTGATGGCCCTGACAACTCTCTCTTCTCTCACACCTCACACCGATAAAACTCAACTGAGGAGTCTGCAAGCCTTTGTGTGTGCTTTTCACAGAGGCAAATCTCTGAGGAGCAGCAGTGCGTTGTGCTATGACAGTCAAACCTGGGACGTCTAAGTCCCACACTCTTCTTCTCTTCTTCCTCTCTCTTTCGCTTTCCTTGGCTACTGAGAGCAGGCAGAGCCTCCCCAATTAGCAGATTTCTGAGAAGGTGTTGTCACAGCTAGGGGATACAATTTACAGTTGTTAACGCCTATCTGAAATCACTGTCAGTGTCTACCAAAGATAATATTAAGATTGATAATAATCCAGAAAACCTTATGAGGTTAAGTATTGTGATGATTGATTGGACATTTTTTGATCAAGGGTGGCCTAATCCTACAGCACATCTGTGCAAGCTGCTTAAACCCCCCTTCTGAAATTGCTGTGTGCTGCCAGATAATGTAGACCAGTCACAAATCACACCTGCCTATTGTAAGCTGGGGGAAGACCTATGCAGCTTAGCCCAAAGCTGGAAGACGGTTTACAGTGGGGAGACTGAGAAAGGTTATGTGAGATTGGCACTGCTTTCTTCCCTGAATTGCTGTGGTTTCATTTATTATTATCTGACAGGAAACAACGAGCAGACAATATGCAGACTAGAAATGGAACATAATTTCACAAATCTCACTAGTCCTGGTGCAAGTCCTATGGAATGTCTTCACTGAATATCGCACCGACTGTGACTCATGCTGTAGAACTTCTTTTTGTTTCACAAATAAAAGAGCAACTATGATAAATCAATATTTTCCCAGCGTTAGTCTGAGAATAAATTATTTTTTTCCTTTTAATCTTTTTTTTTCCCCCCACAAGCAACAGGCAACCAGATCTGAGTCAAACATGAAAGTGTTTGCTCAGGGAAAACTCTTTGTACCTCATGGGCCGTACTGTGAAGCTGCCAGAATAATATCTTGCTAGTGGCATCGGAAGAGAAAAGACTCAAAAGTATTGATTTCTAATGGTGGCTTTAATCTTGAATGACAGCGCTGTGTGAGAGCCATTACGTGAAAGCTGCTCCAATGGACTCTATTGATTAATTTTGTCTTTTGAAATGGCAGCCCTGGGTAGTGGAAGTATATTTCTTTTATACAGATACAGACAGTCAATATGATGGCCTCCTATGCTATTGTTCCTGGTTTTATTCCTTAACTCCTTTTCCACTCAGAGCTCTGTGTGTTTTGGGAATGACATAGCCAAACAGAGCATGTTTGTCAATAGAATGCACACTGACATGTTCACAATTGAGACACGCCCTCTCCCTTGGTGTGGAATTGACTTAGTCTCATTTTCTCTTTATTCATATGCCATTCATGACAGTAACCTGCATGCTGCTGACTTCTGAAATAGCCTACAGTTTCTGTATACCAAAGCATTGTAAATACAAGCACACACAGCTGCAGCTAGAGTTTGGTAAAACATGCTGCAGTGCAGACTTGCTCTCTGTATAATTGAGAACTGGGGATAGCAGTAAAGGGACTGACCTATATGAAAGAAGCTGTGCATTTTAGACCTTCAAACCATTAAATTAAAACCTTCATAAGTGAAGATTGACAGCACAGTTGCCTTCCGTGCTTGGGGATTCTTGGAGAAGTGCTGCCAACGGCTATACCTCTGTCCCTGAGCTGCAGTGCAGGGTCAGCGCTGGAGATGGCCACTTGAGCTGGGTGTAAAATGGGCCGTAAATCACTGAGGATAAGGGACAGTGCATGTGCATGTGCATGTGTGTGTGTGTGTGTGTGTAGCGTATGTGTAAAATCTTCTACATTTCAATAATGTGCATGCGCAGAGCTATGTCTATAGTATGTATGCATGTTCACGCTTGGGCTTATGCGCGTATAGATAGCAGTGTATATGCATGTATGCATGTTGTGTATATGTTTCCATCTATGCCAACATTTGCATGTGCATGTGTGTGCCTTTGTGTGTGTGTTTGTGTGTGTGCAGGTCACCCTGAAGCTGCCAGACCAGATGTGCAGGAGTCTGGATTGTGTGGAGTGATGAGTGGCTCCCTCGCTGACTCTGCAGACTTGGAACAATGCACACAGGTCTCTCCAACTAATGAGCTCTCTATATAGAGAGCACACGGAGAGAGCCTCCACTCTGCCTAGGGTTTCAATCAGGGCCTCCATCATATCTGGGGACCGGAGCTTTTTATACTTCTGCTGGCGCCAGACCAAACTTGACACAAAATGCAAAACAGTATCAAGTACGTGAGGCGGTTCCAGTTTGTTTGTGTCACCGAGTGGAGAGTGACAGGTTCTTTGGATCAGGGCGCGTTAGGCTTAGTAATGCAGAGGCTACATCAGGCAGCAAGGCTATTTTTGCTTTAGAGTTTAGTATGCTAACAGACACGGTTTAATAGGCTGTGCATTTTCAGTGGCAAACCACTTCTAATTTCTGGGACTTCAAGTAAAACATGTCACAACCCTTTTCCAAATAACTTCAGAGGTATTTTGCGTGGCATAACATATCACATTTACACATCACAGCACAAGGACAAAGATGAATAAATTGTTTTAATGTTGCAAGCTTATTCTTTGGAAAGCCTTGCTCCCCAATGGACTGTTAAAACTGACTCAAGCAAATATTTAAACATAGGTTAGAGGGGCTTAGAGAGTGACGCAGCACCCTTGAGGCAAGTGTCCTGACTTCTTACTGAGCAATGACTTTACATTATTCATTTCGCTAATGTCTTTGTTTTTCAACTATGCTTAAAGCAGCACAGGACCACTACCTTAACTCTGAAATGCCTCATTGCCTATGGGAAGCTGCCAAAACATCTGAGAAAGTTCACTTAGTGCATTCAATAATCGAAAATCGCTTTTTTTTTGGTCAGCTGGAAATATACCATGAAAAGGGCTATAGCAAGTGTGTCTCATCATCATTGGAATCACCCACAAGGGGGGAAAAAGTTTTATCATCACCAGTAGCTGCAGACTGATAGGGGGCATAAATTGAAACCTAGCTGTTCTAGTGCTAAATATGGCTCTAATGAGTCAGAGAGTTGTGGGCTTTTAACCCAGGGTAAATATTTTTACCTGCCTTGTGGTTTTTAACCTCAGGGGAGACAGTAAAAAACTCCGCCCCACACGTTTTTGGACTACCGGGTGCATTAATACTGTTATCTAAGGTTGGTAATGCTGAAATTTCTGCACAAGAGGCAGTTTGGAATGCAAATCTACTCTTATACTTCCAATCATAGCCTGGTAGCAATATCATAAAATATTCATTTTCACAGGAACCCTATTCTGTGGTGGTGCAAAATCCTCTGCCTCTGATGGAGAAGTACAAAGATAGACTCACATACCCTACAGTGCTCCTCTGCCATATCGTGTACCTGTCAGGGAAATTACAAAGACTCGTGCGCTCGTGTCAGATTTCAAACGCCTAACCTTTCCGTCTTAGATTTGTGTTTCTCTGGCAGCGCTAAATATATGAGATGCCCTCTAGTATCTTACAAGCTTGCCGTTTTGATCTATGAGGTTGTGATATAAGCTTTGGTTAATAATTGATGTCTGGAAGGATGTCTCTCTCCTACCCCTTCACAGGACTCAAAAATGACATTCCTGAAAATGAGAGGGGTCTTCTGCAAGATGAAATGTTTCACTTTGTGAATTACTGATGCACTGTGTGGGAGTTCCCACCCCCTCCCTCCTCCCTCATAATTGTGCAAAGTTCAGTGTTTTTAAGTTTGCCATGGCCTTTAGACTAGTAAGGAAAGGCTGCTCTGACCTCATTAGTGGTTACTGGGTAGCATATGGAGTTAGTGATCTGTGTCCTGAAGTTTCTATCTGTATGCTAAACAACAAAAATGACCTTCTCCTTTCCTCATATGTGTCTCTCCATGACTAATTAAGAGGGGAAAAGGGACTAGAATACAACTGCCTTGCATGGGGGAAACATGACAACAGCTTGTTGCAGCCAAAACTCAAGCGCTACAGGAAGAGAGTATGCAAGCCGAGCCAAAGTAAAATCTGGATTTATTCAGTTCCATACCACGCTATGTGACACAGCAGATCTATGGATGTACTGTATGGATGGATGCATGATAGGGGGATGGATCCACATATGGAAGGATGGGAGGTTGCCAGCTGTGGGAAGTTGTCGGAAATATAGGTAATAGCAAAAGACTAAAAAATTAGGTGTTTGGAGCAGTTGAAGACAATATAACAGCATCACAAATTAGTCTCTCCCTATCATTTCACTTTAACCAACTTAATCTCACAAGGCCATTCATGAAAATAACTCCAACAGTTGCAGACTTGTCATCTACTGAACAACTACACCTAAGTAGACTGACCTTGTTACAGGTAGGATTTATAACAGTTTCTGCACAGGCACTTTAACATTGATTATTTCATGGTCGAGGTGAACAGCCCACTTGAGTCTAAAAAATTTCATCTAAATATTGCAGTAGCCTGTATTAAAAACTCTGAAACTCCAACTGACAGCGAGGAGTTGGGGCAAGGTTGATACCTGTAAGAAAGATTCTTGTCCTACTTCTTTGATAAAAAAAAAGCCCCAAGACAAAGAATTAAACAAATACCCCAGCAATTATTTAGCACCAAGTGATTCGGTACCCTCAGGTGAATATATCTTTCTTCTATCGTTATTACAGTGTAATCGATATAGCTACAGAATACTGTGTTTTATTTGCAAATTGAGAAAACAGGGTGAAAGGAAACTTTGATAATATTGATAAATACAAGTCTGGGTGTTTGGGTCATGGTTCTGTCTGTGTTGCAGTTGGGGCTGATGAGGAGCTGATATGAAAGGTAGAACTGTGTGTGTAGAAGAACCTGATTTGTAGAGCTAAATTATTTAAATAAAATAGCCATTGCACCATCAGGTTTGTCCTGAATATCTCCTAAAGACCTTCAGGAATACTTTCCAAATGTTTATTCAGTTAATTTGATTAAAAATGTATTTGGACACTGGAGCTTATACCTCAGGGGCTTCTGGATGCCACATCTGAGCACCATTTTAATTCACAGACCAAAGTGTTGCAAAAAGGTGACCAGGTCAAAGAGAAACACAGAAGCAAATTAATTAAAAAATTAATTAAGACTTCTAACTTTCTCACACAGACTTAAAAGTGGACCTAGAGGAAATCTAAAAGTCTTAATTATAAGCTATTTCGGGAGACTTTCAGAGCCCCTTTGCCAACATTTCTACCAGATATTGCTACGGTGGCAGCCAGGATGTCTTGAATGAAAGGCTGAAGTTTCTTCTTTTTCTCCACAGAGGTCAGAACAGGTCAAGAAAAGTCTAGCTGACTTTCCAGGTTTCCACTGAAACCTGAAGTCACTCCACAGGAATTCAAATTGGTTGATTTAAAATAGTGTGATACAGTGCACCTAGCCACATCTCCCCAGGTTTCTGTTTACTAAGGAACAATAAGAAATGGGGCTGTAATATGAAGTTTTGTAGTGATGCAAAATTTGTTACCTGCCCATTTCAAAGGGAAGGAAACTCAACTGTATCTTTATTCTAGAAACATCTCCTCAGAAATTACTTATTACTAGATTTCATTAGAGGCGCTGCACATGTATAATTCAATGTCACTATACTGTTGAGCCAGTGTGACCATTTGTTAAACAAGACAAATACTTTTTCCAAACTATATTTCTAACACATTTCCATCTATTTCCTTGTTGGTCAGCATGGAAATCTACGCACTACCAGATCTAATGACTACAAAATTTCATTTATTATATTGCACTTAATTCTAGTTAAATTTTAACAAGCTATGGTTTCATTATATAGCCCATATATTGGATCTTGGACAGAAACCTTTTCATCCAAACATGCATAATAGATTAAACCATGATATATTTTGTGATAGACCATATCCATACATGATCATGGATTCACTTCTTTTCCCTCCGCTGAGCTTTCTTTTTCTGAGCATTTTTCCCCCCCTGGCTCTATCTTGGTCAGTGCAGGAGATTTTGGTGGTCAGACCAACAGACACAATCAGACACAACAAACACAGTGCAGCTCAATGGGTGTGGATCTATGCAGTAAGTCTAGGTGGATCTAAATGGGTTGGTTGGTAATGCTGGTAGACATTAAAGTGAAACAGATTTTGTATTTTGAATATCTTCAGTTGCAAAACAACCTGTGTTGAACTCAAACAAAAATCAATACAATATACAGTATATGGCAATTAATGTATGCATTGGAGCTCTTACAAACTTTCTGGTTGCCACTGGTTCGCTTATCAAATTATTCATGAAACAGGACTAGTTTAACTAAGGTGGAGAAGCCAAATAGCCTCATTCCTCCAATAGAAATACTGCCCTTTGTGCAAATCAGGAGAGCACACTCGGTTTGGCTCAATTGGCCAAGCACATACTGGCAAGTACAACACTCAGGATTCAAGACTTATGGTGAAAAAAATAAAGAAAAATCCTCCTTGCGAGTTGAATGACACCTCAGATAGGCCTAGGCTGCAGAATACAATGTTATGTCAAGTTTTGTGGGAGTAAACAACCCAGTGGACGGACATGGGACCACTGCTCTAAAACACAGCAATTACCAAGGTTTTCCTCAAGGTATAATGTTTAATTTTCATGCTGCTCTTTCTTTCTACATTGTTTCCTTGATATCTCACTAAAAACATGGACTGGTGCTGTGAATAATGAATGCCTGCAATGTCGAACAATCATTGTCCTGCTCTTTTAGTTTGCATGTGCTAAGTGCTTATTAGGGGCTGCATTAGCCTATAACTGATTTTTGCTGGCGTTGTTGAGGCTATTTGCGGGACGCATAATGTGAATATTTTAATATGATATAAATATAATATCTTGCCAGAATAATCAGTGAAACGATAAACAAGGTTGGGAAGGGCATAATCTATGAAAGTATAATCAGAAAAATGCATTTATCGGTTGAGAGCTTACTATCGGTCTTATAGGTCACTAATTGACTGGTTAACTAGTCTACAACCCCATACTTCAGGGCTTTAAAAAGTAGTAGTAGTTTTCTCTGGTGTGTTTTAACATTATTCTGAAAATAATAAAAAATGTACAAACCTGGAGCACTGACTCAGTTTCTTTTCTTCTATTCTTAGTTGGAGCCATTAATGGGTTTAGGCCCATCACACTAATATGTAGTTTTTGCTATGGTCATGAACATCCATTCTGGCTTCACAACAGGAGTGGAGTGAGGGAAAATCTGTAATTACCCTGTAGCGTAAAACATCAATTCCTTATAGTTTCCTCTAATTGTGTGCAAAATGTGGTTCTTTCAATATGTATTCATATGGATTTGGGGGAATGTTTGGCTGCTGTTGTTGTCTTATTGTTGTTTTTAAGCTGCATTAAGGCAAATTCTAATCAATGATGTTGACATGGCAATAAAGTATTGAACTTGAACTTGAGTCACAAAGTGCAAAACTTCCCAATATAGCTTTGGAAGGAAAGGATGAGAGGACTTTTCTAAGGAACCTGAACATACTGATAAAAGAGGGCTGGGATCCCAAAAGAATAAAGCCTAAATAGAGTTTTGGAGGACTGAAGTTTGGTTGAAACTGTAATGGCTGGAAAGGTACTTTAATGGGGAATTCCACCTCATTGATTGCAAAATCTGTGCTGAATATATTAAATGCTTCAGAATCAGACCTTAACTGCAAGGCCTGAAGGTCGACGAACAACATTATCTCAAAAGGGAATGAAGCAGCATCTGTAATAACTTTAACATAAAATAAGACGGGAAGATGTAAAAGAATGACAGTAGAAGAAACTCTATATTTTTTAACTATATGATTTTATCCTTCTCATAAGTAATATTACAGTTACACTACACTACAATTTCTATTAATTAGGTTGGACATTGATATTTATGTGTACAGACCTGTTAATCACATTTACGATGTATACCTTTCTGTAAGTAACACAGTAAAGAATCTTAACAATTTGTTATACTGAGAACATCGCCAACTACAAAGGATTCCCTAAAACCTTCCACCGAATATCCCCCCACTTCAAAAGAGAAACAAAGGGATTTGTGGCATCAAATGGATATAGCCTGCAGTGTTTCTTAGGGGTCAGAACACTTAACCTGCTGTCTGTATTGCATTTCACCGTATCTCTCAATAATGTAATTGAAATCATTATTTGAAAAGGCGATTTTCTCTTCTGGTGCCCCAGAGGTGTGTTCAGCACTAATTGAAGTGGATGTCTCAGGTGTCCATCATTAAATTGAGCTATACTATTGCTACCTCGAAGCCCCTCGACTCAACATCAGCGGTACAGTAATACATGTAAAGCCAAATGAAAAACCCTGCACAGAAGTTCACATTCAATTTATCAGCAGAAAAGTAGGATTAGGTATACATAATCATTGCATGGTGGAAAGAGAGATCATCTTACTATGGTAAGTGCGTGTGGTTTTAGTGGCACACGTACTGCTGCTGCTTATACTCAATACCAAGCCACAGCGGTGAAGGCAGATGTTAGCTGTTCAGTTGGAGCAGAAGGGGGAGGGAATGTACTGTGCATGAATAATGTCCTGACTGCCTTTTGTCCTTCTCTGTTGACTAAATTCCCTTGCATTTTCCTTTTGGGGGTTTATGCATAGGAGGTGTATTGCTGTTTTTGTTTGTTTTTTTCCCTCCTCATGAGCAACACTGTAATCAGGAGGGTTGTGAAAGTGAAGCTGACATTAGAGTGGAAAAGGTCTATTTTTAAAGACGGGCTACGGCGCTCCTTTCTCCTTTCATTGAATTACTAGTTTTGTTTAATTAAGAAAACAGAACAATCCACCAACACGGATTACTCTCGCCTCTCTTTCCTCTGTGTGCCTTTCACACCGTCTGCTCACAAGTTCCCATCATACTGTAGCACTATGAGCTGAGGGAGTATAGCGCAGTTTGTATTCAGTCTGTGTGACAGCCAGCAAAGCAGCAATCTTGTCTGTCGAAAGACAATGAATCCTCTCAGCTGCCATGTTGTGCACACAAATGTGATATACATCTTGTTCTGAAATCCGTCACCTTGCAAAGTGAAATTTTAAAACTGAGAACAAGTCACACTCATCTTATAAGATCCTCTCTGGATAGGATCTTTAATGGGCTCTTTGCACATACCACATTCTACTTGTACTTTCTTTCGCCAACATCATTCTTTTTTATTTTATCATATGATCTCAAACCCTCAATATAGGGTTCTTAGTGTATTAATTATTGATTCTGCAAATATTTCTCAAGACTTTTACACAACTCCCTACTCCCTCTGTAACTCAAAATAGCAGCCTCCTTCTCTCTCATACAAGCAGTAGTAGTAGCAGTAGTAGTAGTATTTTATGAATCCCTCTCTGAGAAATTTGTTTATCATAGAAACATCACAAGCAATGCAAGACACAGTACCAAACAGGGCATACACAAACCAAACAGCACATACACATGCACAACCAACCATCCATGTCTAAACTAAGCAGACAGGTCAGGCAAAAATCCATTATGATCATTCTGCAATTTCACTGTAGATTAATCTGAGTCGCAGCAAGCAGAAACTACAAGTTCAAAATACATGCAAAAGTCACATAGAAAATGCCAAACACTCTTTTGCATTTCTATAGCTGGGCCAACCTTTTAGTTTACATTACAGTTCAGAGTTGAGCTTTTTAGCCAGTGTTCTCCATGATTGAAATTCTCAATCAGCCATCAATCTAGATTATAGACTGGTTTCCTCTTGTCTGGTGGGGGCTAACTGAAACAGATTGAGACAGCTCTTGCTCACTGCATCACTAATGGCTGCCAATGAAAGACATCTCTGTGCTGTTGACCCGTATGTGGAACAGGAGCACGTTGGAGCTCAGAGCGATGGGGGGAACAGCTCAATATAGAGAGTCTCTTCGGCATCAGTCACCAGTCAACAGCATCCTCATCCTATTGACTAAATGTTGCCCAGAAATAGAATCTAATCAGAGGGTTAGGACAGGCTCTAGTTCTCCTAATGGTTTACCATTAACTGGCTGGATCAAAGCCCAAAGTATAGTGAAATGTGAACAATATATTCCAAAGGTTCTGCACAGACATACTGTAATAAACTATAGTTAGCTGTATTTTTTTTTTCAAGTTAATGGTTGACAAGAGTTGAGAAGAGTAAGCCTAGGGCAGCAGTGTCGATCAGAGTAGATTGATAGAGAATGTGATAATAACATACTTACCTCTGGTTTGGATTCTTCTAATCATCATCTGTCAGAAAATCCTTTAATAACCTGAAAAGAGGGCACAAAAGACAGTAGCTAAAAGTTGGACAAGATGCAGAAACACTTTGCTCCATTCAGCTGTGTTGAATGGATAATGCAAGAGTGTAGCCTAATTGAAACCATTTCCAAGCCATTTTCCAGCCCGGCCTCAACAGACTCATTACCTGCATGGCATAATAGACAGTGAACACAGGCGATGGTGTTAATTGATTATCTAGGTCTCAGCTAATGGAAAATGCACAGCCTGGATCTTCCATAAAGCCCCTGTCAGGAACCTGTCTGTAAAGACCCCCAGACTACACACAGTAATCCCCTGCAGATTTTGCCCCAGGGACCCCCAGATTTGAAGATTTTTTAATTTTTTAAAAATGATTTGGTTCAGCTTTTCATAATAACCTACAAGTGGAAAGATGATGATGTAGTCAAATCTTGCATATTCACATATATGACAAAACTGATCAATTAAAAACAGGGTGAAAGTATTGGGGGTCCATGCGCCTCACTTTGAGAACAACTGGCCTGTGCAATGCTTAAACCATCATTCTGTAGAAATATAATTTGAGTGCAAATCTAATTTAAGTGTAGGCCAGTGTCCAAAAAGTCATTGTATTTCCATCAAGGTTGAGATGAAGATGCGGGGGAATAGCTCCTTTCTCCTATCATGCAGGCTCCAGCCTCCAGCCCCTCCTCTAGTCTAAAATGCATCGTTTGCATCAGTACTTGGGAACACTTGTCCGCGCGCCACCGCTCCCTACAGTGCATTCACTGACTCGACTTTCCAAGCTGATGACAGACAAACCCCCAAAGAGTAAAATGATATGTTTTTAGCACGTTTGAAATCGGAATTAACGTAGAATGGAGACGCGCCTCGGTCGCTGCCTTTATAGCCTTTTTGGCAAGTGGATTTGGCTCTTCACCTTAACTTCCATCCCGGGCATAACAAGAGCGGAGGTAAGGTGCATTCCCTCATGCCAGCTGCCGGTTATCAGAGCTTTTCCCAGGGAAGTCTCGGCGCTGGATTTGGTTGATTTTGGCGAGGCACCGGCTGATGAATCGGTTGGATTTACCGAGGGGTCAACGGATGCCAAATCTGTGAACAACGCGGACCGAAAGCACAACAATGCGGAATTTACCGAAAGTTCGCTCAAAGTACTGCAGCCGTTGGGAAATAACACAGTTTGTCTCCAGAAGGAGCCGTTTAACGGTCAACGAAAACTTCCCGAAGTGTCTCCTCAAAGTGCTTCACGCGCGGCAATCCCTTCTCCCAGCGCCGGCAATATCACCGAAAATAGCAGCGGCGAGGGAAAAAATAACAGCTTCTACGGGGGAAATGGGGCGCAGGTCGGCGTGTCGGTAAAAGAGGACAAGGTTGTGGCCAGTTTGAGGAGTTGGTGCCGGAGACGAAATAAGCGCAGCGCTCCAATGGCGGAGCAGAGCGGAGGGACTTGGTCCGGATTCACATCTGACGGAGAGGATGCCTCGTCTTCGGGTCAGCAGGAGTTTCACTTGACAAGTTCCACATTTGCACTCACCGGGGACACGGCTCACAACCAAGCCATGGTGCACTGGTCTGGCCAAAATAGTAGCGTAAGTAGCGTCTTATCATGCGTGGATTTCACTTTTTTTGACGCAGTGTGGTCAGTATTCAGTGATAAATCATGTGTGGCGACTTTAGTTTAGCTAATATGAGGCGTCAGAGTGATAAGTGTCTACTGAGAATGAGCTGGCAGACCAGCAGACACAGTGGAGATTAAATGTGAGGCTGCATGGTTTAAGGGAATCAGTCTTGGTGTGTCTTTCTTTTCCTCTCTCTCTCTCTCTCTCTCTCATACGCACACGCACATGCACACACACGAACCATTCTGTTGTCTATTGGTTAGCTGATTTGGCAGATGGGCTGAAGTGTACAGACTATTCCGTATTTTAGTCTACTTCTTCAAGCAGATTACAAGTTGGACAGGTGTTGCGTGTGCTGTATAGTTTAAGGGAATCAGTCTTCTTGGTGTATGTCTTTATTTTTTTTCTCTCTCTCTTGCTCTGCTCCAACATGTCTCCCATTCTCATTCTCTCTCTCTCTCTCTCTCTCTCTCTCTCTCTCTCTCTCACTCACACACACACACACACACACACACACACACACACACACACACCACACACACACACACACATGAACCATGATGGTTAGCTGATTTGGCAGATCGGCTGTAGTGTAAAATCCATTCAGTATTTTACTACAAATTACAAGTTGGACAGGTGTTGCGTGTGCTGCATAGTTTAAGGGAATCAGTCTTCTTTGTGTATGTCTTTATTTCTCTCTCTCTCTTGCTCTTCTCCAACCTGTCTCTCCTATCCCTCTGTCTCTCTCTCCCTCTCTCTCTCTCTCTCTCTCTTTCAGTCACACACAGACACACACACACAAATGTGGGTCAAGCTGTTGTGTATTGGTTAGCTGATTTGGCAGGTGGGCTGGAGTGTAAAATGAAAAATGTATTACAAGTTGAACATGTGTTGCATGTGCTGCATAGTTTAAGGGAATAAGAGTATCTGTGTTTTCTCTCTTGCTCTCCTCCAACCTCCCCCAATGCCCTGCTTCTTCCTCTCTCTCTCTCTCTCTCTCTCTCTCTCTCTCGCTCTCTCTCACTTATGCACGCTCGCTCGTACACACACACACACACACACAAACCATGCTGATGTGAATTGGCTGGCTTGATTTGGCAGGTGGATATGTGGGTATTTCACAGATTACAGTTATGCTGATCATGTGTTGCATGTGCTCAAGCATTCACATTTTTTCTGTTGCAATTTGTGCTAATGTAAGTGAATAGTAGTGCAATGTTCTTGAAACCCATCAACACTGAACTAATTCCTTTATACAAAATGCATCAGCCACATCAGCCTTGGGACTTTTCATGAACAGCCTCAAAATTTTAAGTTGATCTCCTAGTTTCAGTGGACAAATTTGAAATCCTGAAATCTATCTATCTATCTATCTATCTATCTATCTATCGATCTATCTATCTATCTATCTATCTATCTATCCATCCTTCTATTTATTGACTTACTTACTGTACTGCAGTATGCACTCTCCTGCAAAATAAGGAGGGAGGCGAGGCTGGGGAGAAGGTTAGGTACTGTCTGCTAGACTGTAGCTTAAAATAAAGCACACACATTGTGTTCTGAAACATAAAGTTCAGCTATGTTGGGAACTGGAGGGTTGTAGTGAATCCCCATTATAGGTGCATATTAAATAGGTTTTAAACCATTCAAGTTCTCTAATACTTGACAAACTATTAAATCAATTTTTTGGTGTGAAAGTTGCAAAGCAGAGAAACAAAACAAAAAACTCAGAAAACATATAAATTCTAAAAGGCAACATTAAAACACCAAAAACAGCTTGATTAGAAGTCTTCCAACTAGGGCTGCAACTAACGATTATTTTCATTGTCGATTAATCTGTTGATTATTTTCTCGATTAATCGATTAGTTGTTTGGTCTATAAAATGTCAGAAAATGGTGAAAAATGTGAATCAGTGTTTCCCAAAGCCCAAGATGACGTCCTCAAATGTCTTGTTTTGTCCACAACCCAAAGATATTTAGTTTACTGTCATAGAGGAGTAAAGAAACAACCAGAAAATATTCACATTTAAGAAGCTGGAATCAGAGAATTTGGACTTATTTTTCTTAAAAAAATTACTCAAACCGATTAATCGATTATCAAAATAGTTGGCGATTAATCGATTAATAATCGATTAATCGTTGCAGCTCTACTTCCAACCAAAGTTTACATTTTTGAACTTTGAAAATTACATTATCAGACTATTGTCTTTCTAAAAAATGAAATAATATAGTGATAGTGTCCTGGTGACTCAGACAGCTAAGGCGCATACCATTCATATTCATGATGTAATGTGTTTGTGTGTGGCTTCCCACCTTTGTCACATGCCACACCCCTCCTCTCTGTGTTGGTGAACGGCAGTTGGTCGCCAAGGAAACTTGCGAGTTTTTCCAACTGACCTACGCGGCTCGTTGGCTGACTGCTGTGCTGATAAGGGTTGTTTTTGCCGAGCAAGCTTCTTAGACTGTGACCGCCTTTTTACTGACCACCATATATGGTCACTCTAATATTAATAATACCATCAGGGATTACTAATTCTAATGTTTTAGTTTGATTTAAAATCAGAATTATTTCCTAATTTGCCAAGTTATTATTTGTTCAAAAAGTTGATCATCTAATCCTAATGATTACAGTCAGTTCCCCCTGCTATGAGCGGATTTGAAAGAGGTGTGAGGCAGGCGCACATCAATAGACGACCTTAGCTTACTCTGAAAACAGCATGCCGCATTTAGGGAGAAAATGAATAGGCACACTTACAGAGAGAGGTGCGAGGAATAGGGAACTGGTGAAATTCTTGGAATGTGCTTTTATGCACCTACTCGATATCTTTCTCTGTCTGTCTCATTAATCCGACCCACACTGTTTGTGTGTGAAATTCCTGCTCTCAAACCAGCTGTTTCACTTCAAGCAGTTGTCCAAACACATATTGACTATAATAAGCTTTTTGCACATCACCTGTCTATTCAAACAGCTATCCTGTTTTACTGAAAAAATGGTTGCCTACAATTATTAGCTAATCTTCACTGTAGAGCTGCAACGATTAATCGATTAGTTGTCAACTATTAAATTAATCGCCAACTATTTTGATAATCGATTAATCGGTTTGAGTAATTTTTTAAGAAAAATAAGTCAAAATTCTCTGATTCCAGCTTCTTAAATGTGAATATTTTCTGGTTTCTTTACTCCTCTATGACAGTAAACTGAATATCTTTGAGTTGTGGACAAAACAAGACATTTGAGGACGTCATCTTGGGCTTTGGGAAACACTGATCGACATTTTTCACCATTTTCTGACATTTTATAGACCAAACAACTAATCGATTAATCGAGAAAATAATCAACAGATTAATCGACAATGAAAATAATCGTTAGTTGCAGCCCTACTTCACTGTGTGGAAAGTGAGAGTCAATCATAGGTGCCTCCCTGAGTAGCAATACACCTGAATGCATGAAATACAAAAAGAAAAGAATTGGCACACCATGGCCCTAGACAAATGTCAGATTGTTATTGATGTAACCATCCACAGACATTCACCCTTTGGAGCACCGTTGTCATTTGTCTGAGGCAAATGGGGATAAATTATCAGTTAAAGATCAAATCCTGAGCAAGAGTGGGGGCTACTCAGGATGGACTGAAATATGCTCTTCATCATTGCAGATCATCACAAGCTGTTAATTACAAGAATGTGCCTTGACTCTTTCCATAGCTGGATTAAAAACACTGACGTGATAATTGAATGTATGGTGACATTTTGGTAAATCGGATCATTAGGCTACACAGTGTTGCTTAATGGGCATCTGAAATTATCCAGTTGAAAGCCGATATGAAGTTAATGAGCTTTTTTTGATTTATATTTTTAATTATTTATTCAAGATAAGATAAGATAAGATGAAACTTTAATGATACTTGTAGGGAAATCGGGTCGTTGCAGCAGCAAATAGTAATAGGATACAGAAAAGAAAAATAATTAAAACAGATGAATCAACAAGAATATAGCAAACGGGGGTTATAAAAACATATGCAACCATCATTTTCAACACTAGAATATTTTAAATCGAATTTATTAATTAAAAGTATGGGAAAAATATGGATTACAGCATTGTTAGGGTGTGCAAAACAGCAGCAGTAGAACTTAACTATTGAGATGTAATGTGTAACAAATATAAAATATACCCTATGCAGTATGAAATACGTGGAAACATAGAAATATCAATACATATGCAACATATTACAATGAAAAGGATATGGGAATATGCTGGAAATAGATATGTTAATTCATATATTAATATGTTAATAATATGTTAATGTATTGAGTGTGAAAAATGTGCGTCATAATCACATTAACAAGTCTACAGAAAGCCATGCTCAGAAAGTATGTAGACATGCAGATGTGCATGTAGATGTGTTAAAATCTATATATATACCATGTCAGTTTATTCGCTTTACAGATGTAAACAATGTAACAAATGTACCAAAAATTTAAGATCTGGATATGTGCATTGCTATCTGTTAGTCTATCTAATCTTTTGGAGGTACCATATTTACAGAAAAATGTCATTGTACAGAGCACATGTGTGTTATCATCTGCTCTCACTATCATTATAGAGGTAGCATACTTACAGAAAATGTGTCCTATGTGACTCTGAGAATGTACAGAAATATTTACAGATCAGAAAACAGTGCAAGCAAGTCGTATAGAGTGGATGTGGTCCTGAAGGTTCAAGAACTGGAAGACTGGAATGCAAAAAGCAATGTAGGAAGGTTTATACAGACAGTGCAGGCACTTTGCTTCAGCACCCTCCTACTTGGTTGAGGCTGGGGCCATTTGGTCAGGAAACATTGTGCAGTCTGTCCTGTAAAATGCTTTGGTTGGCACAAAAGAGCACCCCGGGCTCTCCGTGTTGCACCTTGGGGGGAGGAGGGCGGAGGCTGAAGGTGTTCTGTAGCTGCATCAGCCCACTGTGGGAGGGTTTGTCTCAAATGTCTCAAATGGCGTTCAGTTTAGACCTCATCCCTCCCTCTGTTGCTGCCTGCAGGGTTTCTGGGCTCAAACCTTTTCCGCCACCTTGATGCTGCCTCCCGCAACGCAAAGAACAGTGTGCTGGCCACAGCAGATTGATACATGTGGAGTAGTCTGTTGCATATATGTTGACTTGCACATGCTCTCAGCACCCTGGGGCTGATGCTGTCATGGCCCACTTGCTTGGCTGTGTGGACCCCCCACCCTTCCCCCCAAATCCCTTCTCACCTGGGTGGCTGTGATGGGCAGGGTGGGGACTGTGGTGTTATCTCCTGGAATGAACATCACACATCCTGCTAAAGAATTATACATAAATTCATGAAATACACTATGAAAAGAATTATAACACCATGACTCAAACTTCCTGCCAAGACAAAGAATTTTTATTCTGACAAATAAATGGATGGCATTGCCTACATTGCATGGATAAATAGAGCGGCTGGTCTTAAAGCCCAGCACTAGGCAGAAACTACTGGCAGCCAGTGCACAGCTCTACCAAGCCTTCCCGCGGTGAGGTTCTCTATCGCCTTGAAATCCTGCCGAGTGTTTTCTTCAGCAGGCTGGTGTGGACCCCTCCTGGGTTTCCTTTCTTCTCCACTGTGTGCCGTCTTAAAGAGCATAAATGCCATAAAAAATAAAAGAACAACATATTATTTTAGACCGAGATAAAGTTGATTTGGCTAGAAAGATGCATAATGAGATTTTTGTGTCGACGAGCCCCGCTTTGTGTTCGCTCCTCAAATCCAAGTCATGCTGTGCTGTTCCATATTTCTGTTACATATCTCTTGTATTTGTTCTGTCTGTCTTCACTGTGACTCGTCATTGTCCTGTAAACAGCTGCAAAAGCAAGTGAGCAAAGTGTCTATTTGTCCGTTAGCAAACATACTTTTGTGTTAAAATCAGGAAACATCTAGACACATTATAAAATTGCTTTCTGTATCTGTGAAATGTGTTTTTAAAGCTCTGTTTGTATTTTGAAACACAGCAGTGTGTTTTGAAACTCAACAGTGAGTGCCTCATTACACTATTTATGAATCACATGAGTTGGTTGCTGTGTGTTGTCAATGTTCTTTGGTTGTTGCTCAGTTGCCACCACATTTTGTGTTTCAGACTGCAGACAGGGCACATGAACTCTTTTGCTCACCTCAGCCCTCACTCTTGACCTTTAGAAACGATCGCCCTCCAGCTATAATAACCAGTATAACAATTGCTTTGTAAAAGGTACAAATCAACCTCCTCCTTCTCTGTTTCATGTGTCAAGCTATGGTTGCTGGTTCATCTTCTATCCTAAATACTAGTTAATCATAGAAATATGTCATTGGCTGTTTGTAAATGGCAGTGTTTTCTGTTTTGGCCTTTGGGTGGCCACCTGCATTCTTGAACCCCATGAGGTACATTGTCTGGGTGCTGTAAGAAAGGCCTCCCATTCAAAACCACCCGACTTTGACTCACTTTATGAAATTCTTTTCTCGGTTTGACAGTGATACATTGTTCCTGTGAATGGCTAACATAGTGTTTCAAACATTGTTGGCGAGCCTAGAGGTCAGTCAAACATAGGATGAGAGAAATCCTTCCCTACATTTTTATCTAATTAGCTGTTATCCTTTTTTTTTTATATCAGAGGAGATGTAATTAGGCAGGCTGGGGAGCTTTTAGTCTGTCAACATGTAAGTAATCCTTTATCTCACTCAGCACCCCTAAATTTCAGAACGAGTACTGAAGAGTTATAAGTAGTTTCAAAAAAACATCCTCTGCGCAGTGGGTGCTACTTTTTGGCTCGGTTGAAAAACATGCCCACTTGATGTTTAATCTTGCCTGCACTGATCAGACCCCCTCCTCATGTACATTGAAGCTTCTGGGCTCAGCAGGATAGCCGAGCTGTTGAACTAGCCTCGGCTCTCACTGTTACTGAAGAAGCAAATGATGCAAAAAGTATAAGTCCAAAGTGGAGGGAAGCCGTTTCAGATGACTTCTCAACCGAGCTATATCCACATAGGACTGTTGTCTCGACATGAGGAAGCCAATAAGTCAGGCAGTGTCTGTTCTGCTTGAAAGCGGTAGCTAGATCACGGAGTATCTGCTTGCTGTCCATTTGAAATGCTGACTATTTGATGTTGAGAGATCAAAGATACAGTGTGCTAAGGTAGCAGAATGTTGCCATTAATCACATTATGGTTGAATTTTATCATGGTAAAGTTCATTATTAACAGGAATCACATATATGTAAAACTCTACTGGCCCCCACCGCAATACAAGTGCTGAAAGGAATGACAAAACACATTATATTCACATTCCCCATGTGAAGATGTCTGACTTCAGAATATTTATTCACTGCGATTTCACTCCCCAGAGGTTGTGCGTGTTTTATCAGCACTCTAATGATTTATTTTTTTGCAATATGATATTGTTGAGTTTCTTTATAATTCATGATTGAAGTGACCTGTTATCCATGGGAGAGCCAACAGCTCTGACTTCAAACAACGCAGCCTCAGCTCAACATCTGGTCTACTAGGAAACATTGCCTTTGTTAATAAAGTGATATAAATTGATGTGGCAGACAAAAGCCTCTGTACATTACACTTATAACTGAGGTGGTATTGAAGTATACTTGATGTGCTTCCATGCAGGCTTTTTTGCTTTGGCCTCAGTCGCAAAGGCTATAAACAATTGAACAGAAATTGGCAGTTCTTTCTTTTGTAAAGGTGTTTAGCTATGCCGTTTTATGTGGTGATTTTAACAAGTGAGGGTTCATACTATATGGTTCTCTGGCCCCAGGGGTCTTCAGGGGTTTTCAGGTTTCCACGATCAGTGGGTTTTTCAAGAGTTCTTTAATTTCTTTAAAGGCGTCTACTTTCACATTGTTATCGTTTTCATGGTGTAAAAATCTTGGAGGCATGTGTTGCTCTGCTTTAACTACTACTCTCCTCCCATAGATTGTCTCAATTCTTAGATTTAATATGTCAGACTCTAAGCACTAATTTGAGTTTCATTATATATGCAAAAATCTTGTCCATGAAGGTGAACTAGGATGAATATATTGCTAGCCTATAGCTTTTTACGCTGTTTGCTGCAAACTATCCCAAAACAAAAATATGTCAAGTTAATTGTCTTTTTCACTTTTTCTTGATATACAGTATGCATTTTTTCTATATTATTGATATTCTAGTCAGTAACTTCTGTTACAATTGCTTTTATGGAATCATCCATCTGTTTTGGCTAAATGTGATGACAGTTTTATTGATGAGGCAACTTAATTCCAACAGCCGATAAGGCCGGATCAAGGGGTTGGTGAGAGTGGGAATGAATTGTAATGTGTACTCCGTCTCGCCTTTAATTTGTCTTTTTCAGGTGTTCTTCATTCTTCACTAATAGAGTGCTCCCTCTCTGTCTCGACACCCCCACCCCACCCCTTCTTCTCTTCATACAACACCGTAATTTCACACTGGTAATCTCTTCAACCTAAGCCCTTTAAGTCACCATTAAGCCCCCATCCATTTCTCCATAATGATCAGATTCATCCCAGTCCATTTTACCTCCAAGGTTTGAGATTTGCACAGGATTTAGGGCTTGGGAATCAATTTGCTTGCTCTTGGATGTCAAGTAATCCATTTGGGAGATATTTTAGTGCTACCTAGTTGTGACTTGTGCTACATGTTAACTGATATCAAATGTCTCACCTTTGTCGAGATTCAAAGCGAAAAATATGCCAATTCATAGGGGGATATCCTTTGTCTAGATACAGAGGCGAAGATATGCCAATAAAATGGTGTTATCATCGAATGAAGCCTTTGTCCAATGATTTTAAACTAAAATGTAGGCCTAATGGCTTCTGTGAGAGTGACATGCAACCTCAGCTTCAAACACCCATTTCACACTGAAAAATCTACAAAGTGAATATTGTATCGCTGTATTGATGCATTAAGTGATACAACCAGCCACAGAGCTTCACCTTACACTTTCAATGTCTCTCAGAACACAAAAAACTTTTCCAGCTGCCGCTTTGGAGGATGCAAATTATATCTGACTGTTATACTGGATCCTTCCCAAGTAAATGCATAAAGTTAATTGCCATACAGGAGGGGGGGAAATAATTTGTCCTACTTTCCAAACTGCTACGGGTTGTTTTATTGTGTATGACAGTGTCCATGAGGCTGTGACTTTTAGAAGACATAAAGGCCATTTTATTGGAAGACCATAAATCTCTGCAACCCAATCTGGACACTCGCTACCACTGTTTTAACAAGCTATGCAGATTATTTCTGAACTAGCTCTCCTTATAAAGGATTTCATGCATTCAGCACAAAGTAATAGCAGAGTCAGAGTTTCCTCAGCCAGCTTATCAACCAAAAGGACAAATAATTAAGAAATAAATTGAAACTAACATTTGAATACATTGCATTCCTAATAGGAATAGGTTCTTGGGAAATTCTTGTTGTGTCATCATGAGGCACAGTACATATACTATGTACAATACATAGATGGACATTGCAGACCGGCTAGCCGTATGGTACACACTGACACTTAATGTAACAATAGAAAACACAAATGGACATAACAATATGTATGTTGTCTGTTATTTCCTTGGTTTCATTCCTTTTACTCTGTTAAGCGCTTTGTAACTGTGTTTCGATAAAGTGCTATATAAATAAAAATTATTATTATTATATGTTTGTAACAAAGGAAATGCAAGCTATGCTAATGTTTTTGACAAGAGTCCTGTACCTGCGGCCAGATGACATACTGATGCTGATTATGGGTGTGTTGGGTTTTTGAATATAGCATGAGTTTTGTCAAGCACAAAACTCTGAGGTTTTATGGAATAATGAGATGATGCTTAATTAGATTCCACAGATTTTGTTAAAGAGAGTAACGAGTCTATTTATTGACTCTGTAGGTGTAAAACAGAAGGTGAGGATGCTTCGGATAAAGTATATGTAGAATAGTGTCAGGTGTTTCATCAACGGTATATTGTTAGTGTCCACATGATTTGAAGTTGCTTTTATCATATTACGTGTATTGCATTTGTGTTTGTGTGCCTGGTGAGTTTATTATCTATCACAGTGACTAGGTATTTGTACTCTTGAATGGTTTGAATGACCTCTGAGTTTATGGTGATCATAGACCCAGAGTTTATTTTAATTTCTTTCCTTTTTCTTCATGTTGAAAGAGACGATTCTCCAAGCACCACCCTCCAAAAGATTTAACTGCTTCACTATAATGTGTTTCACACACCCTGAGATCATTCCCATGAGAGCTGTTATCATCTGCAGCTTTTATGATTGCATAGTGTGGGGTATTGAACAAGTGAACAAGTATTTGTGTAAAGTGTGAAGGGCAAAGTTGCCCCCTTCAAGGTGTGAAAGACCTTTGAGATTTTATCAAATGCAATGACCCACTGAGGAAAGTGCATTCTTTTGGACTAAGTTGTGTCAATATGTAGCTTATGTAAAAGAAAAAAGTTAACTACAGTTTCTCTTCATATTGTCCTCTTGCTGAGAAGAAAGAAAAATCATTCATTCATTCATTCTGTTTCCAAACCCACTTATTCCTAGAAAGGAAATTACTAGTTAAATATATGTAAACATGAGCCTATGCATCAATAATTAAGTCATGTGCACAGGCTTTGATTTAAGTTCAGATACTTGCTGAGGAAAAGAGTTTCTCTTTTCAAATTAAACCGAGGGAAATAGACCAGTCCACAGAGAGCCATTCATTAACATCTGGAGCAATTTACAAGACATCTTGAAATTTATGGCGTTTTATTCGTATTAAATAAAGGCCTGTATAAACCTTATATCTATGGCATTTTTATGATCCTCTTCAAAAAACATGTCCATGATATTTATGAGGCTAGCCTTGCTGTGCCTGGGATGAATGATAGATGCATTGTTTACTTATTTATTCATTTATTTATAGAGCAGCAGTAGTAGCATTTGCTGTTGGTGTAGTGTAACCCAATGGGTCTTAAAAACCATTACATAGCATATATGCTTAGCTTTATCCTTTGAGAGAATATGCACTATGCTTAGCCTTACAACAAACAGGGCAGTGGGCTGACATGGCATCTGAGTTTTATTAAAGCCGTGTCTTTTGGGGGATGAAATGAACATGGATGGCTCTGCAGTTTTGTTTCAGTGGCTGACATCTTATTGCTGCAGTTTTCTAAACTGTTGATACACTCCTCCACCTCCTCCTAATCTGTTTGATCTGTTTTGTAGGTGATCCTCATGTTGACAAAATACTTTGACTTCAACTCTGGCAGAGTAACGGAGAGTTCTTTATGGAGGTAAGATCCCTGCTGCTCTCATGGAGTATTTGTCTTCCATGTATGGGAATGTGGGAGCTACAGTAAAATGAATAGATGTTGCATTTACAATGCTATGACTTAGATATTGACTACTGACTGCATGATTCCCAAATGCTCAATGTACTACTGTGACATAAGCTAGATCAGAACAACAGATGGCATTATAAAAATCCAGGAATCCAAAATATTTGCTTTCTAATATGGAAAGTCTGACAAAATATTTGCTTAACCAGTTTATACCAGCGTGTCTGAAATATCACTAAGGAACTAAGACCAATATCTCTGATATAACGATTGTCGGATGAAAACCTCATATCTTCAAATGTTAACTTTTCGGGAACTCTGAAAAACAGTTTTGTTTTCAGACTAACCACCATGTATTTTTGAGTTTATCTAATTGTTTTTGAAAGGGTTTCATAAACCCAAGGGTTGTAGAATATTCTGAACCCATAGAGGAGCCTGAAGTTCAAACTTGAAAATTGGCAAAATCCGATTGTACAAGGTTTTCACCTGACAGCGACTATATAATAACAACATATTATAACACTTAAGTACAATTGTAATGGTTCCCTCACCATGCATGCCACACAGGATATTCTTGTTTATTCTGGTAATTAGAAAAATCTCCATTCATCTAGCAAATTACTTCATGACTTTTGCTGTTGCAATTTTCTGCTTGCCTGATATGCTTAATGATAGTGTCAGCATTTTAACTAGTAGGTATTATTCCATTCTCCTTAACTCTCCACCACAACCTATTTAGTTTATCCTGTAATTGAATTTTAGGTCAATCGATTATGGGACCACGTATGAGAAACTTAATGAAAAAGTTGGGCCAAAAACGATACTGAGCTACTTATACGTGAGTCCGAACAACAAAAGAAAGGTAAGTTCCCATATGCTTATCATAAACATATCTGCCTGTATGGAATGTTGTCCATACTATTTCTCGGCATTACTTGCTGTTCACATCAAATTACAGTAGATACAAGGCAAGGCAAGGCAAACTTTATTTACAGTATATAGCACATTTCATACACAAGACAAATACAATGTGCTTCACATAAAACAGAAAAAATACATACACAGACCACAAATATTTAAAATGACATTAAAAAAGAAAGAAAAGAAAGAAAGATAGAGATAGAGATAAAATAGGTAAAACACACATAAAAGAAATAAAAGAAATAAATAAAGATAATAACACATGTTACATCTACATACAGATGATTTAGCGGAAGGCCACAGAGAAAAGGAATGTTTTGAGCCGACTTTTAAAAGAGCTGACAGTGGGAGCACATCTCAGTTCTTCTGGAAGTTTATTCCAGTAATTTGACCTCAGAGGTCTGGGTGGCTCATATCCTAAGAGCAGGTCAGAAATGTATTTTGGAGCTAAGCCATTTAGCGCTTTATAGACAAGCAGCAGAATTTTTAAATCAATTCTATGGCACACTGGAAGCCAATGCAGTGACCTAAGAACTGGTGTAATGTGTTCTGTTTTCTTAGTCAGAACTCTGGCAGCAGCATTCTGAATGAGCTGTAAACGCCCCAAAGTTTTTTTGGGGAGACCGGAGAAAAGACCATTGCAGTAGTCTAACCTGCTGGTAATGAATGTGTGTATCAGCTTTTCTAAATCAGGTTTTAACATAAGACCCCTTACTTTGGCTATATTTTTAAGGTGATAAAAAGCTGATCTTGTAATGGTATTGATATGGTTGTTAAAATTGAGATCGGCATCCATAATAACACCAAGATTCCTAGCTTGGTCTTTACTCTTGAGAGACAGGGAGTCAAGGTGAGCCCTAATTGTCTGCCTCTTTTCCTTAGTGCCAAAGATAATTACCTCTGTTTTGTCTTTATTTAGCGGAAGAAAGTTTTGACACATCCAGTCATTAATTTACTCAATACACTGAATCAGAGAATCTACAGAACCAAAGTCACTTGAAGAAAGAGATATATAGAGCTGAGTGTCATCTGCATAATTGTGGTAATGAATGCTATTTTTCTATATGATATGTCCTAGTGGAAGCATGTAGAGGTTGAATAAAAGAGGGCCAAGGATTGAGCCCCGTGGAACTCCACATGTCATACTGATCCTTGAACCAATTTAAGGCTGGGCCAGAGAGTCCAACCCAATTTTCTAGTCTATCTAATAATATTGTGTGATCAACAGTGTCAAATGCAGCACTAAGATCCAGAAGTAGGCAAGGCAAGGCAGCTTTATTTGTATAGCACATTTCATACACTGGGGCAATTCAAAGTGCTTTACAGAGTGATAAGAATACAGTAAAGGTAAAAGATTTACAATTAAAAAGTGCAAAGGTACAGACAAGAGATACAAAAGATAAAAGACTTAAAAAGTAAACTAGTGCAGTTCAAATCAAGTGAAATAGAAAGATAAAAGAACACAACAAATACTCCCAAGTACAAGGATAGAAAGCTTGCCTGAATCTGTGTTCATACGAAGATCATTCACAACTCTAATAAGGGCTGTCTCAGTACTATGACGAGGTCTAAATCCTGACTGGAAATGGTCAAAGTGAGCATTTGAAATTAAATAGTTGTTAAACTGATTGAAGACAATTTTTTCCAGGATCTTACTAATAAAGGGAGATTGGAAATAGGTCTGCAATTACTTATCACAGAGGTATCCAGACAACTCTTCTTTAACAGAGGCTTAATAACAGTAACAATAACAGTTTTCAAAGCATTTGAGAAAACACCATACAAAAGAGAGCTGTTAAGAATTTGCAATAGCTCATTCGCCAAACAGCTAAAGACATTTTTAAAAAAGCTTGTGGGCAGAGGGTCAAGGCAGCAGGTGGACAACTTAAGCTGTTGTATAATGTTCTCAAGTGGTGAGTAGCCAATAGCAGCCAAATTTGCCATATTACTTATATATGCATGAAGGAAATGGAGGCACCTTCCTGTTAGACATGGAAGCACTGATGGTTTGTCTGATACTCACAATCCTATCACTGAAAAAGGCGGAAAATTCATTACATTTAGCAGTAGAAAGAAGCTCTGGGGCAATTGATGCTGGGGGATTTATCAGTCTGTCAACAGTAGTAAAAAGTGTACGTGCATTGTTTGTATTTTCACTAATGATCTTGTTAAAAAAGGATTGTCTGGCATTTCTCAATTCTATGTTGTAGTTTTGAAGCTCCTCTTTGTAGATATCATAGTGAACCTGGAGTTTTGTTTTTCACCATTTACGCTGAGCCTTTCGGCATTCTCTTTTCCGTTGTTTTACAGACATAACATTTCTCCAGGGTGCTTTTTGCTTACCAGAGAGTTTCACCTTAACTGGTACAATGTCATCAATGGCATTCCTAGTTTGACAATTAAAATTTTCAACAAGGTCATTAATACAACAGTGGGCATTTGTGACATAGATATGGCGTTCATAAAAGC
Organism: Centroberyx affinis; assembly: GCF_046629955.1. Taxonomy (NCBI): domain Eukaryota; kingdom Metazoa; phylum Chordata; class Actinopteri; order Beryciformes; family Berycidae; genus Centroberyx; species Centroberyx affinis. The sequence goes on from NW_027279630.1 coordinate 321,294, forward strand.
TGCAGCAGTATTATCATTGATGTAGCGTTTTTTAACAATTTTTGGCCTAGCTTGTAGTTCCAGATTTATGGACACATCAAAGAAAACACAGAAATTATCAGATATGGCAACATCAATAGTAGCAGTTTTAGTTATATTGAGACCCCTAGTGATAATCAAGTCCAAGGTATGCCCCCGATTGTGAGTGGGCCCCGACACATGCTGAGACAGACCAAAAGGCAAATCTGCGGAGATTTTGGACAGCAGTTCACCAAACTACTACAAGATAGTGGAATCAGTTCCATGTTTGACTGTCTAGGTTTTTTATTTGTTTTGTACATTTTTGTTTCGTTATTGTGATTGTATAATGGTTAACATTTCATTTTTTCGTGCTCATTAATTTTTATCACTCTGTAATATATTTGTTATAATTTTAAACCCCCTGCTCATGAAAGGAAACACTCAGCGCCCCACAGATGCCTACACTGCATCTTTCTAACGCAGTAAATTGCACAAGTACACCTAAGCCCTGTGGAATGGATGCTGTCAAGGTGGGCCGCTGATTCCCCCGTCTCCTTTCTTGTCTCGTCTCAGATCATGTTACTGACCGACCCGGAGGTGGAGAGCAGCCTGCTCATTAGCCTTGACGAGGGGGCGTCCTATCAGAAACACAGCTTAGCCTTTGATATCCTCAGCCTCCTTTTCCACCCTGAGCAGGAGGACTGGATCCTGGCGTACAGCCACGACCAAAAGGTAACATAGCAGTCAAGTGGAATGAAATAGCTAGAATAAAAGTGAAAATGTGGCAAAAGAATGCCGCCTGACAGCAATAAATTATGTTGTGGAGTTGTTAACTCATGAAAGTTAACAATGCGTTTTACTTATTTTTTGTTAACTACTTTGCTTATCATTCTCTAGTTCTCTCAGATTGTATATATTATATGAAGCCTGGTGGATCATGATAAAAATGAATATCCTGCATACAGTAAATGTTACATAAGATAGGCTGTTGTCATGGCCGAAAGCCCTTAGTTTGTTAATAGTGGTTGGCTTTCAGGACCTGGTCTTCATGAGCAGAGACATCTGCCACTTAAGCCAAGGCTGCAGCTGCCAAGACAGCGGCGGCTAATCACCTGTTCCCCTAAACAAGCCATAAGGTCTGGCTGCAGATTCCAAGTTTGAATGAATGTGTCCTCAGCAACACAGCGGAAAGTTGACAAGGGAGACACGCCCCAAACAATACACAAGCTCACACATGCACACTCATTTGCACAGATGCGCATGTGTGTACACACTCCCACGGACACATACACACACACACACACACACACAATTGTGAGCACAAACGCACACACACACTTCATTACTCTCAGTGAGAACCTTGCTGTCTGCTTTACTCAACACCACAGACATCAAACTTGGCCTCCCTAGCCTGCTATTGGAAGACTTGATTTTCAGCAAGAAAAACAGTCAAGGGCTGGAAAGTGAGATAAATGGTGCAGGGGGGGAAAATGAAAGCTTGGTTGAGAGCCATCAATGGGTCGAAATAAAGATGCTCTGGAGAAGTTTGCCTTCGGGTTATTGTGTATGTCTTTGTAAAGTAAAGTGGCATCTGTTTTTCTTTTTTATGGTGGCTTGATTGAAATTAAGCTTAGTTTTAGACTTTTAGAAATCGTAAGCTCCTAGTTGAGCCAAAATGATGATGGTAATCCTTGGAAAGCTCAGAGCTGAAGAAGCGTGCCTACTCGATCATTATGGCAAGACGACATGTCTTTTGAGTCCTTGGACAGAAGTCCAACTTTGCAGTAAAAGGGAGTCTAATAGCTTTATGGGAAAAGATTACGATGACAGTTAAATGAGTCATTTTATAATGCCAATTAGGCAGGAATCCTGCTGAGTTACAATAGGGAGGAGAGAGGCTTCCATGAAAGATGAAGACAAACTGGCTTGTATGTTAAAATCTAAGTCCAATTTTCAACCCCCCCCCCCCCCCCCGTCTGTCTGTCTCTCTCTCTCTCTCTCTCTCTCTCTCTCTCTCTCTCTCTCTCTCTCTCTCTCTCTCTCTCTCTCTCTCTCTCTCTCTCTCTCTCTCTCTCTCTCTCTCTCTCTCTCCAGTAGCATCATAACAGTTCAACTCTTCTATTTTCCTTTGTATTCAAAACTTTTGAAAGCATATTTAGAGCTTTAGCTGTATGTATAACTAAAGCATTTTCAATTATGTGATCAGTATTTGGGACAGTCAAAATATTAGCCAACATATTATCAACTTGACTCCACAATGTCAGAGAACTGACAGCTGCTCCATAATACTGTTGGATGTGAAATCAGGAAAGAATTCTCCTGGATATTCTGTTTGACAAATTATTTTTCTTTTAACTCATTTGGTTAATGCATTCTTCTCATTTTTCAGCTCTACGTCTCTGTTGAATTTGGAAGGAGATGGCAGCTTGTGCATGACAATGTCGTCCCCAACAGATTCTACTGGTGAGATCCGCAATCAATCACTTGCAAACACACTATCTTTCTGGGACTCAGAGACGTGCTGCAATATTACAAAATATTTTAATATCCTCTGGAAATATTGTGAATAATAGATAAGCAAAGAACGATTTTACATTAATAAATTAAATTTGAGGTTTTTTAAACATTCTGTTTTACAAACAGTAGTGTAGAGGTGAAATGCCTTCACTCTGCATATTTACTGCTATACGAAATATGTTGGATGAATTCTACTGCACATGCATACAAGCTATGTTAGATACTGCATACTGATGTAGGGGAAAGATTAAGAAATAGTTTACAGAGCATTGACTGATACTGCAGTCACATTGCTTCTTCCTGATAATATGCAACTCCTTTAACTCATTGAATTCCACTAGTTAACACACGCTGGACCAACAAAACAATTAAGGTTATCTACCAGTCAGACTTGTATTTATCAGCAACTCTGTCTAGCATAATGGCTCTAAGAATGTAATGAAATATTTCAAATTGGTGACAGGAATGGTGATGTCTTTATTAAAAGTTCACCTTGAATAAATAAAATGCCATCCGATCTTGAGCAGGAAATTAAACATTCTCATCCCACTCTCACTCCCTTTCCTTGAACGTCAAGCTAGGTTTCTATGTAGGCAGATCCTGTACTGGTAAATAATGGATAATTTCTTTTTTTGTTAACATAATGTTCTAAGGTTCTAGTTTACACATACTATTTAATATTTGATCCATTGAATGCAGCCTGCTCATGAAATATGGAGATGATCTCAACACTCACTATAGTAACTGTTGGGATACCACAATGTATTACATATCCAAACATATCCAAACATATCCATCAGTTGTTCATTTATTTTGGACAATGTTTGAACTCTATTGCACAGTGTCAGTGCTGGTGATGTGGCATCTGTGAGTAAGCTTTGGGTGCTCGGGTGTTTCTGCAAGTGTTTTAACGTTATTAGATTTTGGATGGAGGTATAGGAATTATGGCCTAGGATAAATGCTTAATTTATAATGGTGATAGTGCCGTTTATAGCAGTTGGCTACAAAATACTTTTTGCACACTTCTCAATGGAATTAAAAAAGTATAAATATTACGGCAACATAGATTAATCAAGGATGTTAGAATGACATACAGTATGATTTACATATTTTTGATATTCATCTAATTAGCAGATTTTGCATTGGTCTGGGAAATATTATGGCCCAATACATTAACAGTATTACAGTCAAACATCTTGACATTATACTCTCTATGTTACAAATTGACAATATTCATAAACAAACAATATTTCTTTCTTCATTAATTTGTTCTTTCTTTCTTTATTTGCTTTTCTTTATCTATTGGAACGATGACATTTCATCATTATACCCAATTAGGCCAAATATATTACATTTCAGCTTTACAAAAATACTGTTCAGCATTCACACTGATTTCACTAGGGAACACATGATGACAAAGAATATTTTAGACAAAACAACAGCCAAAGAAAGGCACAAACGAGGCAGTTTATCATCCCAATAAAGACAAAGTTGGCCTCTTGTTAAAGAGGCTGATATTTTTATCCTCAAAGGGAAGGAGGGATATATGAACACTCATTTCCTTTGGGGGCGAGGAGAAATGTATAACTTGCTTCAGTAGTGGCTAACATATTTTCCCTAATTTCAGCAGGATATTGTGGTAAACTTTGGGTAAACTTCATATACTGTTAGCTTGCAATATTTGGAACAGAGAAAAACTCAGCTTAAGCTATAAAACATATTATCAAAAGAAAATCACTTGTATGAAGTCCACCCACATTAAAGGGTCCTAGTGGTTCTGTACTGTGTTTTCAGTTGCCCTTAGGAATATTCTCACCATTATTTACCGAGTGATTCCAAGTATCACCAGCAGCATTATAATCATGCTAGTCAATATGGTAAGTAATGTCAACAGGAATGGGTCTGGAATGGTGTCCCAGACTGCATTTTCTCTACCGTATCGTTAAGCTGGGGGCTTAGATGATCAATCACAAACAATATGTTTGCAGAGATGTTGCAATATATTAGCACTGGCTTTTCTCCTCTAGGAGATGAGTGGGCCAAATGTATGGCAGAATAAAAGCCCCCCACACCATCTATGAATTAGGGAAGTGTTTCAATTACTTTCACCACACGCTGCATGTGGACATCTTAACTAACAAATCTGACAAACATGATTTACAAAACAATGTTACCAGACAACCTTCCTAGGGAGACACGGTGGTATGTTCCCTATAGTCATAGGGGTACACACAGAGTAACATAGAAGGGGTCTATTTAAGAGTAAGGCCTGCTGTTCACTGATAGAATGGGATGAAGTATTTGACAGAAAGTCCATTAAAAGAGATGGAGCTGGGAGGCAATTACAGAGTGCTGAGGGAAGCAGGACGGGGGCTTTTTTTATTATAGTTCAGACACAGTATGGAAAATGAGAAGAAACCCATCTTCTGTCACAACAGCTGCTATTAATACAACAAGTGGTCGCTTAACAGCTATCATGAAGAATCTCTATTGAAAAGGAATGAGATGGCTAAATATACCTTCCCCATAAAGGGTAGTGCAGGTCAAGTGCCTGGCAGACCAGTCTGTATGGGAAAGGCTGTTCTATTGTTGCTCATGTGAGAAGTGTAATGAGCAGCCGCATCCTTAATTTCCCTTGTTCCTTCACAAAATCAAGATGTAAATCACAAATATTGCTCTTTTCTCTAAAAGTGGGAGTATTTGTTGTGTTCTTTTATCTTCCTATTTCACTTGATTTGAACTGCACTAGTTTACTTTTTAAGTCTTTTATCTTGTGGATCTCTTGTCTGTACTTTTGCACTTTTTAATTGTACATTTTTTACCTTTACTATATTTTTTATTACTCTGTAAAGCACTTTGAATTGCCTCAGTGTATGAAATGTGCTATACAAATAAAGCTGCCTTGCTTTGCCTTTTCTTTGCTCTCTGAAACGTTAATAGGAAACTGGAAATGATCACTGAGTGCTGAAAGCATTTGCTGTGCGAATACTTTTCTCCATTTTTGTTATTTTCTTTTCTTTGTGTTTGTTATTGGCACAGCATCAATTTATCCCATTTGCCTTCGAACACCAGAAAAATGGTTGATGAAAGCATGATGCCTTGATGTCTTATCTGCACTCAAGCCACCCGTTGTTCAGAATAAATAAAAAGGAAATTAAAATCACAAGACAAATAATCTTTAAGTCTTCTATATATGGCATACTGCATCACTCAAAATGTGGGTATATGATTTCAAAAATGCACAAACATACACTCTTGGATATGTAAATGAATAAAGATTGGTTTGTTTTATGTGCAGATCAGATACGTATTAAAGTACAGTTGAAATGTAGATGTTCCTAAGATGTTTGTCATGTTGTTACAGGTCGAGAATGGGTTTAGACAAAGAACAAGGGACGATCCACCTGGAGATCAGTGTGTCCGATGGACGTGAGTCAAATCACATGATGTGACCATGGCACCATAATCTTTTGTCTATAACAGACTGCAGTGCAAACATGAAAATAGTGGAAATCATGTCAGTTATATTCCAAACACAGAAAAGTAATTGTAAACTGTGTAAATAGAGGAAAAAAGCTCAGCATATTACTAAATCTCATAAAGTTCCTCCACCTTCTCTCTAACGTGCTATATGTGTTAAATTTTGCAGGTTCCAGTTATAGTTTATGGTATTCTCCATTGAAATGAGAACAGATGACAAATCAAATTGCATTTTGCACTAGTGCCAACCTTTATTGTAATTTCTAAACTTTAATTTCAAAGGAGGTGCGAGAGGTAACAGCTTTTTCATTGCACTTACCGGAACTCTCTCCCCCATCTGAACTGGCTGCATGGAGACTCTTCATACGATTAAGCTAATTCATTTTTCAAGGGCCAGGCTGCAACTTGGCAATTTTCTTGGCCACAGTGCAGAGAGGGGCACTTCCATAAGGCCTCTTGTGTTAATGCCCTGTCCCTGGAGACCGGCTCATTTGGCTGATGCTAACACGTTGGGACAGCTCTCTCTGCTTTATCTATTAGTGAGAACGGGAATTGGCCTCCAAAATTTTCCCTGTATGGCTCACTTGTACCATCAGCATAAGTAATGTTAAACCTTGATTGAGGACTACTGAAGGTTGTTTGTTTTTCTCTTTGTTACATTTTTAGCTCTAATTTCATGCTTATCTACAGGGTCACAGTACATAACGTGTAAACTGCAGAATTGCTCTGATGCAAACAAGGGCAAGCCTTTCCCTGGATTTATCATCCCTGATTCCCTGGTGGTTCAGGATGAGTACGTTTTCATCCAGGTGGGTTTTTATTGCAAGGTCTGGCTTCATTAAAAGACAATTAAAAGCTGTAAAACCGCTGCATTGAATCGCATCTTAATGTACAGTCCTGTTTTTCATTAACTAAAAGGGGCCATTATCCTGGAAAGGGATGGCATCGAATTGAAATCACAGTGTTGTGTATCGCTGCTACCATACTATGCTGTAATGCACAACATCCTAATTAGTAGTAAACTCAGAGGCTTCCATTGTAGTTTAAAATGTTTGATACATGCTGCTAGCAATGAATGTGCACAATGAAGTTTTATAAGCATTTACATGAAATGTGATGAATTACAAATCACACTGTATTGCTTCTGTAGGTGCCAATGGGTGGGCAATCTGTCCATTATGTGTCCTATAAAAGAAATGCTTTCTTCCCGATGAAGCTTCCTAAGTACACTCTGCCAAAGGTAAGCTTACTGAAAGGACACATTGCTTGGTGTGTTGAACACATGCAATGGAACAAGTGGCAGAACAAATGCAACATTAACTATAATTTGCAACACTCTATTTCTTCCTCAGATTTCATTGTGGTCTCATGATGCTGACATAGTGTGTGACATTTATTTTGCAAATGATTTTAAGTAGGGCTGTCCCCCAAACTAAAGGAATTCTTAGTCATCTAATAGTCAAAAGGTTTGTTGACTAATCTTAAAATTGTTTTCCCCACCTTATTGTCCTCTTGAAAATGGTTCCAATTATGCATAATAATTTCTTTAGATCTTGTGTTTGTCAAAGACCCATACATACATACGTTGTAATCAACTGGCCTCCAATCCATATCAGCAGATATTTACTTAAAGATGAGGTCTGTGATTGGGCAGTTATCAGTCTTCAAGCAGAAAGTTCCATTTGCATTTGTTTGCCACAAAACGGCGTGCTGCACTGCTTTCGATCTATTAAAAGCACAGCAGGATGGTCTAGCGGTTAGAGAGGCTGTCGCATAACCAGATTCACATTCCCAGATTCAGTCCCTGCAACAGCCAGCATTGTGTCCATCAATACATTCATCCACCCATGCACCCATCAATGTGTCCTGTCAAAATTTCCTTGAGAAGGACACTGATCTCCTACCTCCTTACCTGCTCACTCGTTGTGAGTCACTCTGGATAAGGGTTTCAGCTAAATGCCTGAATTTTAAATGGTACTACCAGCAAAAATTCGACTGAGCCTGTAGTCAGTTTTAGTGCGAGCTCTAAAAATGATCATCCTCGCTGAATGATGTCTAGGGGTGATGGATCACTATCTTGCTACACTGACTGTATGGTTACTGTCATGGGTTACTATCTTGCTACGCTGCAACAGCATCAATTACGCATCAAAGCTGCGCGCTACTGTGCAAATTTGCACTTGTTTGTTAAACGACTACTTGACTAAAACGTCAACCAAAACCTTATTGGCTGGTTAGTTGACTAATCCACAGAAAGGGTGCAAGCCTTATTCCAAGTAACCTACATCTACATATGAATTTCATACCCAGGACTTGCAGATAATCAGCACAGATGATAACCAGGTGGTGACAGCGATTCAGGACTGGAACCAGAATGACTCCTACAACCTGTACATGTCTGAGTCCAGGGGGCTATTCTTCACACTGGCGCTGGAGAATGTTGTGAGCAGTGGAGGACCTGAGGGCAACGTCATGATAGACCTCTATGAGGTAGGAGGATGACTGTTGGGGTGGTGCTGTCCTCTATTAACATTAACATTATTAAATTGTTTCATGTTATTCATGCCAAGCTGAGTTGGGCCAACTGTATCAGTGACCTGGTTATACAACCACTGCAGCTTATGGGAACAGGGAAAGAATCAACAACCAAAAAGTTTGATCAGAGTTACTCTGTACTCTCTGTTGTGTAGCTGAAGTCTTTTTTAAGTGTACACCACTAAGAAGTCTTGGATGTCCTCACTTTAATGGGACAGATGGTGCTACACTGCATTTCGGTCTGTAGCATTTGAGTGTCTCTCTCTCATATCCAAGTTCTGGCTGTTCTCTTTCTCTCCCTTGTGACATTATAGTCACCTGAACTAAAACATTTAGCAGTCAGAGTCTTGAGAACCCACTTTTAGGTACATACACAAGTATAGGATATGCTGTTATGCAGTTATAGCGCATAGATACAAGGCAGGGCAAATAGCAGCTTTAACTTGCTCCTGGAACATATTGTATCTGTGTTGACAGATGTGCTACAAGGTAAAATATTACTAAGCTTAGAATGCAGTGACTGCACATGTATGCCTCACTCTAGATTATCCTCATCTGCAGCCAGGAGTAAAAGCATTACATTGTTACAATCATACAGCCAAGATAGCCATCAGCAATGATTACTCTTACTGCTCATTGACCTCTATCCATACACATTTTATACCCATAAATATTCTGCTGCAATGGTTGAGTGGTAGATGTTATGAAAAGGTCACTCTTTCTCTGACAAAGATCTGTGCACTCTAAATATAAGAACAACGTGAACTCAAGTGATAGCTGCGTGTGTGTGCCTGCATCTCCCTGCTCGTAAATACAAAGAAGTAGAAATGTCTCAGGGCGGCGCCATATGTTGTTTTGATTCTGCAGAGTCCTACAGATGGTCCAAAATAGTGCTCCCTGTCAGAAAAACTATCACTTTCAGACATCTCTTCCTCTCGGAACTAGGCCTTCAGCTTTACTTAAGTTTGAATAATTCACGGTTGTTTTTTTTTCTCCCCTTTTTGTTATTTTTTCCCCTTCTCGCTCTCTGTCTCTCATGTTTGCAGGTAGCTGGGATTAAAGGGGTGTTCCTGTCAAATAAAGTTGTTGAGAACCAAGTGAAAACTTACATCACATACAACAAGGGGAGAGACTGGCGTCTTCTACAGGCTCCCACAACCGATCTCCAGGGAAACAAGGTCTACTGTGAACAGGTAAGTGGGCCACTGACAGGGATAGTATTGGTTATTTAGATGCCCCTTATCTGCCCACAACACCGCCGAATCGCATCAGAACATACCATGGTCAAACAGTATTTGCAAATAATTCTCAATATTTGAATTTAGCTACTTAGCATAAATTATTGTAATGAAAATGAATAGTTTATCATTTATATATTGTGTCATAACACATAATGATGATTAGCGATCATTCATATAGATGACCGGCATTCCCTGACATTCAAATTTAGTTTCACATCCAAAACATGAAAATACTTTATCAACTATTTCACAATTATCAAGCTAACTCTGTGACCCTGCTAACTGAAATACCCCCAGGTCTGGTTTTCTTGTGTTTACAAACATAAAAATTAAAACAAACTGTTTATACCCTCAAATTATTAGTAAAACTCTTGTTGAGTCTTTAGAGAATGCATGCATAAGAACATTTATTTACATTTGTTCTGAACAAAAGAGAGCCCATGTTTTGCTCCATTAGATACACAACACTGCATGTTACCAGTTTAACGACATGAAAGTTTCTCCTCACCAGAGGAACCCAAAGGCTTTTCCAGTCACCTATCTGACCTTGACTCTTATGGCTTTGTCTTTGTCTTCTTTCCACTTTGGGATAATAAAACAAAAAACAAACACCATGCTAAACTGAGTATAGCACCCACAGCAGTAAGCTCACTAGTATAAACCACCTGAGCTGGGAAACAGTAGCATGCTATACTGAAATAGAGACGATACAAATACAGCTTTGGAGTACTTCCCGCTCTCCATTTACTTTGTCCAAACAAGTTAAGATTTTCTGAACTGCATTTGTTAGGACTATTAAGTAGAAAACCTTCTTTTACGCTTCAGTGTGTTAAACCGCATTTCCAACAGTAACTCTGCTTCTCTCTTCCATTCCTTTCTCCTGAACTCCCCATCACACTCTGCCAAGTCCTGCCCTCCAGCCAATCATAATGTGATGTTTAGGCTGACAGGCTAAAAGTGACCAATCACATTTTTACAAAAGTAACAAGGTTGGTTGTGCTCGACCTGTGCAGATGTACCGAAATCTATCTAATTAAAATTGCTCAGGTAGTCAGTCATTTTATTTTCCAGCCTGTTATCTGTGGTATAACAATGCAAGTTCATATGGACTAGAAGTTTATTCCTAAATATATCCATGTGATTATACAAATCAGATGCATTTCTATTATAGGCACCTTAATACTTCATCTTTTCATGACCATTTATTAAACATTTAGTGGGGGATAAAATAGTCTGTCCTGATGCTTTACAAGCCACTTATTAACCATTTACTAACTACAGTAAACTTTATCATAGCTACCCAAAAAATATCTATTGATGTTTTACAAATCATTGATTATCATTTTACTGAGTATAATAAACACCAGTTGTCACAGATAGTTAAAGTAATCAGAAAGCCATTCTCGTCTCTTACCAGTTATGATACAATATATAAATGACAACTGACTAATGATGAATTCACCATTTTTTAAGGATGGTTATTACAGAGTGTTACCCAATTTTTTTTGCAAATAATATTTGACCTAGGTCTGTATCAAACCTTTCACTTTTATATTTTGACCATCACCAACCTAAGCCAGTCTTTTCTATGCCACTGTTTCTCAGCCCTACTGTTCGTTACACCTGCACCTCCATGTGTCTGAGAATCCTTATACCTCGGGAAATATTGTCAGCAAAGATTCAGCTCCAGGAATTATAATAGCATCAGGTGAGGAGATTATCTTATTTCTGCATCCATACCATTTTTACTCTCACCCTTAACACTGGTTACCACAGTGTCTCCACGTTTTATTTCCAGTCCCCTCAATTATCCCTGACAAATCCATAGTTTTTGCTCTGTTCTCTGCATAAATGTAAGAATGTTTCTTTCTCAATTGAAATTAGTCTGCAAAGTAAAATCAATTGCACTTTACTTGCACATCTGTTCCATGTTGCTTGAATGAAAAAATAAAACAAAAGCGTATTTACTTTGTCTTGTATGATTAAGCACTTCATTCTGAAATAAAATTGTACTGATGTGCCTGTGCATTTATTTCTGTAGATATACTAAAAAAACAACAATTATATACCCTCTGTATTCAGGTGTGGTTGGGCCTGAATTGACCAGTACCAATGTCAGTATTTTCATCACATCCGATGCTGGGAACACTTGGAGAGAGGTACAGCACGATGACTACAAGACATGTGCATCTCTAATCTTAAAAGATTAATCAAAGGGACCATATAGATTTTTTTTCATTGGCATAAGATACCATAAATATACAAGGAGAGCAACCCTTTGATGAGTGATGCATAAAAACATTGCTTGACACTGTTTACCCAACTGAGACAATAACAGTATAGAGTGTCGGTGGTAGTTTTCACTGATGTAATGTGTAGGTTTAAGTATGCATGTTCCTTATATTGTAACCAGTGCATGCTTTATGTGGACTTACATTTATCTCCAGTGTGTGACAGAGTGAACCTGGTCCTGTTTGCAGGTTTTTGAGGAAGAGTACAGCGTGTTGTTCCTAAATCAAGGAGGAGCTCTGGTGGCCATCCGACACACACCTCTGCCCATCAGACACATTTGGTAAGGCTTTATCACATCTTATTTTAGAATATATGCATCTTCAACACAGAAATCAAGATTGTTTGCCTGCTGCTGCTCTTCTTATGAATTCCTCTCTATTTGCGGCTGGTCCTCTCTGATCCCACCATTGTTCCCCCCTCAGGCTGAGTTTTGATGAGGGCAGAAACTGGGACAAATATAGCTTCACCTCCTCTCCGCTCTATGTTGATGGGGTGTTGGGGGAGCCCGGAGAGGACACCCTCATAATGACGTAAGATATGAAGAACAAAGTCAGTTTATTTGTTTCTAGTTTGTTCATTACATTATACTCTGACTCTAGAATTGATCTATATTCTTGAAATTCCGGAAAAACATGTTGCTGCAAGGGTGAAAACCTTGTATTTTTGAGTTTATCCAGTATGGCTTTGAAAGGGTTTCATAAGCCCAAAAGGGCGGAGAATTTTCTCAACACAAAGAGGAGCATGGAATCCTTCAGTTCAAGTGAAAATATGATAATCAGCTAAATTGGAGTTACTAGGTTTTCACACAACAACTGGATATACTGTATTTTCTTGACCTGAATCACATTATTTTCTGACTTCACTTGTCTGTGCAGAATATTTGGACATTTCAGTCATCGCTCTGAGTGGCAGCTTGTCAAAATTGACTTCCGGTTCATCTTCAATCATCGGTGCACAACCGAAGATTATCTAACTTGGCAGTTACACAATGAAGTAAGGAGATCATGCTGTTACTTGACTGTTGATAAAATCAATATTCAGTTAAGTCTTTGATTGAACTCCAGTTAGCTTCTTTGCTGCACTCACACAATGAAAACAAAACAGTAAAAGAAAAATCTGAAATGTTTATCATTGTATTGATGCATAATTCATTACAGGATGAAGTGTGCATCATGGGAGTGAAGAGAATCTTCCAAAAACTGAAAGCAAATGCCAGATGTGTCAAGACCAGAGATCAGCATATTTCGCAGATGTCAGACCCCTGCCCATGCACAGAGGCAGATTTTGAGTGGTGAGTGCGCTGCTATGCAGCTACTATTCTCACTTCATTAAGTCCAAACACTTGATCAATCTCCGTAGGCAGAATTTGTGAAGTAAAACTGAGGCACAGCAAGAACACATGAAGAGTTCTGTTACATTTTTTTTTTTTTCATTAAAAAAAATCATACCGTTATTTGTTAGGATGTAAGTTATCCACTATTCTTTAAAACCATGCCATAAGTATTTAAATGTTTTGCTATAAATCATTTTGTAACACCAGATGTCATGTTTTTCAAATGCGGGATATGTCATTCTGAAACCAAACTTGTCACATCAACCATGCTACACTACACAGTTACACAGAAAACATACAGGAAAACAATCAGATATAAGAAAGCAGTACACAGGTGCTTCATCTCTATATTTACATCAAGTGTGTAGTACGCTTAAACACATTTGCATAATGGCAAACACTAATGGCTCACACCACACTCTATCAGACATTAATTCTGTATGTCTGATCATCCCTCTTGTCAGGAGTACAACATTTCAGTGCTTGATGGACAGCGTTTCCTACTTTCTTTTATGTTTCTGACCTCATCAGTGGCAAATGAGCAGTGCTGACTGGTGACATGCATTGGCCCATATTTATCAAGTTTATCACCACATCATTTCCATCATAAACTTTTCAACTCTGGCTTCTAAGACTGAGTCCCTCTGATTAGAAGGCTATGATGAAAGGAAAGTGATACCACATCTTTCCAGGATAAAACATGGGGGGACTTTGTCAAGGTATAATTATAGTTTGTGTAAACTAATGCAGTGTCTCTACTGCCTCAGGAGTTGGGAGTTTCTTTCATATAACATCAAATTTCAAATACTGTGGGTTGGTGTACTGTGAAAACCTTTTTCTAGTCTAGAATACTTCTATTCACAGTAGATCTACATTTATGTTTTATCATTTTGTTTAGGATGAGTTTTGATATTTGATATGTTTTAATAAATCATAATGAATCATTTTAACACCCCAGTGTCTTTCTCTGTGCTCATGTGCCAACTCAAACAGCGATTATGGGTTTGAGAGGCAGAGCGATGGGAGCTGTACTCCATCGTTCTGGTTTGTTCCATCAACAGCATCTAGAGACTGCATCACTGAGGAAAGTTTCCTCAACACAACAGGGTATGCCAAATTCGTCTGTATTAACAAGAGAAAAGAGGATTGTGGGTTCAGAAATGTCTTAAAACAGTCAATCTCAGCTCCCTTGAAATTCAGCATGCTGTGATAAAAAGGTTAGGGAGATACATTACCCATGAAAGGTTCTTAACCTTCAAAACAGATAAAAAATCAGAGATGACAACCATGCTTGCAGATTTATTATTCAATATTATACCTTTTTTGTCTGCATGCCTTTGCATACAGCACTTGCATGCGTGTGTCTGCTCGTCTCTGTATGTTCAATTTGAGCGTATACTATGTCTTTATTTCTACAAGAGTGCGGTGCTCACCTGTGTCTTTTTGGGTATGTATTACAGATATCGCAGGGCTTTGTCCAATAACTGCACGGCGGGAACCCTGTTGAAGTACAGCCCCAGGCGACAGAAATGTCCCAGTCAGGCCCCCAGAGGCCTCCAGCTCCTCACCAGTGAGGGAACACTGGTAGCAACACTGGGAAGGAACGTCACCTTCTTGGTCTTCCTGGAAGAGGTGCTGGCTTTACTCAGCAAAGCAATAGTAGTGTGTATTGTGTGGTGACGCTGGTGTCCTGTGTCCAATGTCTTTCTTGATTTGATTCAGTGTTGTATCCGTATATTGAGCTGCAGTCGAGATGTAGCATGAAGGCTGGAGTACTGGCACATCCAATAAATATGCAGTGGTATGACTCAGCACTTGATGTTATTCCCATTGATATTATGGAAAAGGTACTCCCTTGGGTGCTAGCAGGAGAATCTTTGATTTTGGTCACAAATGTGGAGGAAACCGAGGAATGGAACATCGTTGTAAGGACAGCGAAAAACAACTGTGGCTACAGCGAGTGTGACAGTATTTTGTCTGTTTTTCTGATTGTAGGGTCTCGGCTCCACAACAAGTATAACAGTGGACTTTGGTGACGGTACGGCTATATCCTACGTTAACATCAGTTCCATCGAGGACGGGGTCAAGCATATGTACAATAAAGTGGGCATCTACCAAGTATCTGCCACGGCACGCAACACTCTGGGCTTTGACTGGGTGATCCTCTACCTCCATGTCTCCTGTGAGTCAAGAAGACCTTTGACCTTTTTAGTAATTGATGATTCACCAGTTGCTGTCAAGAGTATAAACAATAGTGTGATGCATAGTCTAATGATTTGGGGATTTTATTATCAGGAAACTATTGGAACATGTTTTCAGAACAGTACAGAAGTTATTGTCAGCATTATTTCGATAGATTGTGTAATACATAGTCTTACTGCTGTGGCAATTGAATCTTTCTATCTATCTGTCTATCTATCTATCTATCTATCTATCTATCTATCTATCTATCTATCTGTCTGTCTCTCTGTTTGTCTGTCTTGAGCACTATGTGCAGCTGTGTGTGAACATGCTAGCAAGTTCTTTTATGCTGCCTTTCATTTGTGCAACCTTGCTGTAAGGTGTGAGTTTATACTTTTTGTGTTTTGCCTCTTAAGGTCGACTTGAACAGGTCCAACTCTTAGCTCCCTCTGTGGTTGTCAAGAACAAAGCAGTTAACCTCACAACAGTGCTGCGCCCCAGCAATGTAGGAACAGTCACCTATTATTGGTGGTTTGATAACAAAACTGAGGTCAGCCTTACTTTCTCTTTATCTAGCAATTGCTTCTTCGCTGAATGACATATTACACTTGCAAGCTACATCTATGATTGATTCTCTCTCTCTCTCTCTCTCTCTCTCTCTCTGCCTGTTAGCCTGTGATGACCTTGGACGGTGGGATGTCCTTCACTTTCTCTAAAGAGGGAAGTCACACTGTCACTGTTCAGGCTTCAGTTGGCAACACTGTGCATCAGGACAAGAAGACTGTGGCGGTCTATGGTGAGGCACATTTGGCCATTTGACCCCCAATTCTACTTTGCTCAATACATTTCCAACAGCCTCTTGATATATTGTGTGAGTGGAATGGTATGGAGTTGCTTGTAGTACTTTTTGTTCTGTGTTTCAGAATATTTCCGGTCATATGTTTTGGCCTTCTCTTCTAATTTGGATGAGCTGAACCCCGGGGTGGCTGAGTGGAGAGAGGATATCAGCAGAGTGGTGAAGAGCTCCATGGTTCAGGTCAGCTCTCTAGCTGCTAGCTGGTGTTATAAATGTGATGACATGATCAGGGATGTTATGTAGTTAAGTCCAGAGGTCCTCATTCAAATTCTGGCTAGTAACGACAATTTTGCACTAGCCTGGGGTGAAAAATTCTAGACTCTAGCTAGCCCGCCAATAAAATTTCCATTCTTGGTTATGCTATATTTGTGATGTGGCCTGAATGTTGGACTCCACTCCACCACTATTAGTTATTAATCTCTACACTCTGACATAGCACATCATCATAAATGTTCATTAGCAGTACATGCTTCAGCTGAACTTGTCAAAACACTAAATGGCAGTAAAAGCACAACTATGATGGTTGCCATTTGCTCTCCAAGGGGCTGTATGCCATTGCCTTGAGAAAACACCAAAACCTCAAGTCGGGGGAACTTTGTGGTTAAGTGGCCCTGGTTTCCCTTCATAGACTCTGGGGATGTCAAAAAGCAGCAGGTTATGTAAAAGACCTGGATACTGAGCTCTATATATATCCTACAGTAGCCCTCAGTATGAAACATTCACTTTGACCTTCTGTCTTGTCAGATATTACCATGGTTTACACCAGGAAACTGACAGTAGACCTCTGGTTACGGCACAAATGCACTTAAAAGCCCTGCCCTTTACCAAAGACTGTCAAATTGAGCTTGCATGTTTCAGTTGATCTGTGCATTATATCTTGACAGTGACTGGTACTTAGGCAAATGATATCTGAAGCAGAAAGCCAACACTATTTAGTCTTTCATATAGTTTGCCCGCAAAGAATCATATTCCAGGGCCAGGGCATAGAACATCACTGAAAACAGTGTGAATTAAGATGCTTTCCAATTATGTTTTTTGTTGTTGTTATTAAAGGTCACAGGAATCAGTGAGGATCAAATTTTGGTCACAGTGCTTCCAGGTTTACCCACCGCAGCAGAGATTTTCATCGTGCCTGAGAAGAGGTCAAGAGAGGGACCCACGGATGAAAAGTGGGCGCACCTAGACCAGGTACCGCATCACAAAACCTCTGTAATGGAGCCAGGCAGTTTCCCCAATTAAATCTGCACAAAAGTAAGCTAAGCAGTGTGTACTCATGAGATTGTCTCCTTACTGAATCCCTGGGAACATTGCCTTTACTTTAGAGTGTCATACAGTAATATTGATTTTTCTGTTTAAATTCTGTTTAAACAGAAAAAAACACTGTTTAAAATATTGTTGTATTAATTAAAGAGAATATTTAATCATGTTGAGATATTTCTCTTACCTGAGGGTTATATCTGCTGTAATTTTAGTATTATGCAAATACAGATGTGCAGATGTTGCACAGATACCTTCTTTTATCTCTGATTTCTTGGGAAGGTGGCTTAGTCTGGCTGCCTCTGTTGTCATCCCAATGCCTTCCTCTTAAAGTCACACCGAAATGAAAAATGACTTTTTCACCTTTTTAGCTCATTCTAACTATCATACCACACACCAATTTGACAGTTTCTGCCAAGAAAATGTTAAAAAAAAATATTATATTGTATTTTTATGTCAGAATGTCATTACTTTTCCTTACTGGAAAATGGACGATCTTTAGTGGTGGCTTCATCGTGTACCAGGAGGCATACATAAAAATTTCAACCAATAAGCCATCACAGATTTTTGAACAATCTGGTCCCTCTGGCCTTTCCATCAAATACACCTGTGTTTCTCTCCCTAACTGATATCCCATAGGTTTACACTTTTCAGTGATCCCTGCCAGACCCAATATCCTGTTTCAACGGAAGATACATCACATTATTGAAGCAAGATGTTCTCAAAATGCTGTTTCATTGTGACTTTAACCAATCACACAACTTACTATACAGATGTTTATAGTTGCTCATCTCCTCACGAGGGGAAAGACATGAAGAAGAGGAGGAATGTGTTCACTATAGCCCTATTTCATTTAGCAAGGAACAGACACTCAACATGACACATCCCCACAAGACCAAAGACAGAACCATCTGTGAGCGCTCAGTATGGACACAGTTCACAAATAAATAACATGCCTATTCTCATATTCATTGAAGCCTTGTAGATTATAGGATATGCCCGTCCTTGTTATCCTACATGGTCAGTGAATCAAGTGAGAAATTATAGTTCTACCAATTTTTATTGTTTTCATGATATTATGATGGTTTAATCATGCAATAGTAAATGAAATTGTTAATTTAGATTTGTTTACTTAGCCACCTAACAAGAGAACACCTTTTTCCTTGACTGCACTCATTATATCACAGTGGTTCATGTTTTTTTTTTTTTATAATTAGTTTTTTCTCTTCGTTGCTTTAATCACACATGCTAAGAGATTTTAATGTTCCTGCACGTGCACATGGTCTTTTAAATCTCTACAAGAGTAATGCATAAATTCACAACTAGAGGGCAATCTCTTCCCGTCTACAAGGCTTGATGCAGTAAACCAAAATCCATCAGAGCACCAAAGCTTTATTACTCACACAGCATCACACTATACCTCACAGCCTTACTGTCACCTTTGAGAAGTTGTGAGACTTGCACAAACTTTTACTCAATCATGTCAGGGCCATAATAATTTAAAATCATCATGCTTTATGTGTTATTGCACTCTGAGGGTTTTCCAACGTTGTGATTTCTGGATCTTCAGTAGTGCTGTCAATGTTTTATCTCTTTCCATGCCTTCGAAAGCCATGAAATATGTATGTGAAACAATAAAACAGAGTTGCTGTTGAAATACTAGGTAGACAAGCTAATTTGTTCATCATGACAGATAGGACCTCGATGTATCACAAGTAAACATAATTCCGCTGGCTCGCAGTGAGTCTTGAACTAAGTTAATAGGTATTTAATTACATTGATGCATCATATAATTGGCACCATCTAGAAAGGAGACAAACTGTGGGGCAGGCAGCCTGGATTGGGAATTAAAGAGATGTATTTATCTAAAGCCTGTCTGATTACCTGGCAGAACCTCACAGACAATAGGGTAATAAATCTTCAGCTCACTGTTCCTCATCTCCAGTGAATGAGTTGCTGTGCGATGTGTATGCATGGAGTGAGTGTGCGACGTGCGCACACCCGTGCATGGTTGTGTGTGTGTGTGTGTGTGTGTGTGTGTGTGTGTGTCTGCAGCAGCTTATTAAAATGTGTAATAGATTTACTGACCCTGATATGCCACTAGAATAAAAAGTAATTATTCATACTGTGTAGAGCAGTCTAATTTTAACCAGTGGAAAGATTTTAGAAAAGAGCGAGATGGAATTAGTGAGGCATGGCTAAGGACTCAAATGGGCTCTGGGAAGGCATTTTGGTCTCTTGTTAAATGACTGCTTCATCTAGGTGTGAAAAGCAGGGGGAACTCGGGGCACTTCAGGGAGAAAAATTAAAACAGCAATTTCATGATATTAGAACATGCTTTGATTTCCAATACTTTTTGCGTCACTGAACTTCTAAATCATTTAATGTATGTTTTTTCTTTGGAAATAAGTGTATCAAAGAAACCGGTGAAAGAGACTCAATTGTGGTAGAAATAGCAAAAGATTTTTTTTTTTTTTTAAATGTCACTACCGTTGCCATTCCATAAGCAGAATGCCCTTTTAGCTAATAGGGTTTCCATCGTGATTATAAGCCCGCCAGGTTAGGTATTCTGTGCAGCAGGAATTGAATTACGGTTTGGTTTTCCATGTCATATCAACGTTTGCTCCTCTTTAGAAGGAAGCAAAAATTCTGATTCATAATTCAGGCTGGTGGATGAAATGACTGAGGTTGAAATATTGATGACCGTGGAATATTGCCGCGCCGCCGCTGCTGCTAACAGAAGCTTGTTTCCCCTCTCACTCTCTTCATAGCTTTCTCAGGTCTTGCTAAGTGCTTTGAACCAGGACCTCATCCAGTTCACACTCAGACCGGGCGTGCAGGTGAATGTGTACGCAACACGTCTGTCTCCAGGTGAGTCTGCCGTCTCTGCCGTAGACCTACCTATCTGTAGATCGTCGCAAATGAAGTGCTCTCAAATGGCTGTTCAGTCCATTTGCAAGGGAATATTTCAATTCATTGTTTCAGCTGTCTGTCTTATGTGAGACCAGACCATGTGCAAGTCTTCCGCTTGGGAAATGAAGTGTGAATTTGACATTTTCCATTAGCCCAGCCCAATCATAATCGTAATTCTCTAGCATTGTCAAGGAAATAAAACAGGTGTGATGTTATATTGTTACTTACCATCTGTGTAAATCCTTATTGAAATTCATATTTCACTCTTGTTTCCCTCTTTTTCCTTCTCGAAGCTCCTCTTGTGGACAGCAGTGACAGTGGCCACAATGGCGCTGCAGTCATCATGCTAGTGTCAGTCGTGCTAATGGGCTTGGCAGTCTTCGTAATATATAAGTTCAAAAGGTACGGTATCTTATTCTTAAACATAATATACTGTAATGACACATAGAGCGCAGTGAAAAGGGAAACTCTTAGGAATAATCATTCAAAACCAATCAGGGGATTTTCAGACTCACATCATTGCGAATATCGATAAGATAGATTTTTTTGCATAATGGCCCTAGTTAGTCTTGGCCCCATTATTAAGCAGCAGGCACCTCACTCCTGAACTCCTAAAACTTTCCAAAAGTATTCAGACTCACTATATTTCTGAGTTATGGACATCTGCGACACAATAATAGCCTGAGGAATAAGACAATTCCCCTCTGTCTCAATCTGCAGAATATTACTGGGAATGACAGTCTAATCAATTCTCCCAGAGTGCTGAATGGGTGTCAGAGTCCTGCAGTTATCAATATTCATCTATCTGACAATGTGAGGGTTGACCTTTTGGAAATGCTAAACACAGCCATTCAAGGAGAGGCATACTCTGCAGAATGGCAGGAAAGGTTGAGGAGATAAGTCCTGAGACAACATATATTATACAGTGAGGGTCATATGACATACAGTAAATAGCATCCTCTGCTACAGTGAGCCCCTTGCCTATCGTAGGAAAATGGTTTTAGTTTCACAGTAGTTTGTAGTATCTTATTCATTTGGAAGTAAAATATGAAACTTTCAGGATTATGGTTTATAGTGAATATCTAAAACTACCACAGCAGTAAATAAACTTGGGAGTTTCAAAGTCTGTTTTAAATGTCACAGCACCAGCTGCAGAACAAAATCACTAAGGGAGGATCTGAAATTAGCATTGGAGGACTTTAGTCTTAAGTAGAATTGGGGTGCATCTGAGGGAATGAAAAATTGATTGAAAACTGAGGTGAACAATGTGACTGTGAGAGTGCAATGCCCAGTGGAATGCAAAATGCCCCAGTTTCCTGCTTTCAAGCAATTCTCCACTATCCCTAACCGTTAAAAATAGTGTATCACTCACATTATGCTTAGTGAAATGCATTAGTGAGACAGAACTGATGGTAAGTCTCCACTCCACTCCATCAACTTGCCTTTTCAAATCTTCACTTTTTCTTTTTTTTTTCCCTCTCTGTACAAACTCCAGGAAGATCCCTGGCATCAACACATACACAGTGGAGCAGCCAGACAAAGAACAAGAGGTGATCCCTACAGTGACCTCTCTAGCCGTCCCAAACCCCGAGGGTGACATCGTGACCTCACTGGAGCATGTGGATATAAAGTTGGACTCACAAAGCAGAGGTATAATAGTGTCTTATTTATTCCCTTTAGGCTCCAATCAATCCTCAAGAATCCACATCCAACAAACCTCATTCGGAATTTTTTAAACTTCTGCTAGACAATGAAGTTCTATGATTATTATTATGTTTATGTTGTTTTATTCTGCTGTGCCTTTACATATACAGGGGGTAGAGAAAATAACAGAAACATCACGTGAAAAAAAAGGACTTTGACTTTGAAGTAAATTAATCACAATTACAAAGGCAGCCACACAGATGAGTCATATCAAGTCGAATGCCAATTAGCAGTACGTGTCGACTCTGAAGGGGGCATTAAGCAATCTATGTCCTTTATCGGCCTCTATTGGCAACCAGTAGGAATTGCAATATCGATAGAAATTACATCCACCTACACAAGTCTCTGGAACAGCTATCACCCCTACTCCTCCTGTCCCATTGAATTATGGAAGCCTGTACAATTCTTCCACTTGGGAAGAGCATGTTGTGTGTCTTTTGGGTATGGAAGCATGCACAAGAATGCAAAATACTGCAATAATAATACTGCTTTGTCATTTGCTCGTAGCACCGTCCTCCATCGTTGAGTAGTTGAAAATGCAAGGAGGTGGGGTGAGGAGATTGGTAGTGTCTTGAAATTTCAATGGATTTGTTGTGAGTTTTGAAAGCCAGAAATACCTGTCAAAGTAATTGTTGAGTCATTGGCATTGAAAAAATCGTACTTACTGAACCTTTAAAAGAGGTCTGAAAATCACCACTTTTATGTGCGAGTTTTCAAAGCAACACAAGGGCAGCCAACTTCAAGTTTGGAAGACGCCAAATAGTGTGTTGGTTACAAAAACTGTGAAATTATTGAATATGGCAAAGACAGTAGTTTCAAAAATCATGACAGCATATTCTAAACACTGACAAACTGCATTGCCAAAGAGGAACAGTGATCAGAGCTCACTGACAGGGATAGACAGACATTTCATAGGATAGTTGCTAAACAGCACAAGATTACAGCCTGACAAATCACCACAGAATTGGATCAACAACTGTGTGACACAGTCATGTCATTCGGGAACCATCTGTATTCAAGGCCATTGCACAAAGACGCATAATCTGGTGTAGGGAGCACGAAGCCCGGAGCCATGAGCAGTGGAAAAATGAGTCATCTTTCCCCCTTTTTCCTACATGGTTGTAGGTTGAAAGCCAAAGGATGCCTTCAAATCACAGTGTCTGTTGCCAGCTGTTAAACATGGTGCTGGATCTGTAATGGTCTGATTTCTCTGCATGGTCGTAGCATATGATGCCATTTTACAGGACCAGGTGCACACTATGATAACAAACATTGCTCCCTCACGATGCTGCCATATTCCAAGATGGTAATGCCCCCACTGCTAAACAAATGAGTGGTTTCATGACCACCAGGATGAAGTCAAACACCTTCCATGGCCTCGCCAGTTACCAGATCTAAACATCGCTGAACCTTCTGCGCAGGGTTCAAAGTAGATTTTCTCCTTTATCCCTCAAAGAACTGGAGGCTTTCCTTCTTGAGGAAAGGTCCGATTTCCCACTACACACATTTCAGGACTTGACATCACACCATTTGAAGGAGGATTTGAAGGCAAGAGGTGGCCCTACTCCTTATTAGGTACTTGATATTCATATATTGCTAGGTATTTTATCCACCCCCTGTATTATTTCACTCATATGGGTTGCCAGATACACTGTTTAATGTGCTTGCCAACTTGCTTTGGTAATGGTATGGTGTTAGTATTCACAGGTAAGTGAAGTGCAATAAAGTGCAAGGCAAAGTGATGTAAATGTCTTTGACCCTATAAATTAATTACTGCATCAAAGTAGCGGAGTGGTGCAAGCGTTTTCATCAAGAAATATCTATGTAGTTCTAGTTGATTTACCTCCACCCATAGCTAAACAGTCTACCTACTAGCCTCCAAGATAAATGTGTTTGCATGCAAAAATACACCCTTATGCAAATAGCTGCATAAAATTCCTCCTCTGTCTCTTTCTGTACTTCTCCCTTGCCAGGCTACCTGCCATCTCACACAGACATCAAGCTCTCTGATGAAGCGCCCCATGTGTTTTAATGTTGAGAGTCTATGACCGACTCGAAAGCAATACATCTTCTTTGGCAGTTACTTCCAGCAAGCTATGAAACCATGGTCTCAATGAATGGTCTCGAGTGTTTTGCTACCCATGCATGGATGGACCAGTTCACACTGTGCTGCCTAATCCCTCTGAGGAGACTGTACAGATTTATACTTGCTTCTTGAAAAAGGGACATTTTTTGACTGAAAATACTTGTATTTTTGCAAGGACATTGATCTTTTTATGTAAATAATGTACATCCAAAGTGGAAGAAGTAAAAGTTATTTGTCTCAGCTGCTTACAGCAATATGTCTGCTCAAAGATATAAAAACAATGGAAGTGTTGTATAATAATATTTCAAAGTATGCTTCTATCTCTGGTCTTGGGCTTGTGTTTGTGAAGTGTACTTAGTTTAACTACGTGGAAATAGCTTATCTGAGTAAGACAGTGAGGGAACCAGATTCATTAAGCTTTGTACAATCAGTAAATCTTATCACATGAGATTCTCATCAAATGAAAGCTTGCAATATCCAGGAGATGAAGGAGGGCTCTATCTGAGTTCCAGATCTGTGTATTCCATCAAGCCTGTCCCGTTGGAACTCAAAATGTTATATATGTCATAACAAAAATAAGAGCAGATGATTAAAGTCGATATATATAGGTATATAGATGAGCAATTGAGCAATCCCCCTTGTTTAGGGGACTCAAATAATTCATACTGTTCCACTGGAATGAATCCTAACATGATGAATGTTAAGCCTATCCTTAAAATGGATCATGCACTGTAGTGTATGCAGAAGTCTTATATCAAATATAGATCATACATTACTATTATTGCAGTGGCCACTACAGCTTATATTTGATTGCTTCAAAGTCAGTCTGAATAGGGACATTGCAAGAAAACCCATGTCTCATTTTTGTGGTTGCCCGATCCATCTTTGCACATTCTGGTGTCTGAAAAGAGAATAAAATGTAAATTTTCTGAATATGTTCTGTCTTACAAGGAAGCTACAGTGCAGCAAACGCTTGCTGTACTGCAGCAAGTGAGCAGTAAAAAGTGCTACAGTGCTCCATCTGTGTTTTAGTTCCATCAGTTATTACTTCAAGAGGTTTTTGTTATGAATCGTAGTTTGTTCTCCGATTCCAAGATTCCATGACTGATAGCAAACAAAATTAGTGCAAGGCTCTGTTATGCTCCTTGGCACACAGTACAAAGTAATTCTACTGTTTTTGTTGTTTGAGGTTTTCTTTCAACTGATATGAGGGTTAGGTCTCACTGTAAAGGTCTGTGAAAGATAATCGGTATTGTTGATACAAGTATGGTGCCTTCCTAAAGGACCTACCATGGCATAAATGCGCTCTAAATGGGCTCCAAAGGGACATGTGTGCATATTGTTTTATTCTCAAGACTAGTGTTACTCTCATTCTGGACTGCTTATCTACTGTGATGATACCAGCATCTCTTTACTGGCACTTTCTCAGTTTACAGTAATGCAGAAGACATAGCCTTGAGTTTGTTCTAGGTTTACCTCCAAGGACTCAACGGGCAAAAGGCTGCGGATCTGTTCGTCTCCTTCGCTGCAAGGGACACAGAGATAGAGAAGACATATCTGCTGTCAACAAGGCTCAGCCTACGCGCAGAGCTTTGGTCAGCTGCTGTCTCTTTGGGATAAGTACTGAAGTTCTTCTTCATCAAACTTTTCTTTTTAAGTGTTGTCAGCATCATATGTCAGTAAGATAAATTGACTAGAGGCTTCTCCATACTTCTCCCCTCCAATCCTCAGATTGAGCCTGAAGCATAAATAAACTCGTACTCCTCATCAGACAAACTCACTCTCTCAAGACCAGTATCAGAAGATCTGTTTTTATTCTGTGCTTGTTATTTATACAACAAATTTTGTTAAGCTTAATTAAGCAATTTGTGAATAGAATTGTGTACATATTTGCATGATGTTTTCTTCTCCCTTAAGATACTTACAGCAAGTCTTTAATAGGAGAAATGAAATGTTAGAAATGTGAACTGCTGTATTTTACGTTTGCCAGAGGCTAGACAACTCATTCAATACAAGTGACGTGATTATTCTGTGGGTTGTTTATTGTGTTTTTGGTTTTATCTTGCTAACAACGGGTGCAGAATAAAGCAGAAACACAAAAGATTATGCAGTATGGCTTGTTAAACACACACACACTTCTAAAACCATAAACAATTGATTTCTGCTGTTTTCCACCTGTCAGAATCCATGCAATTGACTGCGGATTTCAGTTTTGTTTGACCTTTGATTCAAGTTAATCAACAGACTTCATGAAGGACAAAATCGTGAATCTAGATTTATCACAGTTGACAGCGAATTGGTCAGCGAGATGAAATGAGAAGAAGAAAAATGGAACATTTGATCGACAAGGGCACTCTCAGTTTGTCTAATCCGTTGCTTTTCCTACTTTGTCTGTAACAAGTGTTGTTCAGCATACCCAAAGTTTCAGTGCATCCATTTGCATGATACAATAGGGCCGATTGGGAGGACAATTAAAAGCACCAAGTAGCCTGGAGTGATTCTAATGGGCTAGTTCCTTGGCTCTCCCACTGTGCAACAAATTAATTATCCCCTCTCCAGGAAATCAACACTCACACACA
The DNA here is from genome assembly GCF_046629955.1 of Centroberyx affinis. Taxonomy (NCBI): domain Eukaryota; kingdom Metazoa; phylum Chordata; class Actinopteri; order Beryciformes; family Berycidae; genus Centroberyx; species Centroberyx affinis. The sequence continues at coordinate 348,268 of NW_027279630.1, forward strand.
CACACACACACACACACAATCAAAGAGGATTTTCACAGACAGGGTAGCACCTTGAATGAAAAATGTCCCACAACAATAGCCCACAGCAATATTGTGTTAGCCGCAGTGTGAAATTGATGAGCATGTTTCCTTTCATTGAGTGCTGCATTATAGTGTCTGGCTGCAACGAATCATCCATTAGTGATTGTCACCGTTCAATTTGATTGTGTACCGCAGAGCATCCCAGGGCAGTTAGAGGAAGGCCCTAGTGTTAATTCAGACTGAGAATAGCAGAGAGAGTCAGACTCTCAGGGAGTTGATGGCTTTTGGAGTGATGAAGATTGGTGTGTGATATCAAAGTGTTGAAGTGGCAAGGAAAATGTAAAACAGAGAAACAAGGGCCTTGTTGCTGCAGCTTTGTGCCTGAGGAGTTATTTCAGCCAATCATCCACACAGTTCGTCTCCTCCGACCTTCCTGTCTCTTTACCACTATATTGTACAGTTTTTTTCTGAGTCTGAGGACAGAGAAAGAGCAAATACTGCACTCTCACTTGGTAGTTTTGCTTGCCAAAATAATCTGTTTCTCATCATTCTGCTAAAGGCTCAGTAATTGTACATTTGCACACTCTTAATAATCAAATTCATTAAATGCAAATCATCTGTAATTGGCAACTTGAGTGAAAGAGGCAAACTGAAGCCCAGTCAGTAGTAAGGCAGTTGCAGTGTCAGATGGGTGTTTTCTCACTCTGCCTATTAAAGGTCAGTTCAGAGTCTCTCCAGGATCATAAGGAAGTGGTGTGTCTAGCCTGATACAAGGTAGCTGTGTTTCACGTCAGACTGTGTGTGTGAAAACAGCTTCATGACCCCGTGTGTTTTCAAGTTTATGTGAGAGGGCAACACAGACATTTCCCATACACTGACATCCATTTGGTGTTTCTCTACTGCTGCCAACAACAGCGTGCCATGCTGGCACTCTTTAGTTCTTTTCTATGAGGAAAACAGAAAATTATATTACAAATATAACACATACAGTGGGCATATGCGTGATAGAAAAAAAAAACATAATTCCATATAAAAATACATTTATTTTGAACAATTTGAAAATGGTAATTTGTTCACAGTAAGAAATATGATTCGAAACAAAGTGGTTTTCATATCATTAACATAAAATGAACAATATCATAGATCATGCACAACTTTTGGCAATTGCACAACTAGACTATTAGACAAGGTATTGAATAATTTGTGTAACGTGTCAAGTAAACTTTAAAATCATTATGATATTTGCTCTCTTACCCTAACATTGTCTTATGTATTTTTTCATTTATTAATTAGGGCATGCTACTGTAAAAAAGGTGGACATATTACAGACTGTATTGTGAAACAGAAGGTCATTTAAACATTTTCTGCCTTTTCAGTGGGTTGACTTTACAATAAAGTAAGAAGTAGGCTACTGTATAGATTTACATTCCATCTTGTTCTATGTACATGTTTTCAATATCTCCACTTCTTAGTTTAGAAATCCATGCCCATCACATTTATTCAGTGTGTAACAGCATCTGAGAAACAGTCAAGTTGAAAGCACCATGCTATCTAATATAGCATCACCAACTACATTTTCCATTAGACTTTCTGATAAGCATCCACAGGGGTCAGATTTTCTGATTTCAATATATTCAATATATTTACAGCTCAAATAGTGTGGCTTTGTAAATTGATTTTCATAAAGTATTGTAAAATACATATTTAGTCTATCCATATGTGTTAAAAACATGACTTTGAACAATAGCAGCTATCAGCGTAAAAAGAAACAATGGCAACAAAGCAAACAATATCAGCACAATTGAAACACCACAATCTGTACTTACTCTGTAACACAGCGCACGTCTTAGACATTAGTACAGTTTGGAAATTCCCTTGTAATAACTCTTTCCACATTTCTTCCAATTCCTCCTGTAAATATGCAAACAAATAATAAAATAGGCTAAATACAGGGACAGTTAACGACTTTGAAATCACATACACAACTTGCACACAAATGCTCCATAGGCGAAGACGCCCACACTTTATATTTTTGTTTTGAGGACATGATGGTTAAGTATTTGATGTGAACATTTCTGAGAGGGAATCGCCTCATTTACAAACAAATATGTGTTGGAAATGCTGATAATTATTTACATGACCATGATTTTTTTGGGAAAAGCAATTACTGCTCAAACAACTCAAAATTCCATCCGGCTTTCTCTAATCTTCCCACTACGAGATTAAATGGTTTGTATAGGCTGATGTTTAACATTGTTTTACATATAATTACAAATTCATGATCCATGTATTGTGGTTAAAAAGCCGCCCTCTTGTTGAGGGAGCAGGCCCGACAGGAGCAGGGTTGAGTTAACAGTGGAGAGTGGATAAGATGTGAGCGCTGTCACAAGTGGGCTCATTAAGACTGTGCAGACACCGGCTTATTCAGAGGTGACAGTTTCATCTGTGAATTGTGTCAGTACTTTAAATTCAGTGATCTGTTTTCAAAGATGACAACTTTCATATTAACCTGTGTAACTTGTGAGATGGCAATAAAAAACGATAAGCATCCTGTATTCAGTTTAGATGATTTTGAGAAAATAAAAAAAAAGAAAATATGATATATATGTGAAATATACTTGTTTGAGATTTGGAGAAATGGATTTTAAATGGTGCATATTTAAGATTAAAATCTTCAAAGAACGTCTGGTGCATTATTTCACAATCTCTTGTTATACAGTCTAATGACTAAGGTATTACTGTGACAACTATTGATGAAATTAGATTAAATTTATGACAAATATGGTTCTTAGAACTTAAAAAGACATTTAGCATTGTTACAGCTTGTTAAAACATTTACACAAAAGACATGAAAACGGCTGGGGGCATCTTTCTCATCCCCCTTTTAGTCAATGAAAAATGCTGTAATTCACAAAATGTTTTTCAGACACATGCTGTTCATATCATCTAATTTCAATACTAATCTCATTCTAATTTTTAAAAGTGCAACACTGTAGGAAGAGAAAGTCTTCAGAGTGGGTGTTTTCTCCTCTCCTGCCAATGTATTGTGGACAAATCGGGCAACTCCACAAATAAACCAAACAAGTCTCCACATGAAGGAAATACTCTCAAAATGGATAGATGGATCATGGCTAGTCTCACACTGGTGAGTTCATTCTGAAGCAGATTACTTTTACATGTTTTGATTTATCTTACTGTATTCCTAGATCTTATATATATCTGTAAAACTGTCTGAATGGACTGATGCTGGATGCAGTAGATTCAGCTCTGTGAGAGCATTTGTATCCAAGCCAGAAACAGACTGCATGAGACTCACACCAAGCCTCAGAGTAATCATGAAATCTTTTAGCAGCAGGTTGTAAATTCATTTAATCTAGCAAGCCCAAATCAAAGGTCCCATGCTACTCTGCCCTTAGTGAATAAACACTTTCGATGGCAACCAAAAAGGAGTTAATTTGTTTCAGATCAGCAAGGTCTTGGAAAGGTAGAAACAGCTGAGAAATGAAGAATAGCCAAAGTGCTGAGTGACCAGAAAAAAGGCCTGCAGCCCACATGTCTGTGTCAGGAGCACTGCAATGCTACTTTTGTCAAACACAACCCGCTGCCTGCAGGGCCCAAAAAGTTTTCATTTAAAAGACATCACAAAGGATGTCAACCATGGCAATCAAAAAGTTTACTTGTCATCTTTAAGTGATCTCTAAGTGTCTCGTATCTGAACAGTTACTTCATCTGGTTACTGTGCAGCTGCTGCAGCAGCACATGCTTCAGCAATTGCAAAAATACTGCAAATTGCATTGATAACAAAGAGATTGTGGGATTTCTGTTGTGTGGTGGACTTTTCTACAGTAGCCTCTCTCGTAGAAACGTTTACACTGTTTAAATAAGACTGAAACAATGTAATTGCAGTGCACGGCTCATCTAATTAAATTACTGCCACTACAACAAGTACAGTTAAAAAAATGTTCAAAGCGGATCCTCACTGATGCTGTTTTTAGGGCAGTAAAACATTAATGAGCATGTCTGCCCTCAGTATCAGTCTCTGACACCGTGACAATTATCATTTACATCTTGCAGTAACATGCGCCTCAAATCCCAGATAGAGTCCAGATATGAACCATCTGTATTTAATTTACTCTTGGCATTAAAGATTGCATCTCAGCTGTCACACAGGCTTTGAGTTGTAAAATGTATAGATCCTAAAATAGCTGCACTGAAGAACTATACCTACTTAATGATTCTAGGCTGTGGTAAATAGTGAATGTGAAGCCAACTGACCTCTGCTCCTGGCCTCCAGGTCTTTCTCCATCAGTTCTTTCTGAGAGGGAAACTCGCTGAGCTTCACCTTGGACATGTTGTCATTCTGACCCACTGTACTGATCACCTCCGGCTCCTTCTCATGGCTGTCCTCAGTCTGGACATGGATCCAAGGGATTTTCCTAATGGCAAGGAGACTGCTGAGCATCCATGTAATGAGAATTTTCAACACATTACTTACTGCTACTGTCCATGATACTTACTGCTAATGCTAATATACTTTTACTTAAGTAAAATTTTGAATGCAGACTTTTTACTGGAGTATTTGTCCATTATGGTATTGCTACTTTTACTTAAAGGAACAGTTCACCCAAAAATGAAAATTCTATCATCTACTCCCCCTCATGCCAGTTGAAACACAGGTGAAGTTTGTCCATATAACACACAGGGAGGTTGCCAGCACAACGCCATAGCAGCCTTCTCCAAAACAACTGAAGTCAGTGGGGACCAGTTCTTCAGAGTTCCAAAAAGACCTACAGTATATTTACACCATAATTTTGTGCAAATCTTAACTACAGCTGATTGATTTGCAACAAATAATGGTGTATAGGTCTTTCTATTCACAGTGTGATTGTTTGGCTGTTTTTGTTTTGGAACTCTAAAGAACAGGTCCCCACTGGCTTCAGTTGTTTTGGAGAAGGCTGCTACCAAGTTGTGCTGGCAACCTCCCTGTGTGTTATATGGACTAACACATTTCACCTGTGTTTCATTTGGCATGAGGGTGAGTAGATGATGACAGAATTTTCATTTTTGGGTGAACTATTCCTTTAAGTAAAGGATTTGAGTCCTGTACACAGATGCTACAATTTAAGAGTTTTCATTTTGTGAAACTGAATGAAATTGATAACAACACAACATCCTTGACTTGAGTGAAATACCTTTTGAACTTGTAGATGAAGAATGCCGCTAAACCCACAAACACCACAGTGAGCAGCATCAGCATGGCCGACCCGCTGTGGATGGAGTTTGAATCCACAAGCGGTGCTGGAGAAACACAGAGAGACAAGACGCATCAAATAAGTTTCACATTTCAACAATATATATAGGATCACTAAAACAAATGTGTTGAATCTCTTCCTTACTTTCCAAGGCGATTTTTCATATTTGAACAAAGCTACTGTGAGAGATGAATTTCATTACTCTGTATCATGGTATAGTTTGAAGAGCTGCTCCCTGTCTGTCATTCCCTCAAGGCATTAAAAGAAACCTTTAGGAGGTCCTGCTGTCTCTCCCTGGTCTCTCTACATCCTGGTAGTTTATGCTTAGTCATGGCTTTGTAAATGCTGAGGTGCAATATTCAAAGTATTGCCCCTCGCCACCCATCTTTCTCTTCTTTAGTAAGAAGCCTATGAAGTCTATGACCTTTCCGGATCCTTTTAAAGGCACCCCAGACCTTTGTATGCAGACACAAATGAAGACAGATCAGTCGGTGGATGAAAAGGGTAAAGCCATGCCGGGTTGATCGACACGTTTTTGCGATATGCTAATATCCCACTGACCCTGCCGATTTTCCTCAGCGCATACCAAACACCTTCTTTGTCAATCATCTCATCGATCGGCTAATTTCAAAGAGAACTACTGTCAGCCAACAGCCTAAGCTTGTGCGGTACAAAATTGAAGCACTGGGAAAGATATTCAAATTTTGCGATATACAGTATGATTAAATCGCCACCAGGGAATTCTGTTGACTATCTCATGTTTTATCATTTCAGTGTATGGGTAGAAAAGACTGTCAAATCATCCCAAGGAAGACACCTGTCTTATCTTATGCACATCAACAAAGGCAAAGATAAAGCAGAACAAATGCATCAAGGATTTGTGGAGCTAAACTGGAATAAATTACACTTTAGGTCTGTTAGAATGCTTTTTTATAGTTAGCTTTTTTATAGTTATCTGCTCAAGGCTTTTAAATGTAACAGCTATATCGTTCCAACTGAGCAAAAGTAACTGGTTAAGATTGCAAAAACTTACCCAAAGTTTGCTGTGTGATGTACACAATAATGCGAATATCAGCTTTCAACTCAAACTGGATCAAGCCTTGGTTCAGGGCAGTGACGAAAATATCTGATATCTGTTTAAGGTATTTGACAAAAAACATGATACATTATGCCACAGTAAACAATAATATCTAAAAGTTAAAGTGATGTTGAACTTTGGTAATACCTTGGGGTGTGTTAGTTCCTGGACGTGTTACTAAACCAACACACTTTAGGTTTTATAAACATAAAGAAAGCGATTCACGTAAAAAAAATCTGCAGAATGACTAGTTTTTCTATATAGTGTCAGAATCTGCTTTGCTCACATTCGTTTATGTGCTAGACGTGTGATTTTCAGACCTGTTAATGCCATATAATGACAGTGAATGTTGAAAAAAACGCTGCAATTCTCCAATCTCCTCTACCAGAGCCCCGGAGCAACAGATAACAGATAATCACCAATTTTGGGGTTATATCGTGGCCAGGAAACTACACAACCCAAGGCTGTGTAGTACCCAAACCCAACTTACAACCAAAGTTCAACATCAGTTTAAGGTTAAATACCATGACTGAGCTTCTGTGGTTCTTACCCTCTCTAGTGCCTCCTCACTCCTCCTCCTGTGTTCAGACGGAGTTTGTATGTCAGGCAAGATGAAGAGTTCTGCTACAGTTGGAAGCCCAGGATACAGCGACACCAGCAGCTGGTCTTCAGGAAACCCAGACACCTGCAACAACAGGTCAGGAACAACAGACTGTGTAAGTCTAACAGGTACAACAGACTGTGTAAGTCTAACAGGTACAACAGACTGTGTAAGTCTAATACGGAGGTTAAACTTTAGGCTATCCAGAGGTAGATTTCATACATAAATGACATTACATACATTTGACATCAGGTTCAAATCATATAATACCATGTCCAGTTATTCTGTCCTATCCTGTCTTCATAGGCAAATAAAAAACAAAGAACACATTTTTCACATTGACCATGAAACTTCATGAATGCTGAATCACCACTGTAGGCAGACAGCCATGCCATACTGCATGGTATGAAAAAGTAATGGCCTAGAGAGCCCCTGCTGGCCCGCGGTGGCTCCAGGAGACGTCCCAGAGCAAGAGGGACGTCCTGTACCTGTGACAGAGCTGTCCGCACCACGCGCCCCACGTCCTCCCTCCACTCTGGGATGTCAGGGTTGTGCTCGTCAAGAGCCGGTGAGAACGATAACAACAGCGACCTGAAGAACTCTAGGAAAAGATGACATGATGGCTCTTAGAATATGAATGCTTTTACTATTTTCGCTTTTGATTAATCTGATGTGTAGCTTTATGTCTTTTTCCATTTGATAGCAGAACACTTGAAGTTAATTGCACCTCTAGATCGTGTCATTTTATTCATTAGATAAAACGACATCAAAGTGGCAGCGCTTGCAACCTGGACCGAGAGGCATCTTCCTCAAATAGCATATTGCATATTAATGTAACATACATTGTACCAATTAATGTTTTGAAGACCGCCTCCCCCACTCACCTTTAACAGTTATAACTTTTGAATCCTGCATCACGGTGCTCCCAGAAGCAACTTGGACCGTGACCTTGTTTACTCCCTCTCCCAGAAACGTGTACGAGATGCTTCCCTCCAAGGTTATAATGGGCTGGATTTTCAAAAGGAAAAATACAGAGAATTGCACAGAAGAATCCGCATTCTCTCAGCCGTACTACATACGGCCCTTGACATACTGTACAATAATGGGTTCTGCGGTGAACACAATCAACGTGATAAATAAATATGACCAGCCATCCAAGGTGGATCCTCCACCAAAACACGGGGCAGTCACGTGGAGCCGCAGCATTTTACATGATTTGCGTGAAACATTTTTAGATTGTAAACAACACAAGGACATCAAGACAAAAGGGGGATAATAACTGCAGTAAACATGACAAAAAAAGTCTGTGTTGAACAATAGCATGAGAAAAAGGAGAAGAAGGAGGAGGAGGAGGAGGAAGCATCTCACCTCGGAGCTGTTTTCAAACCACCAGAAGAAGGTCAGCGTTCTGGAGAGGCTCGGCCAAACCACTGCAGTGAGATTAGCCTCCTTCCCCCTGATGGCTACAATAGGAGCTGAGAGATATACACGCTCCACCGGACCTGAGGCAGCATCACCATACACCAGCACACACACATTCACGCATGCATGCACACACACACACACACACACGCACACGTGTTCAGACAAATATTTGCATGCACACATGCAAGCACACACACACACAGACAGACATATTTAGCAAATATTAAATAGTTTTGTGATTTCAGCTGCTCTACATTTCGCCCCAGTTGTACGGTTTTGTGTTTTTTGAAGCTAAAATGTAAGTAATGCATGATAGTGATAAAAGGCTAATAGTGACATGAATGAAATCGAATTCCACAGAGCCGGGACACAACTGTCCATAAGAGAGAAGGGTTTCATGCTATATGCACTGTAGCAGGAATGAGTAATGATATTTCTTATTCACATACTAGTGATGTGTAAAAACAGTGAGCTGCTGTCAGATCCCTGGTTGTTTTCGGCATAAGCTGTCACTCGGTAAATCCCAGTAGTTCTGTAGATGTGTTTGATTCCATCATCTGTCCTGCTCAGATTAGAGTATGTGATCTTGATGCCGTCCCCGAAGTCTAGCTGGATATTGGTCCTCAGCGAGTCTCCCTGTGGACAAAAGGTAAGACATGGCATATGTCAAGATGGCTTAAGTCAAGATACTGCTTTGAGACCAAATACAAGGAAGTGCGGTCCACTAACGGGCTTGGGATGAGATGTCCTACTTGTGTAAGTTGTGTCACAAATACTTCACAGGAGAACAGGAGGAGAAGGAGAAAGACGCTCGACGGAGAAAAGATGGGAAAAGTAAAATGTAGAGCTAGACAGGCAGACAGTCGGTGAGAAAGTGCACCTGTCCAAAACTAGAAAGGAGCAGTTCATATTCTGGGGACATCTTGTCATCTGATAAGATCCTCCAAAACAAACAATAAAAGAGCTCATGAAATGGCATTTGAAACAGGATGTTGGGGTGGGATATGATGCAGTGAGAAATCATTCAAAAGTCTAGTCAGGAAGAGAAAGGCAATTTTATTTGATGGGAGGGGTGTGGGATTGCTCAAAAATCTGATGGTTTTATTGGTTAGAAATTTAGATTTATGCCTACTAGTGATACTCTGTTTTCTAGGAAGCAAAAGTAATGTGAGTTCATTTCATGGGGACTTTAAATGCCACCATGAAGCTACTGCTGCTGCTTCCAATAATAACAATGAAGCCAGGTCTTTAGGTGATATGACTCACATCATCCAGATAGACCAGGAAAGTTACATTGCTTCCAACGTTAGCGATGAGCTCTCCTTGACCGGTGGACAAGCGGAGGCCTCGGGGCGGTCTGGGACGACAGGCCTGCCTCCTGGGTGAGTACACGTTCCTCCCTCCCTCCTTGCAGTTGTTGGACAAAACCTTCCGATACCTTCCAACCACAACGAGTCAGTGTAAGCCCTGCTGCTCTAATCAGAAGCTTTTTTTGAACGATGAGGGAGTAAACTACTATTTACTGCATGTGTCCTAGGCTACACAGCAAACAAGCAGGAAATGAACAATATTGTTTTGTGATGGATGGAGCATTGGGGGCCACTTACCCTGTGCTGTTAAGGAAGCTTTGGCTGGTGCTGCAGCTTTTAGCGGCACCATTTGGATTAAACCAAAAAGCAGGGGAGCACTTCCCATCCGCCTGGCGCTCGTACCCATAATCACTGCCAAAACACGACAGTTCATAAAATGATAAACACTACTACTCAAATAATCTCGGCAACAAGCTTTTGTAGTCAGGCAAATACATCACAGCTAGAGCTTCATGACATATTTTAAGGCCATAACGAGAGACATGATTGTCAGACAAGCAGGATCAAACAGAATTTCAGACAGATGGATAAAAGACATTTAAAATTCATTTAGCAATTCATTAATTATTAATTGAATTCTAATAAGTCATTTGACATTATGCTAATTACAGTGGCACTATGAAAAGTTCCTAACTCACATCTACAATTTGCAAACTATAATTCAATTCAATGAATGCATGCATATTGGCTATCCAGTAAATATGGGAATGTAAGATAAGAGTATTAAGGCATATGAAGTTGAGCAAACTGATACTTCTATTTTTGATTACAAACGTCTGCAAACAACTGTAATTTAACACAATTGAATTAGATGTTCAAAGGAGATGGGCTATCTGGTAAACATGTAATGAAAGAAATGAAGGATCGCTGAGGATACACGTGTGAGAAATTCCCTGGTGTGAAAGCTGACAGAAGGAGTCATTACCATTCAAAATCATAGGCTCTGCAGGGGCATGGCTCTGAGGAATAGATCCTGGAGTAATCCTGGGCCAGCATGCAACGGTTGCCTGGCCTGCGCTTCATATAGATCTGTTTCTCACCCATCACACATGGCTCTTCCTATCAAAAACAAACCATAATGCCCTAGTTTGTTAGGAGATCGATGGGAGGGGGAAAGAACAACGGAGAGACAGAAAGAAAGAGGGAAGGAAACAAAGGAAGAAAGAAAGAAAAAGATTCCTGCTTATGCATATGCGAGTGTACTGTGTTTACAGTGACAGTAGCCAAACATGCATCCCTTGATGTTGACAATAAATCAATAGCGTTCAATACGTCTGCTACCTTGTTGTGTAGGTGCCATGTCTGGTAATCTCCATCCATGCATCTCCTATTAAAGATGCCCTTGTAGTCTATCTTGATCAGCTGCCACTCTGACCGATGGCTGAAGTGTCCAAAGAAACTGAGAGAAGATTAGAAAAAATGCAAGATTCATGAGAAACTACCAGGGGATATAGTCATTTGTCTGACATGATAGTGTAACAACAAGACCTGTGATCTTAAGTCTGATATCGATGTTGACAAACAAGATAACATTGCCTCTGATGAGAAGTTTGAACTGGTTTTATTCACTGGGGACCAAACACAAAGCAAAACCAAGTGAACCTTTCTTTGTTTATTCTAACAGTACACCTCATTTCTCAAGCTTGATATTTGTTTTATTCCTCCCAGACTATGTTTTCTCTCTCTACTTACGTGATAATGTGATTTTCTGTCTCTGGCTCCATTAAAACTCCATCCACATACAGAGGTGCCAAGGAGAAACTGTGGCGGTCCCATTTCTTCCCTTCGTCTAGACTGATCCTATACGGCATCAAAAAACAAGCAGTCAGTGCCTGAGGTATGAAAATGCATATCTATCTATCTATCTATCTATCTATCTATCTATCTATCTATCTATCTATCTATCTATCTATCTATCTATCTATCTATCTATCTATCCATCCATCCATCCCTGTTTGTTTGTTTATTTGACTGTTAAAAAAGGTTTATAGTTTGTTATATTTTCATAATGTAGTAGCTAAATATATATTCTGCAGGTATAAACTTAAATAAACATTCACCAGCTAAGCAATGAAAAGCAAAATACAAAGAAACACAATAAAACATTTCATGTCATTTGAAGTATTATCAACAAAATACCCAATATTTCACATGATAATGCTCAGCAGACAGAAACAAAACATTAGCTAATGCCATGGTTGAAAAATGAAGTACCTCAGACTCTTTTTAATGGGAACAATTATCTAGACAACACATTCAACAATATAATAAATGCTCCTCAGGTCCAGGTAAATGTTTAAAGGCGACAAAACCAAAAAAAAAAAACAGCTATGACTCATATCGTAATACATTCGAGAGATTTCAAATCATCTTTCGTAGAGCTTAATCACTTTTGACAGGGCTGTAGTGTGTGGGGACATCAAAGTAGATAGTGTTACAAAGCTCCAACAATATGAGGACTTGGGCCTTCAGAGTCTCATATTTCCACCCTGCTCTGCTCCTCATTTACATAAAAGCACTCAAACCATCATACCCACCAAGAGTACAAAGCAGTAACAGACACTTTTCTGTTGGAAATGATTCAGACAGGTTTGAAGCCATTGTGCCGATACAGTAATCATGCAAACTTATCCCATCTGCATTTCAAAATGCGTGTAATCGCATGCTGCATCACCCCCAAAAAAATAAAACCACAGAGAAATGGATTGTCTGCAGGTAATTTGCCACTACAGATTCACTGCTATGTTTTGCGCACCTAATTATGAAATCAACTATTGCTTGACAGTAGCTACACCTACCATAAGTGTCGAATCGGAGCCGTTGCATGTAAGACTGCCAGCAAAGCACCTCCATTGTCAAGGAACCAAATGTTGTGCTCCTCCTCAAAAATCTGCATTGATAAACATTTTAAAAACATCAAACATATTTGCTCTGCTAATGATAGTACACTTTCAATATGAATGCACATCATCTGTTCAACGCAAACAAAGCCAAGCGTATTATGTCGGCCCAGATGGGTCTCACCTGTCTCCAGCTATTCCCTGCATCAGATGTTATAAACATTCCAAGGTTGGTGGAGGACAGCTCTGTTCCGATATTCCCTGAGCACAAAAACATGAATAATTTCATATATATTTACATAGTAAAGACTCCGCTAACTGGGAAGCTGTAACACACCTGTGCACAAGCATCATCTGATAAAATTCTTATAGCTATTTTGTGAATGTGTGCGTGTCCTCTTTCTCCACCGGAGGACAACTTTGTCGCTGACTGCAGCCAAATCATCTAACCCAAGATATGAGATTTAGGGGTCAAATTTCCAGCTACATTTCAAATTACTATGACAGAAAGAGAGCACAGTGTGATTAGTTTTGTGTATTTTGGTGGTTGCACTGCTATAATACACTTAACCTGGGAAACCAAGGATAGTTCTGGTGATGCAAAATGTATTCACACTTTACCTCAGTTAACTGTTTAAGTCTGATCAATGACATCTGATAAATTTGATCTACAACTTCATGGCCTTTTGATGATTGTACCTGTAGCCACAATGATCCCAGGTACAGAGTCTTTGCTGGAGATGCGTCCAGATGTGTAGGGGTTCTCTGACATCTCCAAATGCAGATGCAGTGAACAAAATGGCTGTCAACAAAATGGAGTCCAATCAAGCACAAGTTGAGACAATACGAATCAGACAGATCTTAACAGATGCAATTATAATTGGCTTTGCCTTCAAACTATTCTCCCTTTTGAAAGAAAAGTGCCAACATTTTCACAGACCGTTTATAAAACAAAGATGCTTTTTTTCCCCCTCATCTCCTCTGCCAGCAAAATGAAAATGGCTGAGAGGACAAGGAGGGCATTTGAATTGTTTCATTCTAAAGCAAACAAGGCATGTAATTAAAATTCCCCAAGATGCACTGATAAATCTGGCATAATTGATTCAAATCATTTTGACTCATCTCTCAGACTCAAGCACTTTGAAAACATCAATAAGGCTTTTCAAACGGCTAAGGTTGGAGGGGGGCAGGAAGCGGGCAAGAGCATAATGGACATTTGTATGACAGTGAAAAAAATCTTGTAACCTACTATTAACTGAGCAACGCAAATTATTTTTGTATTGCTTTGTGCAAACAGTCTCTAAAGAACATGCTGACTGGATTAGCGTAGGTGAATATCAAACATGTCTGCCGCATAACAACATGTGCCACTTACTGCAATTCAGTGTAATCTAACATTCATTAGTCCGATGCTGACAGTGACTACAGGTAGTAAATTGAAATCACTGGGGTTAATGGAAAGTCTGAACCCTTGAAGCTAAACGTGACGACACTCCGTTCCGTACACTAAAGGCATAGAGCTTAAAATAAGAATATTCTAGCCAAGCATTTTCTTGGTCGTTTAGTAAACTAAAAAGGCAAACTGGTGCTGAAGCTGGCACCCGGCCTTGTGCAAATATGGCTCTAAATCAAAGAATATCCAAAGCACAGCCGATGAGGTTTGAAACATTTGATGAATGACATATGTCAAAAGCTTCATTTCCCATGAATAAGAACATTCATTCCGGCCCAAAGGCTCCAGCTCACCAGAATGCAGTGAAGGTTATTTCCAGCTCTATCAGTGGGAGGAGCCGGCAGCAGGGCCCATGTCTGCCCCTTGTTGTACGTGATAAAAGTCTTCACTTGATGATCCACTAGTTTGTTGGCTAGATACATGCCGTTTATCCCCTCAACCTACGAAGGAGAAACAACAGCAAATCAAAGCAGAGACATAATAGCATAAGCCATGATCATTTTAGGCTTTGTATACCATGACAGCTACAAATGTATGCTCGGTAAAAAAACATTGAGTTATTTACAAAACCCAACCACTGGGTTAGTGCTGTTGGGTTATTTTGTTGGGTTAGTGCTGTTGTAGTCTCGCGGGAAGTAGCGTAGTCACGTCTGGCTCAGCGAGACTAGTGCTGTTGGGTTTTTTTGTTTGGGTAATTATTCCAAGCATGAGCGCCAATTAGAACGTCCAAGAAAAAGCTGCTAAAAGTCGTTACTCCAAATCTTCAGCAACATTTGGTATGTAGTTATATTGTTTTATTTAGACATAAACTGTTTTATAATGAATAGCTGTAAAATTAATTAGTCTAGAAATTGCAGCTAATGTTAGAAATGTTAGTCTCTTGGTTGAGACAGTAATGTCACAGTAACATTAGCTGTAACACGGTATCTGTATTAAATGTTACTTTGTGGCTAACTTAATGTCAACGGTTAAATGACGTTAGCGTCAAGCAACGTTAGGCATTAGGTTATTAGTAATCTCGCTCTCAGACCCTTGATATTATATCAAGGGTCTTGGAGCAACGTATCCAGATTCTGTGCAGAGGGGGCGTTGACATAGAAAACCGCCAATCATGGTTGAGGGGGCGATGATTTTAAGCCTCAGCGCCCTTTCAGTGTGGTTGGTGTGCAGCTTGTAAATAGAAACGTAGGGGGCTAATGACTTATAATAGTGTCCTCCATGCACCTGTATCCCTCTTCAGTGCGGAGCTCAACGTCGCCCACACCTGATATATTCGACTTTTCTAATCCTAATCCTAATCCTGTGGGCAAACAAGCCAGAACGTCTTGTCCAGATACTAAAGCTCGCAAACAAAGTTTCTGGAGCGGTTTGAACCACGCCACGGCATGCCATGTTTGCGTTCCACAACAGCGATAAACTTGTTAAAATCCTCCTCACTCCTCGGTCCATTTTGACTGTGTTTGTGGTCTTCTTGTCAGTGACTATTCACTGCAACAACAGCGGAATTATCGGGACTGCCCCGCAGCCTTGTTCTAATTCCTGTACAGGATTTCTATCCGTTGCCCCCAGATGTTCGTGCGATGCTCTCGCTTTGTGTCGTGAGAGCTTCTGGGTTTCTCAGATTAGGTACCCAACTATTGGGTAATTTATAAACACAATGCATTGGGTTAAATCACTAGGCATTAGGTTATTAGGTGCCTTACTATTGGGTTATTTGTTGTGTTATTTTTAACCCAATATATTTTACTGTGTATTTAAAAAAGTGTTTTAATGTCTAAGAAACTTTCCAGGGCAGAATGACTGTAATGATTATAATTGCAGATAATGGCGAGTGCTTTGTGCTTTACTGTGTGTAATAATTTTGCACTAAAAGAGTAGTTAAGTGCACAGTGAAAGGAGAAGCTCATTTTGGCAGGACTGACTGTGCACCTTATAGAAGTCGACCAGCAGGTTGCCTGCGGGTCCTCTGCCAGTTCTCAGATTCTCCAGCGAGAGGGTAAAGTAGACCCCAGGGGAGTCTGAGATGTACAGGCTGTAAGTGTTGTTCTGGTTCCACTCCTGAACCGCCGCAAATACCTGCTTCTCATCCGTGCTGATAATATGCATGTCCTGTAAGAATGTGTGAGTGAGAGACAGCGACGGACACAAAGAGAGAGAGAGAGAAAGAGAGAGAGAGAGAGAGAAGAAAGCAGAAGTAAGCAAACACAAAAGAGACAGAAAAAGAGACTTAAAAGAGAGGCCATCTACTGCTGATGCGGTGTTTAATAAATGGTGACATTTCTGCATAAAAGAACACCGGTTTGCCACAAAGAAAAAAAAAACAAAACTCAAAACCGTTCTGAACAAAAACGAGCTTCATGTTGCTTTGAGATACGTCAACCTGTTATTATCTGAGGGTCATTTAATTCCTTTGGTGCTTACCTTGGGTAGACAGTATTTAGGTAATTTCATCCGCTTGAATGATTCTCTCATGTAGGACACAAAGTAGCTGGCTCGTCCCGACTTGGTCACCTTTCCAATGAAGTCAGAGAGGCTTTATCAAACAGGGAATTGAAAACCTACTGTTCATACAGAAATACAGAAAAGCAGCTTGATTTTCCCCATTTTGGTTAGGTAGAATATAATATTTTACATTTTTATGTTGATTGGTCCCATGTGCATGAAATGATTTCTACACACAAAGGACTACATAGACTGTCAACTATGCTTAAAACAAAACAAAACAAACAAAAAAAGGGATGCAAGGCTTTTGCCGGACATGTGTGAAAGGAATTGCCATCGTCCAAAATGTAATCCTGTTGTAAAAGAGGAAATTAAGCTAAAGCATCTCCTTGAGGAGGAGTGTATTAGTTCACAGCACATGACTGACTAATAAAACGCACTCCACAGTGTAGAAAGCAGAGCAAAATCACAAGCAAAACAAAAATTATGCTCATTATCTCCATTAGCCTAAAGCTAAGAGGCACTGAAAATTGTGTTGGCTTTATCTTCAGTGCGTCTTGAAGATCTTAATGCACTACCACTTTCCCATCCACTTACAGGCATAGCGACACTACTTGATTGCTTATTTTCTAATCAACTAGAAGGATGGTGTTTGTCCCCCAACACACTACATTAGGGCTCTAATGGAATAATCTATCGAAAATCAATGAGCTGCATTTTCCCAGGCCACATTTTTGAGGATGTTGCACTTGGCTGTTCCTTCTCTCCCAAGAGACTTTGGAGGTGTTGAAGACTGCTTATTTCGTTGTAGCCCAATCGATAACCTCATTACTCTTTGTCAAGTTAAATCCAACTGCCCCGAGCAATGAAAGTCACAAGAAAGTCATCTATGCCACCACAGCTCCTTGCAGACACACCAGCTGTGTCCAGTTATTTTCACCAACATCTTCCTCATGCCTGCCTCTGCCCACGGTCAATCTCATCTCCGCTAAATTCAATTTGGACATTTTATTGAATCACCATTTTTTAAATCACACTGTGATATTTTTTTCATGCATTTTCATTCTTACATCGCAAACCATTCCAATCAAGTCTGTGGATTAAGTGTGTTGAAAGTAAAACTGGGTCACCGCTAAAGTATTGCTGCTGCAACATCATATCATATCAAAAGATTAAATCTATGGATAAATAAATTAAAAAACGAACAGCAAAAATTTAAGGACATTTATTCACATCGAAGGAGTGCAGTGTGACTCACGACAAACCTTGCGCCCCAGAAAATATTACGGTTTGATTTTGTTTTTCATCAAACTTATTTGGACTATAAGCCTAACAGAACTGAGCAAATGTATCAAGGCTGACTGATACAGACATAAAATTACTCGGTTGTAGATGAAAATCAATGACAGCAGAGGGCACTTGAAATTAAATCTCTAATAATGATACTGACTGCCACTGTCTAATGGGAGTCAAAGTCGATGTGAATGGTAATAAGGACACCAACCTGTCTATTCACAGTTTCCCTGCCATGCACCCTCACATTTTTCAGGCATGGAGTGTGTCTGTGCCGAGGCTCAAATACAAAGCGTGCCTTGACATGAGCAGGACAAACCATAATCAAAACGCACAGTGGGCAAGCGGGGGGGAACAGGTGTGTTGGGAAAAGCCATTATGCAAGTTTTGATGGAAAAGCATGAATTGGATGCACAAGGGAGAAAACCAGAAAATCAAAGTTCACAGAAACAGCAGCCTTTGTGGGGAAAGATGAAAACACCTGGTCTAATTTGATAAAGTATTGACTCACAAAGCTGAAGGAAAACATAAAGTTATGAGTAGGCAAACCTGTGTGAAAACATATTCATCCTGCACAACCAGGGAGTTGGTGTCGACATGTCCAGGGAAAAGGTACTGCCTGTTGGCTTCTGTACACCGCTGGGCTCGGCACTTTACATACTGGGCGCCTGGAAAAGGGCAACGAGAAATCAATCAGCAGTAAATTACAATCACTTTGCTTTAAAACAGTACTTTGTATGCATTGGAGTCACTCAATATGCAATATACTGTATACCTTAAAGTCACAAGGAAATGAAAATGAATATTAGGTTACACCCCTTTTTTTTTTTTTGCATTTTCTTGCATTTTTATATAAAAATCCCATTACTTTTACTTCCCGGAAAACAGTATATCTTTAGTAGTGACCTCATGCTGTACCAGTAGGCATAAATAAAAACTCCAATAAAACCATCAGAGATTTTTGAACAATCCCGCCCCTCTGCTCCTCCTGTCAAATAAAATTCCCTTTCTCTCCCCAACTGATATCCCATTGGTTTACACTTTTGAACAATCCCTCCCCGCCTTTTGTCCCGCCCCAACATCCTATTTCAACAGGAGATACATCAAATTAAGGAGGCAAGATGCTCTCAAAATGCTGTTTCACTGGGACTTTAAGCTCACAGGTCTGAAATCACTTTAAGGTCGGGTAATAAATAATAAAAAATGAAATGTTGGAGCACTAATGAACAGAACACTCCTTTACAATTCAAATTAGTTTACAAATAGAAGCTCTCATATACCACCATGAGAGACAATAAAGCCGTAGTAAAGAATGTTTTCATCTGAGACCAAATTTGTTTGCATGCTAATTCAGATATAGCTTTTTCTCACCACAAGAGGAATCTAGGTAGGAAAACCCTATAATTGCTTTGACAGAATATAGTCTTCTGTTTTGGAGGAGAGTTGAGGTTCTTCTATGGGACGCGGGGGATAGATTAAGGAGAAGAAACATCGATCAACCCACTATAACTCTCCCTTTTTGTCAGGAGACACCTATTCTGCTTTACAAGACTTCTGGGACCAATCTGAACAGCAGAACAGGTCTCATCTTCCCAGTGACCTCGCTCTAAATGAGAGGCAAGGGGTCCTGTGGGTCTTGCTACTGCGGCGAACTGGAGTACAGAACTCACGGCCTTTTGCAATGCGCGTCTCGATGTGGACCACGTCCGATTCTCTGTCCAGGCCCATTACCGCCCTTGAAAGAGCAGGAGGAGGAGGAGGAGAGGATGGAGAGGAGGAGAAAGATGAGAGGGAGGAGGGGTGGGAAGAGCAAAGGTGAAAAAGAAAGAGGAATAGAGGGAGAGGCAGTTGAGAGAGTGTGAGGATGGGCTTCCCTGCTCTGTGAAGGCCATAACAATAAGTTGTAATCTCTTGTGAATCAGTCAATGTATTGGACATAGAATTTGTGCCACCAGTGGCAATTAATCTCAATTTGTAAAAGCATAAACAAAGGACAAGACAAGGAGAGGGGTGTGGATTTACAAAACAAATGAGATCAGCAATTCCTAAAAAGATCTACTATCTATCTACTGACATTGTTATGAAATTGTACATGTTTTCAATACCATTTTTCTTTTAAATATTTAAAATATTGCATATAAAGAATTGGTTTTCAAGGGCAACTATATTGTGTTTGGGCTGCCGCAATACCAGCCGTGCTGCTCTTGTTTATCAAATGTCTCGCTGTTCATGCATGTGGAGAGGATGTCCTCCAAACAATGTCCTTTCTTTCTCAGCTCAAAACGCACTTGGGCTTGACACATACCATGGCAAACAGGGATAAACGGGCTCACATCAATATTCACTGCCTTGTGCCCAAGCAGCTGAGATTACCAAATGACAGCGACAACAAAAACAGCATGTCATATTTGCGCTATAGAAAAAGGAGCACAATATTCATTCAGGCCTACGTGACATGAATATAATCAGAGCAGCACTTTTATGGTTGATTGTCTTGGGAAGATCTGTTTTTGACAAGAGATCACTGGATCCTTTTGACAGCATAAGGTCATGAATGCTATAATTATGCAAATTACAATCAATCACTGCAGACGCAGAAAACACATTCAGGGATAGAATCCACATAATCATACCAGTAGAATCGCCCTGGCATCACATCGTCATGAACGAGCTGCCATTTTCTCCCAAAGTCCATTGAACTGTACAACTGCAACATAAAACAGCACCGACCATCAGGGGAACATTCAAAGGTCTCAGGGGAGAGATATTGTGAATGAACACCGAGCTTATGATCACATCCAGAGCGGAATGAATTAAAAAAAAATGCAAAACAGAGCAGGTTACATATTTCATCATTTCTAAGTAAAAGATTCACTCCGGATTCACTGAAAATCTCCTGCTACCTTGCTGTCATGACTGTAAGCCAGTATCCAGTTCTCCTGTGCAGGGTGGAAGAGCAGGCTCTGGATATAGAAGTTAATGGGATGCTTCTCAAAGCTTGCCCCTTCATCTGAACTGATGAGAACAGCGCTCTCTATCTCTGGGTCGCTAAGCATCATTATCTAAAGTACAGAGGGCCAGAGGAGAGATACAGTATTAGAGGGAGAGACAGAGAGAGAGAGGTAGAGAGAGCAGAGTGGAGATATGTGCTGTCATTTCACAGCAATTTGAAAATCAGCAATTTGACGTCAGGACTAAGCTTATAAAAGATGAGACAGAGGAATAAAGAAAGAGAGAAATCGCTGACCTTCCGTTTGTTGGTTGGGCAGACGTAGAGGTAACTTAAAACCGTCCTTGAACCCACTTTGTCATTGAGTTTGGAATAGGTGCTTCCATAATCCACAGATCTGGAACCCGCGACAAAAATATTTTACATGTTTGAAGAGCAAATTATGGACATTTTGGTTTGGTTATCCATCCAAGACCTGAGACAAATTTTAATATACCAGCATTCTGAGTGATGAACACATTTTCCTCTTAACTTGTGTTTTTCTATTCTATTGTAACATGTTTTTCTATTTTTAATATAGATTCTTATTTCATTTTAATTCTATATTTATCTTTGTGAGTATATGTTACTATTCTTTTTACACTGAGAGGATCCCGCATACAAGCATTTCATTGCGCCGTTTCCCCTGTGTAGGATGTGTATATGACAAATAAACAGACTTGAACTTGAACTCTGTAATCTTATATCAGGATTACTCTCTATCCACTCTAATAGACGTTTACACACTAAATACAGTCAGGAAGGAATATGAGCACATCCTCTCTTCCAGTGCAGCGGTGAAATCTTTCATGCATGTGTTAAATTAGTGCTAGAGTGTAATTTCGTGCCTATTATTGTCAACAGACTGATTTACAGAGATTTCCTTGCATCCCCTAGTATTCTGTTTCCTTTTCAAACTTCCTTTTTTTTTACCTTCCTTTTCAAGGGGGCAAATGTGAAGCACGCTCTTGCTGTGGTGCAACAAGCTTGCAGTAAAAAGGTGACATTTACAATGGCGACATGCTTAAGGTGAATAATGTTATATTCTCCAAGAAAAAAAAAAAGAAACAAAGAGAGGAAAACAAATGAGGCCCAATTCCTGGCCCTCATTAACTAAATAGCCTTTGTTTGAATAAAATGGGACATTTAGGTCTGCCAGAGCATACTGAATTACCCAGAAGGAAGAAACAAATGAAGAACATGTAAAGACACTTGTTCTTCTAAGCACTCTCTGTCCCCTAGCAGTCCATGCATCCCACGACAAGGGTAGATGTGTCTGCCTCGCCATTCTTCATGCTTATATTTCTCCTCCCCGCAAACAGCCAATCCACTCTCTCAGTTCTACCTGAGTGCCTCCAAATGTAATTTCACTGCATAATTGGATAGATACCCAGAGTCTGCTATCATTGCCTGTGCATTAAGCTGAATCATTCCATTTGCTGTTGACATTGTTTTCAAAGGCTTACCCCTAAACACATTTGTATTTGTGCTTAAGTATTTCTTTCAGTCGACGTATCTCTCTTTGATTGTGGCTATGGAAGAAAGCCCCTCAAATGAAGTTATTTACGGCGTGAAGTTAATTCAGCTGAAAAAAGGCAGTCATCTCAAAACACAAGGGAGCTTGATGCTTGTTAGATAGCTTCTGTAAGTCACCCATTGATCTTCACATTGCATTTTGCCACCAACAGGGGCCTGGGGCTGTAGTCATAAATCATTTATTGTGTTATCACAGAAATCATTTGCTCCCATTTCTTTTCATAATATTCAAATCTCCCCTTTTCTAATATCCATACTAAGAGCCTTCATGCACCCCCTGAGGTACACTCTAATTTACTTGTGGTGCCATTGTTAAGCAGACACCTTGATGATGGAAGACCTCCTGTACACAATATGGGATTTCAAAACGTGTCAAGTCGGGTGTAAATCTTAGCAGCGCCTCTAGTGAAACAGATATTAATTTGAAGCTCTATGCTTGGCGAGCTGATGGTCTCTTTTTCAGGTGTATTTCAAAATGAAATGAGTTTTGTGCAGGCTCTGGGAAAGGTGAGAAAAAAAAGGCGTATCAGAAGCTAGATTGGGCTCCATGGCATAATCCTTAATGAATTCCATTCTTATTTATGATCTGATAGCGCACTGTAACTCACCTCTCAATACATAGTGAATGGTATTACTACAGCTATACAGTAGCAATTGCATGTCAATTGCTTCTGAAACAAAAGGTTAGGGATGACAATCAATCAAAAACTGTGTCAGGAAGTTTCTAGGTCAGGAAAGAACCTGAGACCCAAATAAAGAATACCTTAGATACATCTTCTGGATTATTTTCTAAAAATATAACCTTTTAAAAATTATCCTTGCAGATGATGGACAGGAACCAGTTGTTGCCTTGTCCAAATTATTCTTCCAATCTAAAACTTCTTTTATGTTTGGGAGCATAGGAAACAGAGAGGAGGGTGCTTCACTGTGAGCTATTTCAGATTTCTTTATTAAAACATATTTCATATTTGTTTCCAGTCTAACTTTGTTGTTCACATTCAAGCGAGGGAGAATGCTATAAATCATAGTTACTGTATACTGCATTTCCTATGAATATATTATTTTCCTACTGTATTTAGGGCTCTGCTTTTGCATTTTTACACAATTCGTACAATGGTGGCATAACTTAACTTTTCTATCTAGATGGAGAGGGCAAAATAACAAAAAAACAAAGAAAAAAAAAATCATTTCACCCCTTACCTCCACAGGGAGCTTTCAGTAACGGCCCCCAGGTTGAAGTCATACAGCTTAGTCAAGATCAGAATCACCTAAAACGTAACAGAAATAGACAGATTTAATTACATGCAACGCCAAGGTCTCCATCTCTCAAAGTCTTCAGAAAAATCAAATGCCTCATTAGCATACATTACCTGTCTACACCTAATGACGTGGAATGAATGCGGCCAGTCTGGTACATTAACATAACTATATCATATTAGCTACATATAGTATGTAATTTCAATGACAGGTGATCCTCATGCTGTCAAGAGAAGTCAGTGTGCTGGTGGCAAGATCTGAAAAAAATCCATGTGGGCTGTCAAGAGTCATGTCTGTATCTCATGTGGAACGATACCTACATGACAGCAAAATCTGAAAATTGTTCAGTGAACAACGAAAAGAAATTCAGACAATGGCCTCATCTCTCTCTCTCTCTCTCTCTCTCTCTCTCGATCTCTCTCTCGTTCCCACTTTCTTTTTCTGTTTCTCTATCTCTTTCTCTCACTTTCCAGAGAGTGAAGTCAGTGAGGCCCAAAACACAAACAAACTTTGATTTGAATGGGACGACTTCCTCGTGATGAAAGCTACTCACTGGAGGACTTCCACTTCTGAGTGCTTTTGGCTAAATGCTTTTGTGTTTTCGTTGAGGATAGTAGGGAAATGTGTTTCTGGGGAAACGGAAATTCAGGCCATAAAAAGCCTGCCCAGTCACAGAGGGCAGAGTGAAATGGTGTGCAAACGCATTATTGTCAGTCCAATGGCATTATAAATGACTTCCCATGGGGATGCTCATAACTCAGGATAGAAGGGGGGAGAGGGGGCAGGGCATGGAGGGAGGGAGTGGGAGTGGTAGATAACTATCAAGGAGTGAAAACACGGCATAATATGATGAATAAAAAAAAACAGTCTGAAAGATAGGTCGAAAGCTCAATTACAGTGAGTTTAAACACATTAACCTTATGGGACCCGTAGAACGAGTCATTAAACTGAAAAAGCCACACAAGACTTGGAGGAACAAAGGCATGCCACTAAGTCTGCTTTGAAAATGTTAAAAACCCAATTGACCCACAATTTAGCCATCAAACGGCCACTGTGCATGGCCTGGACTATCTGCATTACAGGTTAATTAACCAATCACGCACAGAGATAAGCATTTGCATAACTAAATGCACCATGTCTGCAAGGTCCAACACCAGAGTCTGAATCAATTTGGAGTGTAGACTTAGTTAAATGGCTGTGATGTTAGGCCTAATTGCCTTCTTTGAAAAATAGATAGGAGGGGAAAACTCTGCCAAACTGTTGATCGTTAGTCTCTTCAGTTTTCTCTTGCCAACGACAATGAGTCAGTGTCATGGGACCTTATAATACTATGTGGAAAATTGAATCTATAACTTATTGGATCAGTGTCAACCTGGTGTAGCTCATTCATTGCCAAAAAGCTTTAAATGCCAAGCATTGCCAAATAAATTGAGTGAATTATATTGAACCAACAGCATGGCTATGGTTTTGCGGATGTTCATTGTTTTACGGGTTACCTTCACGTGTCTGGAATCAAATTTAACCAAATGCCTAAGAATTTGGCTTGGGTTGCATAATGGCCACTAAAAATAACTGAGGATGGCAGCTAGGACATCACTTGAAAGCAAAGCATTTTTCACCACGTTTAAAGTCACAATGAAACCGCATTTTGAGAGCATCTTGCTTCCTTAATGTATAATACTGTATATTTCCCTTTGAAACAGGGGGGCGGGACATAATGTGAAGAGGGATCAATCAAAAGTGTAAACCAATGGGATATCAGTTAGGGAGAGAAAGACTTTGATGGGAAGGGTGCAGGGGCCGGATTGTTCAAAAATCTGTAATGCTTTTACTGGAATTTTTATTTATGCCTCCTGGTACATAATGAAGTCACCACTAACGATTTTCAATTTTCCAGGTAGTAAATATAATGAGATTTGATATAAAAATACAAGAAAGTGGTAATTGTTTTGGCAGAAAGTGTCAAATTGGTGTATGGTATGATAGTTTGAATGAGCTAAAAAGGTGAAAAAGCCATTTTTCATTTCAGTGTGACTTAAAGCTCCCCAAAAAGCAGCGAGTAAAAAGTGAGCGACATCTTTTAAGTGGAGCTATTGGAAAGCTATAATTGCCAATAGAAGCTCTGTCTTAACTGTTGTGTTTGTGTTTGTACCATTGGCTCATTAACAAAAGCTGACCCACTGAAATGGGTCAGCGAAGATCTACCGCAGGGACCAACGGACTAGTGAGGCAGATGACTGTTTGGATGATTTGTCCCTAAGTGGATACACCGAGAGTACATCATGGGAGACAATGTGTCCCCACGCCCCCAATGTTATTGATAGGCAGAGCATCTGTGGCTCAAGTCAATAGAGAGCAACTACTATACATGCAAATGCTGCAAACCAAGAGGAAAAGCACATGGCTTACACACCGGATATGTGACTTACATTATTAGAACCTAAGTTGCATGAGACGCACGCTAAATTCAAAGAGTTTATGGTGCAGTATTGCATTTATGTAAATACTGGAGACAAACAAACAAGAATGGCAGCAGAAATTATTTTGAGCCCTGGAGGTAAATACAATTTTCCATGCATATCATCGCTCACTTGCATACATGAAATTAAGTAAGGACCCTGGAAGGCCAAAAGCAGTGCATTTATTCATGTTTATGTTTTATTGATGTGAGGAAAGAGAGCTTTAGCCCCGGGAAAGTCAACCAATCATTTTTCAGATTGGCTCTCACCCTCTGAGGAGTTTAGTCATCCCTTTATCCTAACATTCTATTCTTGTCTATTCTTTCTTTCTTTCCTTCTTTCTCTCTTTCTATCTTTCTCTCTTTCTTTCTTAATTTCTTTCAGTAGACTCTCCAAGTTCTCCATTTTGCCATGAAACAGTTAGTTCATGAGGAGCCGGCGCATGTAGACAAGACAGAGAACATCAAAGGCGTAGCACAGCTAGGCGCTGTTTGGCCATGCAAAGATTTTGACTCTTTGAGATGGTTGAATAGACGGCCTCCGTGGCAACAGAGGTGTTCCAGTCATAATTTCATTTTGATATATCAGCTGGACACAAATATCCAATCCACACACACACCCTACACACCCCACTTGCACAAGCATACAAGCATTCATGCATGCAGCATAGGCATGTACGGTATACACACACACACACACACACACACACACACACACACACACACACACAGGCAAAGCTTTTTTGACTGAATCAGGTCCTTAGAATTCCATAACAATCCTTTTTTTTTTTTTGAAGGGAAATGCTCAATATTTCAAAGTGCTTCCTTGGCGACGTGCGAGGCATCACAACACCATGTTGGTGGGCAGAAGCGTTTCTACACAGCTCTCAATCTGGGTATAAATTATCACCGTGTGCTGTGCATTATCACTATTAATAAAATGGAAGAAACCGTCACTGCACATCAACACTTGTCACTCATGCAGATTCACTGTGCATTCCAACGCCAAGCCTCACATCTTACCTGCTGCTTATTTTGCCCCCAGTGAAGCATCATTAAGATGGCACCCCTCAAATATTATTTCTCTCTAATTAGGTAGGCAAGGGAGAAAAGGGACCCTTACTCGAAACAGATTACACAGCACACCTCCAGATTTTTTTTTTCTTTTGTCTGCTCAGGAGTTACACATCACGGGAAGCAGAAACAGTGAAACTATTGCCACTTTCATGTATATCTGGCACTGCTTTTGAACCTAACCGGAGGGGACAAATGAAGGATCTAAATTAATTTCCAAGGGACCCCCAAGTTGATATCAGTGAATGATGTGAGGCTCTTTGTAATACCGTGGCTGACGGCTCATGTAACATTTACTCAGAGAAGCATTGACACGTATGTTTATTTTATTTACCTTTGGCATCCAGTGAAAATTTCTCTGTGAAAATGGTACACATTTACATTCTCATGAATACGCATTAGCCTTTATATATCATAGGGCAAACACACATATAGAGTAAGCCATCTCCCGGGAGAAATCCCTGTCAATTTACCTTTCCTCAATCCAGCCCCTCTCAAAATGTATGACAACACATTTTTCCATGCATTGATGTTGAACTCTCCACACCTAGATGTGCCAACAACTAATTCAATCATAAATAACCACATTTTCCAACTTTCCTCAGTCTGTCAGTTGTAAGACTCAGCTGTCTGGAGGTCAGTTTTTGTGTGATTCAATAAACAAAGAGAAAAGATGGGGTTTGAATCCATCAAGTGGTTGCTACCAACATCTCGAAAGTCTAGACTTTGCCCTTCATTTACTTGGGGCTCTGACTCACAACACTGCCGTGTGTGTACGTGTGTGGATGTGTGTGTGCGTGTGTGTGCGCGTACATGTCTGCGTGTGCGTTTGCCTAAAGAACATGCTATGAAGATCATGTGAGAACAACTGGAGAACAACTCTATTATAGGCCTGGTAAAATGGGGGAAGACAGCCATGTCCAGCTTATATAACATTTTTTATACCTGTTATACCTTTTATACCTAGTATAAAATGCCCAAACACTGACCTCCACTACTGCCAGTTTGAACAAGAGGCAGAAGAAATGTTTTTTGGATGAGGAAACAGGATTAAAAACGCCAGCCGTGTGTAACACTGTGGAAAGGGCCAGCTCGACCAGAACATGCAGATCCGTGGGGGCCTCTTAATGCATCTAGACCATTATCAGACACCAAGCTTGCATATAAATGCGAGTGGAGCTAGCTGGGATTGTGTTGTTCATTGCACTGCACTACGCTGCTACTGACTGTGCTGCTGTCCAAGCAGACGCAATCCCGAGGACACAGAAAAAAACCCCGTTTCATTTGCTGTTAAACTCATTACGTTCCGTACTTCATTAAGGGAAGCAAGACAGAAGCCAAGGGCAAGAAAGAAAGAATAATTTGCCAAATACAGTGTTTTCTTTGGATCACCAGTCCAGCTCCGGTATGTTCTAGATCTCCTATCCAGAATACTGAAAACATTTTGTATACTGTCAGTATCACTTTTTAGGTGATACTGACAGTATACAAGGTGCTTTTTAGGTGCTTTGAGGGAAAAAGACCAGCCAACAATGTGACAAGGAACATTATTGTTTTGCGTCCTTTGATAAGCCAAATGTGAAAAACATGGTTTAAATCCAAGTGTACCAGTGTAGATCTGTACATCAGAATGACGGTAATGCAAACAAGCTTAAAACTTAGAGATCACAAACTGCTACAATGAATCCAAACACTGTAGACATAATTTGTAACATTTTTGCATTGCTCATATGATTAAGAATGAATATATTCACGCATCTATTAGAAATGATTTGAAGCAAACACCTGCAGAGAAAAGAAATATTGGTTGCAGATTTGCATACATTTCTTTAAGGCTTGACAGCAGTGAGGGCAAAATAAAAATGCATTGCAAGTGGGTGGAGAGCTGAAAAACACCACATCTTGATTGTGGCTCTGTGAGGACATTTTCAAAGTGCAGCACTTAGCAGGAAAAGACAACCGTCTTTTAAGAGAGACGGTGAGGCTGTGGAAAGGCCTTACTCTGTCCTCATCTTATCTGTGGACTAAATTGATTGTTTGTACTTTTGTGGGTGAAAACATACTCGGGGGATGCTGCTTTCATCAAGAAAACCCCAGTGAAATGTCTCTTGTGCATTAGTCTGCTATCTGTATGTTTGCTTATCCTCTGGACTACTAAGCCCGGGTCATATAGCCCTGATGCTTCAAGCTTGAGAGGTTTCAGCAATCAATTCAGTCCATTTTGGGAGAAAATTAATGAAATGGACTGAATGTAAAAAGGTTTCACTACAAACACAGCGCTATTGTGGAGAGATTGTGGAGGCATGTTATGTCTCCCTGTTGCTAACAACAAAACACAATGAATTTGTCTAAATTGTGCTGCCTGCCATTAGCAGAATAAAAGATTGTGATTGGTCTGCTTCATTTCTTTAAAGAGAGCTTGGGGCAAATAGTCAATGAAATCTGTTCAATGGAGCAGGTATGAAAAGAAGCCCTGCACTTGGTTCATATTTTTCTCTGTGGTAAATTGACATTACAACACCATGCACTGTGGTACATGTTAATTTTGGTAGCAGGTTTGGATTTCATTTAAGTTTTAGTCTTTTGGCGTATATTGTTGTTAGTTTTAGTCACCTTTTAGGCACTTTAAAATGAAATTAAACACTACATCACATTTTCCGAGCTGTAAACTTGTCTGTATGCCTTCAGTATGGTGGTGAAATGTATGTGTAGATCCTGGACATGAGCGCAGAATTTCCGAGACAACATCATACAGATGTTTTTAAGGCAGAAAATCATATTCTTCCTGCCCCCCATCAGATGAAAATAAACACTCTGCTGGACTCAATCTGTGATGTAACACCAAGGCTCTTGAGGTACTGCTGTGTTGAGTTCATAGGAATATGATCTGAGTAGAAAATTGTTGCAGCTCCCAACGAGAGATTGGTGGATCCATCGATACAAGGACGACTATCCCACTAATTTTTTAAACTTGTACCAGCTGTGTGACTGAGCCTGCACTGTTTTTTTATTATTCTACTATTATATTGCCCTTGTTTGTTCATATTAAGTAGCTATAGTTTTTAGAAGTTCAACATAGTGTTGATTATATTTACTTATTAAGGTATTCCAATTATACTGTTCATTGGTAATCTTGTTATTCACCAAGCCACAGTCTACAGCCATGATTGGAATTATGTCAGGATGGACTGTGATCATATATATATATATAAATCCTACGCAAAATAATAAATGTATGATGAGTTTGAAAACCAGTTAGCACTTTAGAAAACTACAGGTCACAACGTAATCCCACTCTGACACTCGTCCCAGTCTCTCCTGCTCCTCCACAGCCTCGGCCCCTAAAGGCTCGTCTTCTGCCCGAGGGCTGGAGCTGCAGCCGGCGGCGCTAGAGGTTCAAAGTGATAAGGCTTCAGACCGCCTCGGTCCTCAGTTTCTGTATCAGATGGAAGAGAGAAGACCTCCACCTCCGCTGACCCCTCAGTGGCCAAAGTGTCATTAGACTCATAGCATATAGGCTAAACCAGTGGGAATCTGAGAATCTGGGGTGCACCCCCCCATCGCAGAGACACGCCCCCTTTCCCTCTCTGTCTCACCTCACTCATTTGCATCTGTCATAATGTGTGGTAGGCAGAGACAGGCTGAAGACACTGTGGTCTTTAAATCCATGTTTAACAAAAGATTTTGACATGTTTGTCACTTTGTCACACCAATATATTGGTTTGTCGATATTTCAGGCCAATATTGGTCTTTTGCTGGCGGATATCGTCCCGCAAATGTCGTCCACGTCCGATATGATGGATATGATTGATGGATATGGTTTGTTTGAATATATATATGTATATATTTTTTTTTTATAAATTATTGATCAATACTACACTGGTTTTCTATGTGGAAGCCTTAACCTGAATTGATTCTAAAGTGACATTTTGGTCAAATGAATTTCTTATTTATTTACTACTTACTACTACTACTTATTTATTATTATTATTATTATTATTATTATCATTATTATTATTGTTGTTATTATTATATTATTATGATGGATTACAAATATAGAGTTTTAGTGTCCCATGGTCTGAATGCTGTTTCAAAAGCTTTTCCACACTGAATACACAGAATACTTAATTATGCTTAATACTTATTATCTTATGTTTTTTTTTCAGAAGCTTTTGGCATGAAAATTGTCAAAATAAAACATATTGAATATTTGCATAAAATGTTGACTATAACTTCAATCCAAAAATACAGATTTCAAACACTGACTTCAAAAACCTATATCGATCAAATCTTATTTGTCACATCCAGTTCAATCTTCTTTTTATCTATTTTTTAGTTTTGTACCATTGCTAATAGCTGCAATAGACCAACTAAATGTTTCCAAAATGTTTCTAGAATATCTCTATACCAGAACGGGACATGCACATGTGTATGTGAGAGCTGGGTGGGCAATGGGAGGCAACAGAGCCTTCTGTTTAAATAAAAACATTACCAAATATAAGATAAATTAAGATGAAACTTCAATCTAACTTTAATTATCCCTGTGTGGAAATTTGGCTATTACAGGAGCAAATAGTATCAGGATACAGCAAAGAAGAATAGAATATAAAAACAGGAATATAGCCAAAGAGGGTCATATAAACATACACAAGTGATAATTTAAGGGTGTGAAAAATAGGATCAGTAGAACTGCTAGAATATAATTTAATGTAAAACAGTAGCTTCAGCAGATTTAAAGTCTTCTAGTCCAACAGATTTAGTATTCAGTCACATTTTTGTTGAAAAGAATGCAGAATCACTTCTGGGCAATCATTGTTAATTCATGCTCTTGATGTCTAGTTTTTGTCAGGTCCTACTTGTGCTAAAGATATTGATGTTTTGTTACAATTTTTGTTAATAACATTAATCCTGCTACCATCAACAAATTGTTCTGTTTTCGATCTGATGTGCAAGAAGTATGGGGCTTAAAATTTTGCTATAGCTCAACTAGTTCCTTAGGACAAAGCAAAATCAACCAATCATTTTAAAGGATTTTGACGGAGTTTAGAAAGCTGTTGTGGAGGACAGGCCTGGAGTGAGTATTCTATTTCCTCAATGTGTCAGCTTGTGTTTGGAAGTTTTCCATCATGTACATTGATTACACAGTGTGTGGTGCTTTAGGTTGGGTCTTTTGTATCTCACGAGATAGGGGAAACCATTTCGCCACAACTAATACATTTCTGTCACTGTAAACTGCCAAGTCAAACCATTATTTAAGTTGACTGCCACCTGAGCGACCCAAGTCATCTTTAAACATGATAGTAACTGCTGTGTTGCTCCAGGCAATGTGCTGCTTCAAGACCCATCGAGCATCATGTCATAATGTTACGATGCCCGTGTCGCTTGTTTTGCCTGATTTTGGGAGAAATGAAACTAAATACTACAAAGTCAGTGGTGCCACAGAAAGCGACACAGTTTTTGTTAACACGGTCTCCATGATACTTAATGCACTAGACTGGAAGTCATCTCCAAGTTTTAATTTTCATTTTATGATTTTCTCAATCAAAAAATGCATAAATTTGTTTTCATAACCTAATCACGGCTATAGTATCTGTCTACATTACCACGCTGTGACAGTTATTAAACTAATTAATCACATGCAAACCTGTCAAATATGATTCTGTGCCTGCTTTATCACTTTGATTAAAATTGCAACATAAAAGTGTGTGTGTGTGTGTGTTTGAAAGAGAGAGAGAGAGTGAGAGCGAGAGAGAGAGAGAGAGACAGATAGAGACACACAGAGAGAGAGAGAAATCAAGAAATTAGAGTGTGCTTGAACATACAACTGATGGCCTTTATTTGGTACTTAAAATGCACTTTGTGAGGAAAAGCTGCAGTCTGAGTGCTGAGGAAGTGCTGAGAGCCCATGTTGATGTGATGCATTATGGTCCCCGAGCACAAATGATTCATGGAAAAAAGGGCACACATGCATGTCATTTTGAGGAGTAAAAACTGGGATTTCACTGAATTATTACTACGGAGAGGAAGCAACTTGTACCCTGTGTGTTAGAAAATAAAGCTAAAACCAAAAACAATGGGAAGCACTGCTTTTCTCTGAGCAAATGTTTGAGAATTGCCCATCGAGCCTCAGAAGCAATAGATTTGCTGTAACTAGTAGCTATAGCGTTCCACCTCTTGTACAGAACACAGGATTGCTGCAGTTTCTATCAGCATCCTACAATCACAGCGCTGGACAGTGCAGCCCTAAAGGCTTGAGCTGCTGGATTAATGAACAGACGTATGGGCCTGACACTCTGGGGGCCAAGCAAGTCGAGGACCGAAATGGCTGCAGCAAAAAAAAACAACTGATGTTGATATTTGTTTTTTGCAATGAAGACCACTAACACACAACCCGTATTAAGTCAAGCTTCATTTTTGTGGAATGTTTATTTACTGTCTGACCCATGTTGGGACCTACTGGTGATACACACAAAAACTCATTGTTGAAATTTGGTGACCAGTTGCAAATGCTGAGGCGTCACTTCAATAACTGGCAGCAAAACACAAAGTGTGCCAAAGGAGTGAAATAATTTGTATTGAAAGCTAGCCACCTGGAGGCTAGAGGATAATGAAAAGTGCATCAATGAAGGTTTAACAAGGTCACATATGAGCACTTTTGACGGAGCATCATGCGGCTTTTCATTAAAGGGATCTTACCCCAAATTATAGCTGCAAAGCCAA
The DNA here is from genome assembly GCF_046629955.1 of Centroberyx affinis. Classification (NCBI taxonomy): domain Eukaryota; kingdom Metazoa; phylum Chordata; class Actinopteri; order Beryciformes; family Berycidae; genus Centroberyx; species Centroberyx affinis. The sequence goes on from NW_027279630.1 coordinate 382,077, forward strand.
ACAAAAAGCAACGGTCTGTGTATAATTTAAAATGGAGATGTGATGCGGAAAACAAGCCCCAAAAACACGAAAACACCTTTAAACTTTCGCCTCCTGCTGTATCTGAACACCTTAACGGTGGTCTATCCACAGTTTTTATTTACGCACTGTTCATCATCCGCTGACACCCACAAACTCTGGTCAAACACCTCTGTGAATTGGGAACCCACTCCATTTGATTTTATGGATCAAGGAGTTTCTATGCAACCGGCTCTGGCACGTTAAACGGAATGGCGGTCTATCTAATGAACCGATTTTAAACACAGGTGTCCCTCAGGGCCGTAACACTTCCTCTTTTTTATTGTCTATTTATACCAATGAGATTATGTGCAACAATAACTGCCTCGTTCTGATTAAGTATGCGGACAACACGGCCCAGGAGGCCTGTCTGATTCCCAGTCTCTGGTGGCAAAAAAGACAATGTTACAAAGCTGACAGATCGGTCTGACTCGAGCCACCTCAGACTGAACACAACAAAAACCAAGGATATTTACTCCACAGCCAACAGGAACAGCTGGCCTCATCTAATGTCCAAGCCCCCCCAGATTAGTGACCTGGAGCAAGAAACCAGTTTCAAATACCTGGCCACTGAGACGGACCAGACTCTCTCATTCTCCAGGTACGAGGACACTGTTTACAGCAAGGCACTCTCCGCTGCAGAAGGTTTCTAGTATTGTGCCGGTGCAACAAAACGTTCTTTCTTGGGAAAGGGGTGCTTGTCAAAAAGTCTCAATAACTTTAATAAGATTCTCACTCAGCGAGGACAGCAGCTCCCAAAGACAGACTGCAACATTATGTCTCTTAAAATAGCTCTCGTTGTTGTTAAAAACTGACATGTTTCAACATATTGTTTTTGTCAAAGTCCCCTTTGTCTGCTGCAGAAGCTCAGGGGATTTAATGTCAATAAGGACGCTCATTAAGTGTCCTAAGGTTTAATACAATGTCCTCGTTTGGTCAGTGAGGAGGAAAACCAAGCTTGCAAAAATGGTCAATCAGAGGCCTAAAATCATTGGCTGCCAACAGCTCCCTGGTCACCACACAGTCAGCTGGCTTCCACACTAAGTCTTTTGCCTTCTGGGGGCGGCTCTGCATCCCTTGTGTGGGAGATGAGCTGCATGTGCTCTGTTTTAAAAGATTATTTATCCACATAGTCATATATCAGCTTAGTCTGAGGGACAATTCAGAGATATTGATTTGCCATACAGGATATTATGAGCCTAGTATATTTATATGTATTTTTTTTATGTTTTTACAAAATTTCTATCTCTGCCTGTATTGATGGAGCAGATTTTTTTTTTTAACGTTTTTCTTACGTATATTGTTAGTAACCATCACTGCACATTTGAGGCAGATTAAAGGAGCAAGAAACATACGCAGTGGATTAACTATGTAGATAAAGCCTATATAAGAAGCATGAATTTAAAAAGGAATCCATATATGTTTTCCCATGGTCTTGTCCAATCAATATTTGTCAACATGAACAACTCTCGCTTAAAGTCAGAGACCAAAGACAATCACATTAATGGGTTAATAGTTGGGTGACTGATTTGCAGATGCACAAAATACGTTTATTTTACACCATAAACTGCTTTAGTCCTCAGTATTGTTGTCAAGTCTGAACCCTTAAGATCCCTCCTGGTGCTTTGAACATCACCTTCTCCATTTTTCCCAATTCACTCCGTATGGGTCCGGGATTTACATTTTGATCACATCACAGGTGAAGTTTTAAGATTTGACAAGACTACCGTCGACCACAGGAATAAAATGATTTCCACTTCAAATCTGCCTGTCAGATTGGGTTTAGTACCAGTCATATACATCTAATATAGCTCAAGCTCGAGCCATAAAATGCCATTAATTCACTTTTATAAAGGCTGCAATTTTAATCTTACTTTGGGCCCCTACAAAGGGTCCAGAGTTATATAAATCTTGAAATGTTGACTGGCTGGCCTGAGTGAAAAGCACATCAATGATGATCCAATAGACAGTATAAAGGCCCATGGTTGGACAAGACATCTCAAGCTAACAAAAAAAAATAATATATAGTCATTCAGCTGTCAATTTAGCTACATAGTGTTCAACTATTTCATTTCACAAGTCCAATTTTAAAAGGTGTATCTCTGATTTATCTCTACAGAGACTGTCCACCACCATGCATACACACATTATAGCCAAAGCCCATGACGCCTCTTAAGTGTGTTATATATACAGGCTGCATATCAGAAAATTCAATTGAGAAAAAAGATTTAGAGATTGAAGGATATAACCATCCAATGTGAAATATATCTACATTTACATCAAATATCTGCAATGTTTTTGGGGCAGAAAATGCTTCAGATATAGTCCCAGATAAATGGTGCTGCTACACACCCGTGTGCCCTGCATACTGAGGTGATCTGAATTACCTGAAGTAAAAAGCCAGTAACCCCTCTCTTCTGTACAAGGTTGTTTGTAGTTTTAAGATCTTTGTGTCTGATAAATGCAAGAGATTGCAAGCACCACGTTTGCATGCTGTACCCTATGTAAAGTAAGAGATGCAATCATCATGATACCAAGATGGTAAAATGGTGTGTAGCTGTGTGTGTGTGTGTGTGTGTGTGTGCAGGGGTGGGAGGGGGGGAGGGGGGAGGGGGGCTCTAGGTAGCTGGTGCAACGGCTTGTCATCCATATAAGTTGTTCTCTTTCCTACCAACCCTATTGAAGAGCAAAGCACCATTTGGACAACAAATATATTGCAATGCCATATTCATCCAGGCAATTAGAGCTCTATCAAATATGTGTGAGTCAAATGTCAAAGACAAAGGCAGAGTTCATTTGCCAAAAGGTCAGACTGTGTCTCATCAGTGTCACATTAAGGGCCAGATTTGGCACAATCCCATTTAATTGTAGCTGCTGCACCTTCCTGAGAGACACTACTTGATTATTTCATAAATAATTAATGTGTTTTGATTGCTGCCAACAGTATATTCAAAATGCTTTCACCTTTCCATAGCTCAGTGTCAAATGAATCGACCTGCAAGGTTAACTATCAATTAAAAGTTATGGAGTTTGACACAGTTTGTTGAAAGAAATGATTCTGCTGTTGTTTTGCAAGCCGACAGAGGGAATCCTGCGAGCGCACGGAAAAATCCATAATGCGTCCACACAAACAGACGCGCAATGCGCATGTAGTAATTAGGCTATCCATAAGCAATGACAAAAAATAAAATCGTCCTCGAGAAAAAATGGATAGGTGTTTTTGTTATCAGCAGTTTAATTGATGAGTGTATTGTCCAATTCAAAACTGTGTCTGACTGACTGAAATCAGTTCATTTACAGGGACGGAATCCCTCCATGCGCGCTGGGAGACAGCTGTGCGTAATGATGTGACTGATTAAAAGCTCATGTAAATCTACTTTGACATTATAAAGAATTATCATTTTACAGTGAGAAATTATAACGGGGAGTATAATCACAAGCGTCTGCAGAATTATCGCATTTTGTATTTTGTAAAACCTTTATGAGTGTGTTTGTTTTTTGTGTGTTCTTGTAAAACTGAAACTCACACTGCTGTTGTGTCCAGACCAATGCACCATCGCCTGGTTGTGTGCCGAGTCTCCGGACAGAGCAAAAGTGGATGTGTCCAGATGCGGCTCACTCTGCCTCGGGTTAGACCCTCTGGCATCCTCTCCAGCGCGCCGGTACTCGGCTCTGGAGTTGGGAACACCTTGCGCAGTCTCCACAAACCTCTCTCTTGACTGCGCGTCTCCAGTTGTACTCCTATCCAAAAATTCGGCGTATGTTGTACCCGCACTCCGCGTTGTCCTCTTCCTTATGTCAGGAAATCTGTTTTCTAGTTGTATATTCGATGTTGGACGTCTATAGCTGTCCTCAAAAATGTTGTCATACTTTTTACCGGTTGCCGCGAGACGCTTGGAAGAGTTTGGTGCCGTTTTGGTGCCAATCCGCGCTTCCTTTCCAAGTCCAGTGCGCGAGTCCTTTCGCATTTGCCTGCCGTAGTTCGGATCCATAACACCAACAAAAGCGGTCTGCGTTTTAAAAGCGCTGAAAAAATCTGTGCTATTGCCAACTTTCGGTGAGACTTTGACCCTCGCTGGTTTTCGGGTCGCCCCTGCATCCAGCGGCGTTACCTCCAGGCGGTGAAATCTGTTGTTGGTTTTTAGGGAACTTATTTCCGCTTGTGCCACAAACTTGGGGTGAAAGGGGAACAACAACACGAAAGGCAAAAGAGAAAAACACCAAAATGACCACAATTCGACCATTGTTTTCACCCAACTTGAGACCGGTAGAAAAAAAGGTAACCACTTCAATGTTCCAGGGCCATTCAACTTGTAATATTCAAGGTATCACCGTTACGACCAAGAACCCATTCAGCAGACCTGCTCACGTCCAGGAATTTGTCAAAGTGAGGGACCAGTTGGGGAGGCGCTGCGCATCAGGCAAACGCGCCGACGGAGAGTGACTGCAGGAATGGTTAGAGCTCATTGTTCAAGAGGACTTTAGGAAAAAGAGGATTTAAAATCGCTAAAACCCTCGTAACCATTTAGAAATTATGCCATTTCGTATTCGTCTGAGGCAGGATAGACTGTATTCGGCACCTTATTTATGTAAAACCTTATGCCAGCTAAAGTTACCCCAAGCAGCACATGATTCACTCGGAGCTGCTGACAGCAAAAGTAATTCGTGCTTTGCAGAACAATGTTGTTGTTCCTGCTGTGGCAACATTTTGCCTTTCAAAAGGACAGAAATTAGATAGAGCAAAGGTACAAAATGTTTGCAACATCTGATCAGAATTATGTACACGTCAATTCTCTCTCTCTCTCTCTCTCTCTCTCACACACACACACACACACACACAGACACACACAAACACAAAGAGAGAGGGGGGGGCAGAGCGGGCGTGTGCGTGTGCGCGCGTGTTTGGGGATACATTTCAGTAAATTCACCTGAACACAGCCTGATAAAAACACCGAGATATGATCTAGATATCATTTCCCTATGCAATCTGTTAAATCTGTTACCTAAGAGGAAGAGGTAGACTTTCTACCTTTCTTTTTGGTGACACTAAGATTTTTTAATTAGGCCGCTAATGCAACACACAGTGGCCATAGGCGTTCTATTGAAAAACAGCCTGGAAAACAAGGAGTGCTTTGAAGTCATACTATGATATGCTTGCTGTCATCTACATGATTTCTGGTGCCATACAGGCAAATCTAAGCCTCCAACAAACATGTTTTAATCTTATTTTTTTCATATTTCATATTATTCATTCACATAATTCATTTTTACTGTGAGTGTTTGAAAACTATAGCTTCCTCTGAATCAATATGCCATTTGAAAGGTATTAGTTTCAATTAGTGGAGCCAAGTGAATCCTGAGAGGTAATTCTTATTTCCTGCTGACAGAGCTTTCAGTCGGTTCTTGCAGAAATTGTATAGAAGTCTTTCAAAATAAAAAAAGAAGAGAAAGCATAGCTTTTTGACCCAGAAAGAAAACATATTATGAGGCGTGGTGATAAGGAGATAAACGCATGTTACATTCGCACCAGCTGCCAGACACACCCCAAGGGAGAAGGATGAAGATAAAGATATCCATGTTCTTCAGGGGCGATTAGCACATCTTTGGATCACGGGAACAGGACAAAGAGCCTAGCCAATTATGTCCTTGTAATGTGAGGGCATATGTTACATAGATTAAGTGAGAGCAATTACTCCATTCTGTCGAGGTTAGACCCATCCAGGACCTGTAGGCGCTTGGTGCTAACTTCCACACTTACATGAACATGTCAAGCAGCGCTGGCTGTTGGTTATTTATGAGAAAAACTGTAACAGTGACGTGTGGAATATTACTTGTGCTGTCAACTCTTCTTTCTACTACTTACTCCTTCATAGTGACTACAATAATTTATCACGAAACCAGTCAAACCATGTATCATGTACCATGCACAGGATGCAATGGAAGCCCTGCAGCTTGCCACTGTACTGCGAATGAAGTCTCAGCAGGAAAATCAAACATTTTCACCAATCTACTGAACTGAAAAACAGTGTAGAGGGGGAAAAAAAACTTTCAACGTCCTTGAGAGTTGAACACGGTATGAACCGAGCACAAAACAATCCACTAGGTGGAAAACATTAAAGCAAGGGCTGACATTGAGTCAGTTCATTGCTGAAAACAACACTGTACTGATTTGGCATGCATCCGCAGACAATGCACAGAGCTCAGGAATCAGAAGGCTAGCCAGTGGCAGCGTCCTCAGAGGGCTCACTTCTTGGTCACCGTTTTTGGGCATGGCTGTACAAACAAATTGAGATTCATACAAGTGAGGGCTCCGGGCAGCAGGTGCTACTGTTGCAACTCTGCCCCACGCCAGACAGCTCACTCTCTCCACAGGCCATTCCCGCCAGAACGCCTCTGCAATGAGGGGGTAATTGGACTGATCACACTCTGTTTACCCATTATGCTGCTAAAATGAAGTGGGTTGCTCCCAAACACACTCTGACAGGCCGGGGAGGGAGGAGGAGCCTCCTCCATCAATGACACATCTTTTAATCTGTACTAACCTTGGGCCGGGGGAGCATTGTGTGTGTGTGTGTGTCGGTGTGTTTGTGTCTGTGTGTACATGCGTGTGTATGTGTGAGACGGAGGCAGAGAGGGAGAGACGAGAGAGAACGTCTGTGTTTATGTGTGTAGAAATGTCCGTGGGGGAATCTCTACATGCGCGTGAGTGAGAGATTTTATGTGTGTCTGTGTGTGTGTGTATGTGTTTGCGTGTGCTTGTGTGTGTGTGTCTGTCTGTGTCCCACATCTTGAGTGTGCTTAATCTTAAACTATAACAAGGAATATTGCATATCTTCCTGGGTGGAGCACATCTCAGATTCTGCATAAATCTGAGATTCAGTGAAAGGGAATGCAAGAAAAAAAGGAAATGGAGAGGATGAGACTGAAACTGTGTAGATCGGTGTAGCTCATTCAATTTTATGTGCTCTCCTCCCCAGTGTAGATCATTAGCGAGATTATCAGATCTAATCATCTCATTCTGCTGGTGCATAACTCAGACAATTCAATCTCTGCACCCCCCCCCCCCCACCCCCCATACACACAGACTACTGAAGACAGGGAGCAAACTCAGAAGCTTTCAGGACAAAATCCCATTTGTGCATCCGCTGTCTGCATCCCAAGCTTGTTAGTTCCAACACTTCAGTGATCCCGGCGGAGCGGACGCACAGGCAGTAGCAGGAACCATAATGGCCATCACCCAGACAGCTCGCACTCGCATGCAGGAGATGAACAGCAAGGTGCACTCCCCACTCGGCAATACCCATGCCATTAAAAAGAAAAACTTTCTTTTATTGCAGACGGCAAAACACTTATTTTTTACCTCCTTCATAGTCTAGATAAAAGGAAGGCGTTTTAAAATCACAGTGGGAGGAGCAGTTTAGGACAGTTTGCCACAGCAATGAACTGGCCATGCCGCTGACAACACAGCTCTCCTGATTGGCTAATCACTGTCTTACCATTATCCCTTTAATGTCTTTGTTCTGTAGCCTCTCTTGTACATGGTTGAGGGACAAGCCTGTTGAGATTCTATCCAACTTACTTGATTTCCCACTGCTGTAGTTTGCTTGTAGTGTATCTATTTGCCGTTTGTTTATTTTTTTCAGAAGTGCTGGGTCAATCCTAGTTTTTATCCATGCATGCATCAGCATTATTTACAATAATACATATTAAAAACAGAGTGGCATGGTGATTCAGCGGTTGGCACTGTTGCCTCTCAGCAAGAAGGTTCTTTCTGTGTGGAGTTTGCACGCTCTCCCTGTGTTCACGTGGGTTTCTTCCAGTTTCCTCCCACATGCCAAAGACATGTAAGTCAGGAGGATTGAAGACTCTAAATTGGCCATAGCTGTGAATGTGAGAGTGAGTGATTGTCTGTCTAGCAGTGTTCGCCCTGTGATTGCCTGGCGACCTGTCCAAGGTGTTTCCCTGCCTTGTGCCCAATGCATGCTGGGATAGGCTCCAGCTCCCCATTACCCTGAATAGGAATAAGTGGGTAAAGAAAATGAATGAATGACAAAAAAAAACAAAACACATTACCCTTCTTTCCTCTATTAGACCACTCCCATGAGAAAATTATGTGTGTTGTGGCTCCAAACTAGAGTTTTGAATCCTTCCTCATTTGAATGTGTCACTCCACACTGGGAAGTAATCATGACTAACAGATATAGTAATACAATTATAAAGCAGGCCCGCTCATTTCTAATGAACATGTTTGTTTATTGCCACTGGAGAGCAAACACCATCTGCTATCAAACTGAAATTCTTTGACCCACTTTGAAAATACCAGATAGAGCTTGGCCAGATCTGTCTCTTAAAGGGCAATACCACTGATTTTAATCCACTCATTCCTATGTGCTGGGGCAGTGATTCTCAGCCTTTTTCATATCAAGGACCCTAATTTAATCCACATTAAGGCCACGGACCGCCATTTGATGAGATTTTGTCTCTCGAACCCAAATCTGAGAATATTTTTATTGTCAGATATGATTTTGTTCAGAATTCCATGACTATCTGTGTTGTAGGTAGAGCGATAACAGTGAAAATAATCATTATTCTGCATTCTCTAATTGTGTGAACGTCTTGTAAATGAAATAATGGTAAAGTTTAAGAATTCATCAATTTGCTGGGGACCCCCTGGAACCCCCTCAAGGACCCCTGGTGGGCCCCCGACCCCACGTTGACAACTACTGTGCTAGGGCATCTTCTTGAACACCTTTGATCTTGTACACATGTAAGGTGATTTGGATAAAAGCGTCCACCAAATGGCGCTTATTTTTGCTATCACCCATCGTCAGAAACAAGACAAAAGAGTATACACCTGTTCCTGATCTGTGAAGTCATACCTATGTAAAACTGCATGAAGTGGATGAATAAGATGCAGAATGAATTCATAAAGCGGGAAAGGATAACTGTGGTACCCATGAGGTACAATTTTCTGGCTAAGAACAAATGTCGCTGCTGTAATATAAAGCTCATTTAAATGTTAAAGTTAAGACAACCATTCCCTGAATCCACAAAGTAAGAGTGTCCTTTGTTGTCAGAGGAATAGCTTTAGGCCGAGTATCAGTGCGGCATCGCATTATCGCAATCTTGGTTCTCTGGTTTCTAGCTTTAGGAGATTGTTATTTATTCACAAATGCTGATTGGACTATAGGCCATGTTGCTGAAATAACATATTCATGTGTGGACTTTTAAATTGAGTGGTATTTTCATTCAAGATACGTCTGGCAGCATTTAATGACGAACAGAAACAGGAGCAGATTACACACCATAATAGCGATAATAACGAGCATGACTGCAAGTTCATCCAAATCACGAAGGGCTTCTCTCACTGTTAGCATTGGCATGACGTTGGGGCAGATTTATAGCAGAATAACGGGGCAAATTAAAAGGCAAAAGTACGTGTTTGGAATGGGAATTGATAAAACGCTCATCTCCCCTCCCCCAACATCATAAACAAGTAATGGTTGTATCAGTTTATTGTCGTGTTATATTTTATGCTGACAAGAGAGAAGCCAGAGGAAAGAAATGTCTTCCCCATTATGGATTTTGCCCCACATTTACACATTTACTATAAGGGCTAACTCAGATCTTCAGTGGGTTTCCTTTAGGCTTTCCACACAAACTGAAGGGAAAGTCGATACTTTTTAAAACCCTTGGCAACTTTTCTGAGATTTTTTAAATGAGCACTTTAGAGCTGGGCCAAAGGTGATATGTTCTCTGTGCTCCCTTGGCTTTTGGGTCTATTGGCAAGCAATTGCTTACCACCACCAGCCCCTTTCCTCCCAAAACACATACACACACACATGCAGAGACACACACACACAGACCGACACACACACACTCACAAATGCACACACTACTCCTTTTCTGTCTCCCTCACATTCTTGGTCTCTTGGTCTCTCTGTCTCTCTTTCAAGTCTCTCTTTCCCTCACCCCCCCCCCCCCCCCGCCCCGTCTCTCTATGTGTCTCCCTCTTTCACTTCCCCGCTCCTTTCCCTTCTTACCCCTTTTGAAGTCTGAGACAGCTCAAAATCCAACTCACTTCTTTTGGACAGCCAAGGGGAAATGGCTCAGAGAGAGGGGCTCAAGTTCGATTACAGCTGTTAATCAAAAATCTACACTGCCCAGCATGGCGTGATGTGAAAAATGATTTTGGCTTCAATCTGTCACAGCCGCTATATGTTATATGCACAAGTCTACATGAAGATATATTGTAGCCTTACACACTCCTGCTCTCCACAGAATTAGAAAAATGAAAACTCTATGTGCTATATATTATACTATATATATTTTGTACACTCTGTTTACAAAATACACACCCAGATATGCAAGAGGGGTCAAATGAAACCAAAAAAAATACCATATAGAGACAAATACAAATACCAAATACTCCTAGCCTTCACTGGATCAGCATGTTGCTGCTATTGACTATTGACCAAACATCATCACAGAATCAGGTGACATCACTCATAGACACACTGCAGAGTGCGTCATACTTTGAAAGCCACGCCCACCGTGGGGGAAAACAATATCGCTAAAAAAACAGCAAAAGCGGCAATCGGGAGAAAATCTTTTCCGATATAGACAGCCTGACAAGGTTTTTCCTGTTTTCGAGTAGACAAGTCTGTCAAAGAATTATTTCAGCACACTGCCTCCAACAGAGAGGAGAAGATACACTGAAAAAATGAACTTAATAAAGCTGGATAAATGATCCACAGTGGCCTGAAGTGAAATATTTTGACATTTACCACTACTTAATTTAATCACCAGGTAAGATAATAAGCTGACTTTGAATAATTTCACTTCATATTTAAAAATTGGAAACACAGCTATGCTTTTCAGACTTTATGCGCGACGCTGACGTGACATTGGTTATTAAAGTGGATTGTTGCTAAGTTAACTATCTTACGTTAGCTAACAAGTCAGTGAGATTTCTCATTACTTTTGCACCCTGGACTGGCAGTCAATACAGAGTAAGCTATCCTGAGACCCACATGAACACAACTCATCTGTTGTATAGAGAGGAACTGACTCAGTAATGTTAGCTTAGTAGCAGCCTAATATTAGGACAGCATGGTAGCTTTTAAACACATTTTAACATTCAGGTTATCTTAGAAGAATATAACTAGATAATTACTGGTAAGTTACTGACCAGTGACAAAATACTGGCCACATTATAAGTGTACTTAGTCTCGGGGTCCCAAAGTTTCCCCCCTCTTCTACCATGTACCATTGTCAGCGCCTCTCTCCTTACGGCCTAGATTTCCATTTTTCTTCTCAACGGCTCCCTTGTTTTACTCGGGAGCCCAAAAAACTGTAATTCACGGTTTTTAAGTTTGTTGGCTGCGAAGCCCACCACACAACAGCTTTTAGGCATGTTTAATTTGGGGAATAATGACAATGATGTACATTCAGTCACACAAAGTGAAAGCGGTGCAGCGGTTTCCCCCACGATGGGCGTGGCCTATTTTATGCACTGTCTCTATTCAGCATATTCAGACTGCCGTATGTGATGGATAAGATCCGTACATATCAGCATCAAGATGCATCTTCTTTAAATAGTGCTTTCATATGTCGTTAGCAGGTTACAAACTGCATACATTCTAAAATACAGGTAATGTACCTGTAGCACTATTAAACTGAACTGAGAATAAATAAAGATGTAAGATGATGATTGTTTTTTTCTGCTGTCATGAGAATGAACACTAATAATCCAAGGTGTCTGCATTCATCCACCAGCCACCACCTATACATCATTATCCCATCTGGCATGGTCCAACTAGTGTTCGGAATCCAGTGGACTGATGGCGATGAATTGCATGGCATAAGACCCACTTAATAGTCATAGTTGGATTTTTCACTTATCATTTTGGTATTTGGGATACCAAGCTGTCAAATTTAGATACTGCGCAGTAAATCTCATAATACAATTGTTTAGACAAAGAGTATGAGGAGGATGCATTAAACTCATTCAGTTCTCCCAGCTTTCCCCCAGTGCAAATGTGTTCCTAGCAGTACACCAGACAGCTAATTATGAAGCCTGGGTCAACGTAGGGCAGAATGTGGAGACAAAAGAGGGAGGAGGATGCGAGAGCCAGGAAGACAAAGTTGGAAACAAAAGCTGGATTGAGAGATGCCACAAACAGATATACAAATGTATAATTGATACATATATTTAAGGTTTATGTAAATCATAGACAACGACACTGAATCCTCACTCTCTGTTATCATTTTTAAAAATAACTTTAATTGCCTACACAGTTGGTAATTACAACATGGGAACATGTTAACAGCATCATATTAATAGCATAGGCTACAGATGAAAAAGTTTGCTGTACTTCGATGAAAGTAGATGACAGCATATACATTTCTCCTTGGGGATCAATAAAATGCAATCTTAAACACTGTGAATACTTTACATATACATACTCATTATATACATCTCTAAAACACTCATATCTAAAACACTCTTTGCCTGCAGTTCACTCGCCTTAAGCAACTAAGACAACCTGATTTAGCGGCCTATTTAAATGCATGTCTTTAACATCCCTATGGTATTTAAAACATCTCTCAAACACTAAGTGATGAAAAAAATCATGAATAAATGAAGGAACACTTTTAATTTGGTGTTTCACCAAAGTGCCAACATTGCCAATGTGAAGCTACTGGAGCAAAGAATAATTCATAGTGCAGAGCTTTTTGGGCTGAGAAGACGAACATGGCCTGAGAGTCTGGTGGGCATTCATAATTTCCAAAGTTTAAACTGCCTCCTGTAGGGCCAGAGGCTGAGTCTTATCTGGGGTGACACAAGTTTTACTCTCTGGATCCCCTGACTACTCACTGTTGTTAACTCTAATGCCGTACGTTTTAACACTGCGTTGAGACGAAAACGTACCGGTTTAGCTGCTGCACAATAGCTGCACCAAACAGTACCAGCAAAGAGAGTATCTGCACACCTATTACACAGTCACTCCTCATCACAACAAATCTGATGGAGGCGCTCTGACGGAAGAAAATGGGAGAGGGCAACGTAAGGCTGCAGCACTCCATGCTGTGCTCTCTCTCCCCGGTAAGAAAGAGGCTTAAACCTTTCCTCTGAGACTAAATTAAAGGATCCTCCTCCTGTGCCCCAGCTCCTCTGTGCTCCTCTACCTCCCTGTTGGGTGGCTTCCACCACAATGAGATGGAAATGTGACACAGTTAGCTGGGACTCCTGCCTGGGCCTGTATAGAGGAGTGGAGGTGTGTGTGACACATTTCCAGCGACTCCTAGCTGCTCCCAGAACAGCTGCTGAGGACTGTTATGACAGCTTTCCACTGAGAGCACAGGAATCCATCTTCCCTCCACGACACTTCTATTCCAGTTCAGTCACTCTCATTTTTTACCCCTTTTTCCAGAGTTTTTGCAGTTCTGTCATTCAAGCAGTTTAGATTGGGTTTTGGAGGCTGAGAGGGGTGAAAAGCATTACTTTTTTGAATAACACTTGGCAGATATAATTACTGAGTCACATGAACTTGATATCAGGAAACACAGCTTCTGAATATGTCTTCTTACCACTTACAGACGGATATTAGGAAGATGCTCTTTGATCCACTCAAACCATCTTTTCATGCAACTTCTGACAGCTCTCTCAATTCAAAGGTAATGCCTGTGGACAAGTCTGGGATCAGATGGAGAAAATGAAGGCGAAACAAAAATTCTTTTGTTTCCTTTAATCCATTGGGTTCATGCCATTGTACTGTATTTAATTTGATATGCTGATGAGCAAAAAAAAAACCCACATCTTTTTGTATTTTCTGTGAACTCTGCAGGAGGCACAGTGGTGTGCAGTTCAGTTTTGATTGGTACTAAATAATCACTGACACAGGCACCTGTTTATCCAGGCTTTGCTGTACAAGATGCGAGGAGACAGAAGACCTTCTCAACAGCAGCTTATACATAAACCAGCGCTGCAAGACACAACATTTATGAGCAAAAATTAAAATTATTCCCCCCCAAAAAACCCAAAACAATAGAATAGGATTTCCTCTGTGTTTGCTGTGAGACATTCTGAGGGCGCAAGACAAATTTTTATTTCTTTTTATAATCTCTATGAAACAGATGACATTCATGTTCCCACTGATATTGTCTAGCTCTGGGTAAAAAAGCTGAAATATTCATAGGTTGTTGCATATATATGAGTGCAGATGAGTGAAAAAGTAAAAAGCCAAACAGTCAACCACAGGGTAGTTGGGCAGGCAGGCTCACAGCTAGGCACACGCTTGTGTGTGTGTGTGTGTGTGTGTGTGTGTGCGTGCGTGCGTGTGTGTGTGTGTGCGCGCGTGTGCGTGTGTGTGTGTGTGAAAAGAGTGGGGATTTATTTTCAAGCAATGGAAAAAAACACAAAAAAACAAAGGATGAGACTCCCACAGATCACACACGTCAGTCACAGTGCAAGAATTAAAAGTTCAGAAAATACTGTGCACACAGAAAACAATGATGATGCAGGTGTGAAGAATTATTCACAATCTTTAATTGTGATCTATAAATGACAGTCAACTTTGCTCGAGTCCCAAGTCAGTCTCAAGTCTCGAGGCACAAGTCTCACAAGATTTCCAAGTCAAGTCCATGTCTGTCAAGTCTCAAGTCTAAATGTAGAACACAAAGTAAAGTCAGGACAAATCAAGAGTGCAGTATCAATTTTATATCTTAAAGCTCTATGTGATAACTTGGCACATTAGCAGCTACTCTGGTCAGAATTCGCAACTGCACTCTGTCGATTTTACTGCCATTGCACTTGTAATGACGTCAGACAACAAACAAGTGTGATTATTATTGATCAATTAAATGATAACATGACACTGTAGGGTGCTTGGGATAAAACTATTTGTACACATAAACACTCACAATACTGTAAGATGCTAAACGTTATGTCTGCTGTTGTAGAATACTATTCACAAAAGCTAACAGGCTAATATATAGCTACGATGCTAACGTGGCCACAGTAGTTGGCATTAACGTTAGCGTCTACTAACATAGTACCCGGATGTTACTGTTCCTGTGTGACACTACTATTTCCCGCCAGTTTTCTATCCAGTACACCGCCACTCAGAATTGGCTCTTCCAGAGGGTCTCATGTTGCACTGATGGTTTCGTTAGAGCTTTCTTATGTTTCTTTATATTGTTAAACTTTCCAGTTTGAACAAGTGTAATACTGAAATTCTTCCGACCGGATTTCGATGTTACACTTGTTGGTTTAAAGGTCCCATATTCTACACCTTCCAGTGTTTTATTTTATGTCTTGAGGTCCAGTCAAAGCTGTTTGTGTGGTGTCATGTACCAAAAACACTCTCGATCCATTTTTACACGTTCATGTTCCAGCATCTCTCTGAGCCTTACCAAGAACAGGCTGTTTCTGTTGCTGTGTCTTTAAGGCTCATTAATATTAACGACCCCTCTGTTCTGATTGGCTAACAATCAGAACACTCTTGAAACCACCACAGACACGGCAGCTACAGGCAGCCAATGCTGGGGAAAACTCTCCAGTAATAAACAATGACAACCACTCAACTGCTTTGAAAAAAACATTTTGTTAGCCTATTATTTCTTACAAAAATGATAATGAGTGAACCTTTGTGACACCACCAAACAGCTCATTTAGTTGGCTGCCATGCGTTTTGATACTTTCACAATGTTTACATAGCACATCCCACTTCTTTATAATCAAAGAGGCAAGGGAAATCCTATTTTCCACAATATGGGACCTTTGATAACTTTTTAAAAAAAATTTTTTTTTTACATATTGTCAGAATCTGCTTTGTTCGCGTTAACAACAGATAACAGAGAATCACTGATTTTGGGGTTATATCATGGCCAGGAAACTACACAAACCCCAGGTACTACCAAGGTTCATCATCACTTTAAATACGGATATCAAGAACTCTGATAGTAACTACAGTCCTGAATCAGGGGTCTAGGTTTCAACATATATCATCTCTTGGATACGTTTACCCAAAGTGTCTTATAGAAGCATGAGTATAAACCTTTCCCAGCATGGGATGCCCCAGTGGAATTGTTGGCACCGGACAGAGAGTATACTGGTGTTGTTGGCTCAAGACAGATAAAGGTTACATTGGAGGGCAATTTACGCTTTCAAGAGAACTGAATCAAAATGCGGTTTGGGTGACCTTGCGATCAGGTGAGCACAAGGCAAGACGTATAGTCATCAGATCCAGAATACTGTAGAGCAGATCGAAGTCTGCCTAAAGCCTTTTAAAACTCAGAAGTCTCAAATCACCAGCACTCAACCAGCAGACCACAGTGCGAGACCTCTCTGTCTCTTTCTGGCTTATATATTTCTGCCACTTTGTTCTGAGCCTTTATGCCTCACACCATTAACAAGCCATCTCTCTTTCCCCTCTCTCTCTCTCTCTCTCTCTCTCTCTCTTCCTCCCTCTCTCCCTCCCTCTCTCTCTCTCTCTCTCCATCTCTCTCGTTTTCCTGCACACGCCAGCAGGATTTAGATACCCCATGTATTATGGATGGGAAAAATAAACAGAATGCACCAGCCATTTATATGACACACTCGTGAGATCACAAGACAGGAGAGATTAGAATGGTCAAACAAGAAAAAGGAAAAAAGAGATAGAGAAGGTCCTATAAATCTGGTTCATTTTTCCTGACGCTTCCCTCTGCATGTCGCCTTGTAACCAATTACATTAAGCTACCACTCCCCCCTCTTGCTGGGAGTCTATTAAAATGGGCCATAATCTAATAGAGGGCTTATGTATGTGTTGTTGTGATAATTATTCCTCTCATTGAGGGTGATAGCACCTTCATCAAACACAGCCAGGCTTCGGAGGACCTCCCTTTGCACCACTAAATTAAAATAGCTGTGCACGCTACGTTGTCATGCACTGCGGCTTTATGCTTATGAGAATAATCACTCCCAAGGTTGGGAAGGGGCACTTTTCTATTAAATGGTCCCTAACTTTATGGCTCAGGTTGTACTCTAGGTATCAAAACTCCACACAACATTTGCCCTAATGGTCATGTATACTTTCCAACTTGAAATATAAACGCTACACCAGGTACTACAATAATGCTGCCCAAAAAGAAAAACAGCAATAACTACTTTTTATATCTTATAAAAGCCAATGGTCATGACTAGGGATTAGATTTCATATCATTAGAAATTGTACCTATACTTGCTATTAAATGATATACAGTCCACTTCTGTACCAATGATACTTTTGTCTGACGAGAAGATAAGCTATGAAATCGTCTTTTTCAGTTTCACTTCTCTGGCTTTGTATGGTAGAATGTAATATTTATATTAACACTTATTTTCCTTTTACAAGTTGCCCATGCATTATACAGGTTACAAAATGAACATGATACATGTGGTTTTACTAAATAAGAAGATATTTCCAGATCAGTGATCAGTTCATCTGACTCATTCAAACGTCTATGGAATACTAACATCGATTCAAAAGATTTCTTGGTCTTTCATGATGAGACTATGAGCCAAGTTTCAGGTAATCTATTGTTCCAAAGCTAAACGCACCCCGGCAGAATCGTAATTTCCCACTCTAGAAAGTTAACTCACTAATGATGCGTAGTTGGGAAGTTTGGCAGGTCAACCTATTGCTGCCTAAGGTAATCTTTAATTACATTGTGATGAGCAGCAGACATAAGCGGAATTCAGCACCTGTGAAAGGAGGTTATTTGTAGCTTGCATTAAGTTTCACCCTGCGGGGCAAATAAAGGTCTGTGAATGTGAATCTTCCTATAAACAAGTTGTAGTGAAACATCCTCAAAAATATTGTGGTCAACCCCAAGAATTACCCAGCATACCTCTATCGGAAATATAAGAAACCTTTCATACCATGCTCAAAGTTCGTAACATCAAAGCACCCTCGCCGTCACCGATGATAAGATATCCAGGAGATTCCATGGCCTGGAGAGAAAATTACACATCTAGACAGCAATATCATGGCCAAAATGAAAGTGATAAGTCTGTAACCTAGGTGAAAATAAAGCTATGAATATATCAGTGTGTTAGGCTACAATTTTTATGATTGTCCAAGTGGATCTAAAGCTCATGCTTTATACATTATTGAAACGGATAGAAAAAGGCAGTTATGACCTCTATTTACCAAATATGGTTTGAATGTGATGCATCAAAAAAGCTTACGATATAACAGCAATCAGTAAGACACCACTACTTGTATCTACTCTGGAGAGGCAATCCAATCCTCTCTGTGGATGCCTGGTATTCTTCTGTATCTCAGTAAACACTTCAGCTGGTATCACAGGATGTGTTTTCACTGTGCTGCTTTTCGACTGATTTTAGTGCTATGATTAGGAGAAAACTCTTAAACCGAGGCTGCATCCAACAGTCCTTTTACAGAGGAGTATCAGATAGTTGGCTATTGACTCCAGGTGTTACAGTAAGATAAGTTAAAAAGTACAAATTGTTGCGCTATTATTACTGAAAAATGTTTGGGATTTTTTCTTTCTTCTTTCTCTTTTTTTCCTTTCTTCAGGGAAACCACATCTGGGGGTTTAGCCAGACGAGGCAAGTGGCACTGTTATACAGAGCATTACACACTCTCCTAGGAAAGGATGGTACTTTCTCCCAAATCCATCTCAGATCAACTCAGAGAGGGGATAAAGGGTCCGCAGGAAGTGTAAGCAGACAAATTGTTTCCTCTCTTCCCTTTACTCGGCGTCTCATGGCCACCCAAAGCCAGGATCACGGTCCACATCGCTGTGCAAAACTGTTCCGGTTGGCTCAGGCACTCAGCCCATTTTTAAGTACCAACCGCTGCGCTGCCTGTCAGCTGCATGACAAATAACACTCAGGGGTCCTCAATCGCACCAACTTTCCGAAGTTGGATAAAGATGAATTCAACTTCTCATTTATGCATAATTCATTATCATTATTCTTTCTATCCTGTCACTCGGCAATGTGTTTGAGTTCAAGGGCAAAGATGAAATGATAGTACAAAGGGGTTGGATAACTCACAATGGTAAAATGGTATTATATCTCTTCCTTAATGTTTAATCAACGCTGTCACTGAGCCCACACAAGGCTCAGTCAGACTACTCAATTTCAATGACTCTACTGTGAGTCTGTGTGTGTGTGTGTGTGTGTGTGTGTGTGTCTGTATGTGTGTATGTATGTCTATGTGTGTGTGTGTGTGTGTGTGTGTGTTTGTCTCTGTGTGCATGTCTGTGTATGTGACCAGCTTAGAAGCTAACATTCCTTATAAAATGTCCTAGAAACTTTCTGTTCAGTCAGTGTATTTTTGGTGCAGAATAAGAGCTGAAAATCACCAATTAAAATGTCAAGGCTAGAACCCGCAGTCAGGACAATGACAGACTTTCATCACATTGATGCAGTGTGTTCCACATATATATTTCGTAATTGCTTTACCAATTAATTTAATGAATTCTGTCCTTTGATCCAAAGTAGCTGCGCCAAACCTGGTCATCTCATTCATATGCCCGGCCTTTTCAGAAAGTACTGGACCAGTGAAAGTTTTAATTATTACCAGCTGAAAAGATCTTTTTTTTTTTTTTAAAACAATAAACCATGCAGTGCTGACCACCGTCAATGAGAAAATCTGAAACTGTGACGAGTTGTAAATGATCAGTCTAGCCTTAATTCTTTGCAATTACACATTATAGAAAGTACAGTAAATAATCACTAGGATTGAAATATTTTGACTAATTCCGCCTTTGACAGTTATTTGATTTACACTTTATCTTGGAAAGATAATTGAATTGTAGCTAAATATAAAAATGTAGCTGCGTCTTCAATTGAAAACATTTTCTTTATCTGACGCTTTTATTTTATGTGATGCTGAAATGAAGCTGACAGATGTATACTTGACATTGTTTTGTGATCATGAACACGTTCGTACTGTACGTCTCTACCTTAGTATGTAAATCCTATTTCTGTCCAGGTCTAAAGCTCATCTGAATGCACAATATCCCTCTGTTGTAGACTTTTGAGATGGCCAAATGGAAAGTCATTACATCTGACAAGAAAATATCACTATCATTTCCCTTTCAAAAGCAGTCCCTTGAACACAAAACAAACAAGCCAGGCAAGGCATCACAATATATAAGGCATCATGGGAAGAGAAGATTATGTTCTCTTGACAAGTCCTATTTAGTTGTGTGCACTAGAACACATTAGACTCTTTATTTACTGTCTCTCAAGACATTAGAAACACTTTGTGGCCCAGAGAGCCTGCCAGATCTATGTCTCGCTGATGCGTGTTTAAGATTCCAGGCGGTGAGTGGGTTCAATTTTCATTTCAAATTACATGATTGCCAATTTGAGGATACACGTGTAAACAACATTATCGTGCGTTTTTAGAAGTGCACGTGATCAATAATTCCACATCATATCCCGCCCGATAAAGATAGCTGATTATGAAATGTTAGATTTGTGAGATAAATCGTGCATGAAACTCTCCCACGCTCTTCAAAAAGGGAGGGGGGTGGGGTGGCTGGAGAGAGACGGGGTGGTTATGCACCAGGCGGGTCCCACATTGCTTCTGTTTAATGTCATGTGTCAAGTACATCCATCTGAGTGGAAGCAAATAATCTACTACTACAAGAAGCGCCTCTGGCAGCAGACCACTCTCATGGTAACAGATAGTGCTGGGGTGTGCAATCAGCAGCCAGGAGTGTAATAAGAGTGAAATCCTATCCTGTGCTCTCTTATAGCTTAACTCCTTCCATCACCAACATGGGAGGGAGCCAGGGCCAAAGGTGATTCCGCCTCCCGTGTTATCAGAGCCATGGCGACAGATCTTGGACAGATGTGAGCACGGAATACAAAAATAGCTCGGATTTAATGACTCTGGCACCGTTCCAAAAATGTGTCCCGCTCTCTCTGTCTATGAACTGTGAAAGTTATCTGACTGGGGAAGAGGTGCTCTCCCCTGCACCCCAGTCAATTTGTGTCTGGAGTCAGGGCCTTTACAGATCAAGCTGTTTGATCCGGCTCTGTCAGCGCCGCCGTCTGCCCCGGCGCTTTACTCCGGTGTCCGTGAGCAGCTCTGGCCTATTGACCGAGGCAGCTGTGTCACCTGCACCGGCCCATGCCACGCAATTTCCATTCACTTCATCTCTGAGTTTTTGGGGAACGCTTCAGCTCTGGAAATAAGAACGTGTCAACATTGATTCATGTCAAAAAACTATTGTATCCTTGTCCATGATTGGTGTGTGTGTTTGTATGCTTGTGTGTGTGTGTGTGTGTGTGTGTGTGTGTGTGTGTGTGTGTGTGTGTGTGTGTGTGTGTGTGTGTGTTGTGAATGTGCATGTTTGTGTGTGTGTGTGTGTGTTGGTCCCTTGCATTGATATTCAACCACTTGCTTTTATCAGAGAAGTCAAACATCCACTGGTAATCACAAGCTAAACATCGCTGTAACATTTCCTCACCATTAAGACATTTCCTTACACAATATAATTTGATGTGATAAAACATATGATGACATATTCTTTAAGTGTACAAACAGAATAATCTGTACAGAGAAAATTAGAAAACCGCATTCATGCTGTCACTTCGGATCAACAGCCGATTTTTCTGTAAATATCAACTTTCCTTTTAGAAGTGATTTCTAGAAGTCAGAAAACTTTTATATCAGTCACATTAACTGAGCCGGCAGAGTAAGACTAAGGAAATTGAATTGCTGCGAGTCATGCGTTCCCAAATTGGGGGACATCTGATGCAACAGCAGGCTGGCAGAATGAAGCTAGCACATTGTAAATTAGACAGAGGCATGTTTGAGAAAGGATAATAAGAGATCTCACTGTAATGTGATCGGATCAATTTGAGTTACGCTATTCAAACATTCACACAAACTGAGAACTGAAAAATGTAATATTCAAACAAGGAATTTGAAACAATCAGAGATGTATCACAGAAGCAAAGCTGTCTTCATCCCTTCAAAAAAAAAAAAAAAATAATATAATGCCTTAGGGAGGGCAAGAGCAAATTCCATAGAAGAATTTAGTCAATAACATTTTGTACACCACAGATTACACATGGACTGGAGATAATAGAACATGTCAATCACGATACATAACGATGAAAAAATAGCTATAGTATAATTATATTGGTTGTCATTATATTGTAATTATACAAATTACTCGTCATCTACATTTCATTATTTCAATTTAGCACTTCAGTCAGCCACTGCTGTTTTTGGGATGCTAATTGTTTCCGTAACAATACGGTGTTCCGGTGGGTTCGAATACGTTTGCACTCTCACAAGATGACAAGTGGTAATAAATGCAAATAATTGTCTTTCAAACAGTCAAGTAGTAACCCCATCCATAAAGACCAAGTGAAATGAGTTTCAGAGAGTAGAGACCATTTTGATCTCAGCAAATATTGGAGGGAGAGAGAGAGACAGAGAGAGAGAGAGAGAGAGAGAGGGAGGGAGTTTGTGTTTGTGGGATGCATTGTAGGAAGGCCTTGGCATACACTGAACTTTATTTGAATGCGAGATGATCAAAAGATAGAACGCTAAATAATGTGGTTTTTTATACGCCGCTTGAGCATTCAGGGTGTTTCCACTTATTAACATCATGCTACTAATCAGCAGACAATGAACTGCCTCGCATATTTTGCTGATGCGCATAATTTTGACACTAAAAGACACAAAAGATCTCAGAGAACTGAGAGTCAGGATCTGAGAAAAGTCTTCTGCGCTACATCGCCTGCCACACATACAGTCGTTCCAGACAGAGAACATCGAACAGGTATCCCTTGGCTATTATTGAAAGACACTTTTTGGAAAACAGATGCTCAGTGTACTTAATTTAAATTAACCATATACCCAAGCTAATAAAGCCTCCAGGGAATTTGTTTCAGAGCCATTTTTCATGGGTAGCAGTGTGGGTGTCAGTGTGTATATGTAAGTGTGTGTGTGTGTGTGTGTGTGTGTGTGTGTGTGTGTTAAATGTGTTAATTAATTTAAGTTCCATTAATTCCTTTGAAAAAGTTATCCAACATGCACACGTGTTTTATTCTCCTATTCAATACAGTCAGATCATGCTTGAGGAAATAGGCCTACAGTAGGCTTTGCTATGAGTAGATATGAGAAGAATGAAATTGTCTAAAAAATGGAGGCAATACTCATCTGCTCAGAGATTGCTGGGCAGACTGACATTTTGATTTCTTCCCTGCAAGTTTGATGTTAATGATTTGGCTTTGGATGGGGGACCTTCATGGAGTCTGAGCCGTATGAGTGCAATTTCCGTCCTGGGGATGAAAGCACATCGATTGCCCTCTGATGGTTTTTATGGGGGGCTGCTTTCATCCAGACCGAGACATTATTGAACTGCGTTCGCTATTAATGCTGGGCTGATTCTGTGTAACTATATCAACAGGAGTCCAGCAAACATTCAATATGCTATACTAGTATGATGCAGCTACTAGAGTATAGGAAACCTTATTGTTTTTGAGTAAATATGCAAATATTGAAGTGCAGTGGGATGATTTCATTTTCATAAACTGGGGCACAAATCATTAAATATGATCCAGTGAATATAGGCTACAGGAAGTCAGCACACCAGGCACACTTGGTAGGCGTAAAAATGAACTTGTTATTCTCTGTAATTGATTAATATTGCAATTAGACTTTGCAATCGGAAAGCCCCTCTGTATTCACATTAGGAAATTTCAGCCCTGCTGGTCTCCAGCAGGAAGGATGCTGTTGGAAGCCTGTCTGCCTTTATGAATCCTCTCTCAGTGTCTGGTTGGATTAAGGAATCATCCGCAGCTGCCTCTATTGCACTGATGGGGTTTATGCTCGGGTTAAACACTGAAATGTGCTCAACTGATTCCCTTAAAGTCCAGACCTTACTGAACTGACCCAAAAGACACGGAGGAATGCAACTGTCTAAATGGATATGTCTAGACAAAAGCTACTTGCAAATGCATCACACACATGCTATAAAGTAGCCTGTATTTAGTTTGTGTGGTTTAGCAGCTACCGAACAGATTAAATTTAATCTAAAATGGACATACTGTATGTAGTTTTCAGGTTGCAGAAAGATATTTGGGTGTAGTAGTAGTATTGCAGATAATAGATCATATATTCCGTCCCAGTGTGCATCGATTATCATCTATTTTTGATGCAACTTTTATAGAAATAGTGCTCCAGGGAACATACTTTACCTCTAACATGACATATGACAATATGATATGGCAAAGTCCAAGGTGCCTCATTACAAGTATCAAGTACCCACAGAATACAGTAAAACAAAAATCTCAAGGGTATTATGGCTTTTAAACAGTGGTTACTAATTCATGTGTGCTGTCTTAAGTCGTTTTCAACAAAGATTACATTCATGACTAATGACAAGATAAAGAGTTCCCAGGTTAATGCTAGTTATCTGTGTAAGAACCCATTCATGAAGCATAGATAAGTGTGCTTTTCTGCCTCTTAAAGCATGAAGAAACGTTTAATCTATTTCCCACTGACTGGCTGAGTAATAAGCGATGTTGTTGTCCTTAATCATTTCTAATTTCTGTCTTAAAGCTGAAAATTCCCAGTTTGACTCAAATTCAAGCCGGTAACAGGAACACTTGGTGATATTTAGCACACAACACACAACTGCAGAGTCTGCACTTTTGTCTGGGGGGGAAGGCATTGACCTCTGCTCTTTGTACTTCATTTACTGTCAAAATATAAATATGGAACACAGAAGACTCACCTTTGCGCTCTAAATTGACACAGCAAGAGGTGAGTTAAAGGGCAGGGGTGATTTGAGAAGTCAGACATGTTTGCATTACACTGGTATAAACATAAGCCCATATGCATGTCAAGAGGTCCAATTAAGTCCTTCATTACAATACACAGCTGTATACAAAATGGGCTCCACTGATTTAGAAGGCACTGCTTTTCCAAGACAATAACCAAGAATCAGAATTCAACACTGCCCACAAACAATCTAGCAAATTAATTTAGATGCTGCTTTTCTGATGTGAGATCAGCTTAACCCTCCTCTATCCTATCTCTAATGGTCTGGAGTTAGGGAAGCAAAACTGATTCTAGATCAGACCAGCTTCACAATCTAACACACCCACAAGACACTTGCATCTCATCCAATCCAATTTGCAGTTTTGTTCTTTTGCCTGTTCAATTCTCTCTTTGTGTTTTCTTTTTTCTCTCAACTAAGACCCACAATCGCTTCAGATCTCAAGAGGCTTAATCAGTGTCTGTGTCAGACTACTTCACAGCAGCCTTTGGCCACAGCGGATATTATCCATCTTTTCCGTCTAACAAATCTGTCAATCCACTCAACGGGAAATGAAACTTCTAGTTTTGCAGGCAAGCAAACAGTTTGTCTGAAACAACAGACTGGCAAAACTGAGGAAGCCGAACAACATGAAATTCAACGTTAAATAGGCGACCAGGAGAGAGGTGATCTGAAAGTGGTGAAGTCTACACAAAGGGGAATATCAGGAAAAATATCGGGCTCCAACTCACACTGTATGCAAAGAGGAAACCAACCAAGGGAAAGCTTGCTTTGATTTGACTCAATTTGCATAAACCCTCCCAACTATGCTTTTAATAAGTGATCTTCACCCAGGGAGTTGCCGGTGCATGGAAGATTAGCATATTCCAGACAACATAACCATTGGCTGGTTTAAAAAAAAAAAAAAAAAAGTGGTACGAGGGCGAATTGGAGGAATAGCAGGGGAGAATGAGAGGAAAGTGTACCAAACAGACCTGTTTGTTTTGAATTTCATTTTGAGTAACACAGCAACAAACAGTTACTGCTGGAAAACCACCCTTTATGACTCCCTTGCTAATTTGCTAATGGCTGTGCTGTTTCATAGTGCCCCCTAGTGGTGCAAAACAGTCCAGCCTTGTCATGCTGGTGGACTAGGTAGATGTGAAAAGCAAATTGATACAAGTGCAGAATAACACCAGCAAAAGCTTTTCTGCTGAAGACAGATATTTGACTAGTGGGGGGATAGCAGGCCAAAATTTCATCAAGAGGCAGCCTGGTATTACAATGTAATTGTATTTGTTGTTCCTTTTACTGTGGAAGGAGGAGCTATTCGCTGTAGTCTTCAATACCTGTTATAAATGCAGTAAGATTTGAATACTTTACTAAAACAGGCCGATATTAAATGCATGAAGGTTGTATGCAAAGAAGCCTTTTGAGGCAGAGGTCTCCTACACTGCAGTTCATAATAATTCACTTTCACACTAGGGGGGGCTAGATCATTGGAAGCAAGCTAACTGCAGACTGATTATAATTATAAACAGAGCATTGGCCATATCTCTTTTATCCCATTATTTATAACCTCTGCTTGATAGAACTCATAAAATATTAACTAACTAATAGCAGTTCTCTCTCTTTCTCTCTCTTCCTCCCTCTCTCTCTCTCTCTCTCTCTCTCTGTCTCTTCATTCATTATCAGAACAGCAGAGAGAGACACGTTTCTAATTTCTTACAGCCAAATGTAACAGATAAACAGCTAAATCAGTGTCAGCTACATCAGATATTACCAGTGCAGGTCAGATTAATCCCTTCCCGTCATATTACCCTTGAGAATGAACCCGACTTCTGCTGGAGGATGAAACAATGAGAGAATAAAAGATATAAGGCAGTGGGTCCACACTTCAATGCCTGGGATTAGCTGGAAAGCCAGTTAATTTGCTGCAACTTTAATTTGCATGATTTTGAAAAGACAGAAACTAATTGGTATTAGATGGTTGTGTGTTGATAGTAGGACTGTCAGAATATTGGCAGGAGCAGGAACACTGCAGTTCCTTGTTTGATTGCCTTCAGAGGAGAGCAAACTTTCATTAATTGGCAGAGTGGACTACGATTTCACAATAAAATCCACATTTAATCTAAAAAGCTAGCCTCTATGAAATTATTTTCAGATCACTATGAATAAATATTTTTGCAAAGATCCAGTGTGAAAATTGAATTAGATCCAGAAAACGGCAAATTCCATCATGAGGAACTTCTAATAAAGCTTACTGTGATGTGAGTTTACTTCATATCATTCTCTGTTGCAGTCTCTTTCACAGATACACAGTGTGTCCTCTGTGTCTGTGAACACACACACACACACACACACACACACACACACACACACACACACACACACACACACACCTTATTCTACCAGACTCTCAACTACCAGTATCTGAACTGACTGTTTTATGCTAGGAGCATCACAGCTACAGCAGTTTTCAGAAGTACTGAGAATGTTTCCCACAGATTTTGAAATAGTGTCATTAGTTAATTGTAACCTCATATTGAAATGATTTTCATCTGAGCAGAACATTTTGTCACATGCTTGCTTCCAGAAGAAAATGTCCAACATGTCAGACTTCTAGTTTTAAGAAATAATTTTACCTGATTTCAGTTGACAAAATCAAGCATAGAAGAAAAACCACACCTATGGATTTGTGCCAAAAGGAATACAACTGTTACCACATTCATTTACCTGTTGAAAATCTTTTTTCAGTGATTCATGCATATAACTTGCAACATTTCATGTGTTTCTAGAAAGCTTTTGACAAGGAAAATATGTTCCAAGGTATCATAAGTATGTTTAGGATTTCTTTGAATTGCAGTTTAATTGTAACTCTGAAAAAAAGGCTAGGCATAGAAGAGCTACAGGAAATAAATACAAAGTAATATACATTATCATACATATTCACAGTCAATATTCAATAGGTGAACAGGTGAAGGTGTAATAAATTCTAAATCTACAAAACCTGTTAAGCATCTGGATCAACTTCCAGGTCTGCAAATCCACAGCAGGCCAAAAGCAAATTATAGAAGCCACAATCTCCCATGCATGATTCTGGCAGAGACACATTTTTCCACTACGGTTTGGAGTAACGTCTCTGCTGATGTTAAAAAGTCACAAATTCATAATGTAAAACATCAAAATCATTGTTCCTCATGTAAAATTTACCTGTAGCCTTGAGTGCAACTACACAGAGTGTATGCACAAATAAAAATGGGTGGGAATTTAAACGATCCTGTCGATAAATAATAAACTGAATGGAGAAACAGAATGAGGTTTTATGCTTTTGAAGTGGGGCTTTCTATGTATTGAATGCAACTGATGGTTTTGGTCAGAGGTTTAGAGTGAGCTTCCAAGGCCACCAGGCCTATTCAGACCCGTTTCCTTGACAACAGGAGTATGACACCTCAACCATTTCCTCAATGGTATCCTTGGTGATTAACTCTCGCTGTTTTTAGTGTGATTTATGTGGAGTGAGAAAGGTATTCTATTTGCCTGCAGGCTGAAACACAGAGGCAGTGCTTTTTTGCCTATTTTCCACTGACCTTCATTGGACAGTAGAACTGCTTTGGGGCTGCTTCCTGGATTCTGTCAGTTGTTTCAAACAGATGCCTGTTGTTGATTTTGATTTATTTACCCTTCCCCCCACAAGTGTCTAGAGGGCCTGTGTGTGTTTGG
Organism: Centroberyx affinis; assembly: GCF_046629955.1. NCBI lineage: Eukaryota > Metazoa > Chordata > Actinopteri > Beryciformes > Berycidae > Centroberyx > Centroberyx affinis. Next base: position 410,646 of record NW_027279630.1, read on the forward strand.
GGGGTGGGGGGGTGGGGGGGGTACATGGGTGTGCATGTGTGGAGATGATGTCAGTTTTACAGTGTGAGTAAAGACAGATGTGCTGAAGATGGAGTCTGTCATGAATATGGACACAGTCGAGGGAAACACTGTACTGTGCTGCACAATAGCCTCCTCAGTTTGCGTTTACATGCACAGTCCCTGCAAAATACCATAAACATTCATAATTCAATGTGTTTTAGGGGTTTTTGTTTCATAAATGGCAGTGTCAAATTACAATCAAAATCAGCCAAACTGACGCTGCCTTTTAAAATCACTTATTCCAGAAAGAGATGATCTACAGCCTCAATATTTAAAGCACTCTAACAATTTGGCGTTGAAATTGTTGAAATCCATTTTACGCATCGCTGAGCAGATGCACAATATCATCTGCCATCAAGCTGCCACAGTCTCTTTCCTCCTGAATGCAAAACACACACAAACAGCGCAAGAGGAAAATGGAGGTTGGTCTATCTTAGGATAACGCTCAATAGGTGGGATGGGACGGCTTGTCCCGGGGTCGTGGCCTTCCCAGAAAAGCAGCTGATTCATGTTTGTGTGACTCCCATGAGGACAAATCGGTTCAAGGCTTACCAGGGGACACTCAGAAACACTGCAGCATGGAAGAGTCTCACTGGTAAAGTCTAACCAAGCCGACCCACGCAGGCTCTCATATTTCATACAGCTTCTGGCCTGTCTTATATTGGCAGGGGAGTTGATCTACAAAGGCCCCAAAAAAACATAGTGACTGACTGAAGTTCACAAGTATTACTTTAAGAAGACTAGATAAGAGGACATTTTGAAAAATGGCACTGAGGTCTCATAAGACTTCATATGTGATTAATGTTGTGCAATGCTGCTTTTTTTTTTTTTGGGATTGGGATCAGTGTGAAAAAACATACTCATCTTAGGTTTACTGACAGGCTGGACTTCAGATCATCTGCAATGTATTTCCAAATAGGGAGCTGCATCATGGGACATGCAAAAAGACCATGGAGACACGCAGACACAAGCAAACAAACACATACGCACACACACACACATTCATCATGCAAGGCTATCGTGAATGACAGCTCATACATTGCATTTCTTTGAATGGAGGCCATGGAGTGACAGTGCGTAACTCCCAGTGCTCAGCCAAGTATAAAGAGATTTGATGGAGCATCTGTTTGGAGAACGCAGAAACAACAGGCGGAACAAGAGTGGAAATCTGGACTAGACCGTCTGCACATTGTCATGCAGCTTCAAATTATAACCCACAACAGACACAACAACGGAAAATTAAGGTAACACAAACAACAGACTTATAGAGTTAGAATCAACAAATAATTCATTATGGTTCCTTAATGCATCTTATATTAATAACATTAATAATAATAAAATTGATTCATAATGAAATTGAAATGAGTTGGAACATCTGTTGTCTGTTGGAACATCTGAATGTGTATGGTGTTTGTCTGTCTGTTTGTCTGTGTGTGTGTGTGTGGGTGGGTGTGTGTGTGTGTGAGGAAGAGATATACAGAAAAGTAAACTCATTTGTACCTTGCAGAGCAGAGCTGCCAATCAGTTATAACATGGCCTTCACCTTGTTGTCAGCATAATTTGATTGCGAGTCACAGCCAATGACAAAGCATCCGTTTCTGACACAGAGAAATCAATACTCCCAAGTGAAGCATAGTCTATCTTGTTATACACTGACTTTGAAAATAAATGCTCTGATTCATCCTGAGTGCAGGGAAGAGGATAATGTTCAGCACAAAAGGAACACTCCAATACTACCTCTCTCCTGATTTATACACTGATATTTACATCTTTAACATTTTCATCATTGTGTCTCTATGTAAATGTGCTGCCTGGTACAGTGAGTTCAATATTGTTTCACAGTGTGGCAAAAAAAAAACATATCAATACAATTATTATTAAGTTAATATTGCTTTCCCATTAGGAGCAATTATGTCATTACAGTAATCAATGGCACTAAGGGTAGCTACAAAATTGTAAGTGTGGAATAATGCAAGGCTTGAAAGGTGTAATGGAGCATAGAATTTGAACTAGTGATAAAACTTTAATCACAGGATCGAAAACAAAACAAAAAGAACTCAGCCCCTGCGTTATGACCTCTGCGGTGATCAAATTACACTACTACTACTACTATTACTACTACTGCTACTGCTGCTACTACTACTACTACTACTACTACTGTTACTACTACTACTCCTACTAGTGCTATTGCTACTACTACTACTACTACTACTACTACTACTACTAATATTAATAATAATACTACTATATGAGAAGGCTAATAGCACTTGTCTTAGGGGGATTCAAAATGATGCTATATTTAATAAGAGGCAGGGCCTGTTTTCCATTATGTTTATCTTACTTAATAACTACATTAATGCAGTCTGGCGACTCTATTAGTTAAGCTATTCCCAAGTAATTGTGCAGCACCCAGAAAAAGAAAAAAAAACACAGTAAAAAAAATATGCAAAGTTCCAAAAGTTGTTCTTTGGTTTGTAATCATTAGGTAATCATCTTAGATGAATATTGAGAAATACTGAACATCTGTTTTCACTGTTTTCACAATATTCAACTGTATGCAATCGATCATGCACAGTCCCCGCAGTGTCCAAATTTGCAAAGCAAAAATCTATTCTTTAACTGATTTTTTTTAATGATCTTGGACACTTCAGTCTAGATTTTGTGAAAATGTACAAGACTTGCCTGAAAGTGGAAAAAGCTGCATCAGAGGAGAATTCAAATATGTGATTTCATCAAGAAGCACCTTATAAAGAATTTCCATTGGCAATGAATGGGAGAACAATTTTGAGGAAACAGTGACAGTGCCAAGCGATGTCGACATATTTTCTGGTTCAGAACTGCAAATACAGTAAACTCTTTTTCAGTGTATTCCCTAAGTAACAACAACATCAAAGTCTGAGTTCATAAAGTCAGTTTCCAATTCATTGTCCAGCCAGTGTGTGAAAAAAGTGAGATAGTTTGTATACTGGACACCTCTTAAACCTGTCGGAGTGATATCGGTGCATGACAGGTTGTGCTACTTGCTCCATTAGCCTCTCTTTCATGCCTCTCTCTCCTTGCTTTGCCTTTTCTGCCGGTGATTTATGTAGGAACGGAAAGATTGCAGTGTCACAAGCTGTGTCCTCTGTATATGTCACCCGAGTCCTCCCAGTATTTAAGCTGTCAGTAAGAGAAGACACTAATGCCGGTACTTTAAAAAAAGCAGAGATCCATACAGTATGTTTACAGTAAGCAGGTTGGCAACCTCCAACCCTTGACTTATGTAATTACTGTATATCACAATATCAAGTAGATTTTGAATGTTGTTATATATGTAGATGTAAACAGTATGAGTGGTGCTGTACTGAAGTACACTACATATCCTTTCCCCACATGCAAAGATATAGAGGAAAGTGATTTTCTATTTAATTTAGATATAAAGGTATAGGTCTCTTTCATTGTTCTTTGTATAGTGATGACACAATGAATATGAAGATGTTCAAAAATGACACTGTAATGACCTGGGACTTGGCACAGGCCGGCATTACTTAAGGTTCATTATATTTTAAGTGCAGCTGCTGACACTGCCAGAACTTTGCTCTGGGTGTGGCCTGAAATTAGTTTGTGGTAAAGGATTATCCTGCTGTCATTGAATGTTTTTATTATTTTTTTCTCTCATTTTCAATAGCTAGTATAAACTTGCTGAGCTACACTCAGCCACTTTAGTTCCAATCATTGTCTTCTCAGCAGTTTATAATTGAATCCCAATTTATCTAAACTAAACACCCATGGATTAATATTTTTGTTTATATTCTTGGTTTGTTATTATAAGGTTCGGTCTGCATTCAAAATGCTTTTGGCATATGGAGTGTTGGCTTTCACCTTACAGATGGGAAAACTAATAGTTAAGGTAATTAACTTGCATAGATCACCCAAGCCAACATCCTAATGGTACTTTAAGTGTAGAGAATACAAATTCTTGGACATTTTGAAATGAGACATAGTGGTCTAATCTCACATAGAGGTTTGTAATTTTGAAATAATCTGGCACAGCACTGTGATAATACCTTAGATTTGATTTGATATAAATTTTCTAACTAACTAAAACTGTGTGCATTGATGGGCTGCTTGATCATTTGATTGACAAACTAGATTTGTTTATCAGTTAGATCAAAGATCAGAAAGATTCCCTAAATTAATCAAATTCATTTTCTTAACCATGCTCAACTTGTCAGATTTGTTGGTTGTTGTTTTTTTCACCTCTAAACAAATTAAAAGTAATTTTGATTTGGAGCGTTCCTCAACATATGTGATTGGACTCAGATGGAATGTTACAATCCCAAGATAAAGTGGGAAATAGAGCTTTTTCTTATTAGGTTTTATTCTTCTTTCAAACTTTAATATACATTTTCAAAAATCAAATTTCATGTGCTGTTGAAGACATGTCTGTACTATAACCAACCAGTCAATTTTTGACCAAAATGTCAGAAGAAACCTAATAGTTCCAAGTTTGTGTAATGTGCGAATCAAACTAAAGGACACCACCCTTGTTTTAACCACGATCAAAGGACATCTCATACTAAGATGAGGGTTTCCCAGGCGCCGCCCTAAAATAATCACAACAAACACTTTGATGCCTCAGGGTGTCTTCTGCTTCACTATGTTATCTATTGTGACAATTATGTTGTCACTCCTGCATCAAATACTTATTTACAGAATCAGAATTTGGATGTAGGACAAAAACACACCCTCTCTTAACCCCTTACCTTTCAGCCTGAATAATGTGTTCAGCTAGAACCTGATCATTATTACTTATCCTTATCAGCTAGTAACCATGGCCTCTCACTTGTAACCACAGTGTGAATGACAATGTTCACATGATACTGAAAATAAAAGTATTTAAAATGATGGAATACCCATGTAGACATAAACTGAGGAGGCAATGAAATCCACAAGGTAAGCATATCCTGATACTACTAATATTGACTTTTAAATGGCCTGAAATGGTAAACAGTATGGGCTAATGTAAAACAATAGACAAATATTTGACATATTTGACATGAAGAAAAATAATTGTCATGGCAACATTGCCCTGGAATCTCCAAGGAGCCACTAGACCCACAGTACTGCTCTCTTATTCATTGAAAGCCCCTTAAAGCCCCAATCCAGAATTTATTTGGCCACATAAAATTTATGTATAGCTTCATAAAGTAATAACCAGCAACTTTTTCATATAAATAAATGCCTGTTTTGCTACTCTCTATCACCATACAATAGTGATTCAACCTGTACGCAGTTCATGACCACAACCTAGTGGGGCAAAAGTGTTTTAATAGAAGGTGCCACAGAGCAACTATGGTTTGGGGCTTTAAATTACATGATGAAAGATCTATTTGATTTCTAATCATCAGGTGAATTGTTTAATAATCGTGTTTTATTTAGTTGTATGTAAGTCCCCAATGTAAGAAATATAGGCTAAGGTGTGGGTGAAGGAACGAGTGACTCATTGGTTACATCTAGTGAGCAAATGAGACACTCAAGTTTGTTTTGTGTGCTTTATCGTCCCTACAACATTATGAGTTTATGTAAAGTGCTTTAATTATGCATTAGGCCAAGGCTGAAGGGACCACCTTAAATATTTATTGATTGTAAACGTCATATTTCATTATAAACATGCTTCATTCATGCTTGGTTTACTCTTTGCGTCAGTTAATATTCCGACATGTTTGCAGTCAGTCTCTATTCCAGCAATGCTTTACAGGCTCTATATTGGTGAAGGTTTAAACAGTTTATAATACAGTGCTAACAAGGGTAGAAAGATTGTAAACAGGAGTACTGCACTACAGCATGTTCCCTTTCTTCACAGCATGTTTAGTAGAAAAGATGCACTGCAGAATTTGGGTTTGTGGACAAGTGTGTCTTCATTTCTCACACTGGTCATGCCGTACCAAACCAGACTATTATTAAGTAACTAAAACTACAAGTTTATTTGTAAGCTGCAATGCAAATCGACACTGTTACATATTAAAACCATGAAACAGATGTATTGCATATCAATTGCGACCCTCGTCCTTGGTTAGGTTTTTAAGTTTAAAAGATAAACACTACATCATTAAAGCATAGTAATTATGTGAAGAAAAAATACAAAGTGGTAAAAAAAAATACACAGTATTTTACAATAATTTACATAATGAGTTATGAGAGTTTGTCAAATCGTTATCAGAAACTGCATTATGCTTTTGGTTAGGCTTATTGGAGAAGGCTTGCAGTTTTTTGGCCTTCATTTCCTATTAATGTTTATTCAATTCCTGCTCAGCTGAATAGATGTGACTGCTGCTTGAAGAAAAAATATGCTGTACTGAATTCATCTGGTGTGTTGTGTTGCATCAGATGAACTCCGTTCTCTGAACAGATGGGAACATCTGTGGAATGGATGGTGCCTGATCTGAACTCCAGCTAAGTGCAGTGATCCTAGGATGTGAACATACAATAGCCTCACGCTTGCAAAGATTCCCTGAAAAATGTATCACTTCATTAATTAACTCTTATTTTGCACACAATTATACAGCCGTTTCAATTTCACTGTCTGCTGAAATGCAAACCTATTAGCCTAGACAAATTAATTCTTCTAGGTCAAGAGACAATATCTACCACAAGAAAACAAGTCCATATTGTTCTTTTTTTTGTGGGGAAAAAAGTATGTTGAATTTCACAAAGGATATGTTCGGAATAAAGAAAATCTCAGTGCATATTAATGATGGTTCTGTGATGAGGAAAATGCTTTTTCTGGCATGGATTGTGTCCTGTCTGGAGGGAAGATCAACGACAGTCACTAATAACAATAATGAGAGATGATCTGAGAACGCTCCAGTACGATTGTATCTGGTTACTGAGAAGGCACATGATGGCATGCAACGTTTGGGTTGTGACTTGTTCCTTGTTGATACGGGTGCTGTCATCCTGAAACTTAGGCTGAACACAAAAAAAGAAATGCAGATCAGATGATCCCTCAGATTCACTGTCAGTAGTTATAGTAATATTCCTCTAAGAGGCCTCTGGAATTAAGCTACAGCAACAAATGTGCCCCACATACAATAGAGAATTGCTATAATTCTTCACTGTAAGGTTATTTATGCTGCCTCACAAAGCCAAACAGCAGTAAGTACATGAGTAGTAGAACAGAGAAAAATGTCTTCAAACTTTATCTCCTGTCCTGACCAAAGAATTGTTAGTACCCAAGTGGATAGTATATCATTTAGTAGTATTTATGGATATAATTTTTGTTGATGTCAAATCTAAACCCTGGATATGGCCTTGGAACACACAAAATGTAGTTTCTGCTGTTTGCCTTTGTACGTTTTTTTTGCATGTAGGTGTCTTTTATTTTGACTAAACCCATAGATATAAATATTCTCCATTTTTAAATGAGGTGGATTAAAATATGCATAGAAAAGGAAAAATGAATCAAAACATTTGTTTAAAATTTTTAGTCACTCATCTTCCTTGGAAGATAATTTGATATTTATGTTGCTTTTAATATGACATTGTTCTATTTAAATCATTGAAAACAGCCTGTTCTTCAAGGCAGTAAGTGCACTACTCACCACCACATATACTAATACATTTCTGAGAACCGGCTGAATCCATGGGCCAGTGTGCATCAAAAGGTAGATGTATGCAGTTGCTACTTTTATATTTAAGTAAACGTACATGAAGGACAGTGAGGGAGACTCAACTGGGGAGCATCTCAAATTGCATTTCCGCAACTAAGCTAGTGCGGCAGTATGAATTTCACATAAACATAGTTCTATCTAAGTATAGGCGAGGTCTATCCCCTAGTACGCTACAGCATAAAGGTCTTACTCTGAACTTGGCACATATGGACCATCCAATATATATAAGTGCAATATAAACACAGTCACAATCAAGCTGTTTACCTGCAACTATAGATAAATTACTAATAAAGGAATAGTTAACTCAAAATTGAAAATCACTCATTACTCATCCCCATATCAGTCAAAACTCCACTAGGGACCACCAAACACAAACTTCCATCTCAGACTTCTCCCAAACTATTGAAGTCAATCTTTTTTACAGGAAAAAAAAAAACTATGTAAAATGCCCATCAAATTTCTCCAAATACCTCATTATCTCCCATATTTTCCCCACTGACAAAGCTGTGGTCGTGTGGTGCGGTGGACTGTTGGTGAACAGTCTAGAACAAAGCATTTTCAGTGAGGGAAATATAGGAGATAATGAGGTAAATATTGGATGTTTTAACCTGCAGTGCAATCATTTGGCTACAAAACACCTGGATGATATTGCATGAGCTATTTGGAGAAACTTGATGGACGTTTTATGCTCGTTTTGGAGCTATAAAAAGATGGCCCCATTAACTTCAGTAGTTTGGGGAAAAGGCTGAGATGGAGCAATGGGAGCTAACTCGCTGTGTGTTTGGTGGCCGTACAAAGTTAATTCGGATGAGTACATAATTAATTAATTTTCATTTTGGGGTGAACTACTCCTTTAAAGTAGATAATTAATGATGAATGAAGGCATAACATGAATGAATAAGAGTGTTACATTATATCACACTATTACGAGGAGGTGACCAAAAGAGTTGAGACTATTGATATGTTGTTGAGTGTAGCAGACCTACTGCAAATCACCACAGTGTCCCAGGTGCTGACATCCACTCAGACACAAGCATCTCACATAACTGGACATACTGTACTGTAGCTGCTGTATCAACTGAACACCATATTCACCAGTAAAGAGTTTTACTCACTGAGAGCAGCACAAAACAGAGTGAAATCGAAACCACGTGGTGAATGTGTACAATAAGCTACAGTCCTACACATATAAAGATCGATGTTAAAAATAATGTCTTTGCATGAAAGTAGAGCGCCACGCATAACGGCAAACACACACCACATATAAGACCTAGAGTCATCACACAGACAACATGAAAATTCAAAGTTTATTTGTAAATTACACATTATGATAGTTTCTGCCGATCCTATCAAATGTGCCACTAAGGCCTAAAAATGATCCACCATATTGCTTTTACTTCTGCACAGACTGAAAACTGTGTTGACAATCAAATATATTCACTCTAAATATTTTGACGCTGCTACCTACATCTAGCCTGTTCTCCTGGCTCCCAGTTACCCTACATGGAATGCATTTGTCCTGGCCCAGAAGTCAGAGTCAAATTGTGTTGTTAGGCGCGTTTATCCATCTTGGTCACATGTCAACTGGAATAACCCATCTGGCAACTGTGCTCTACACAGCAGGCTATGCAGTAAAAGTGAAGGGTTTTTACAACTCAAAGTAGCTTTTTAGGCTGCCGTTTAGCTTGGTTATTAATTGATAAGACCACAATATATAAACACTACAGATAACAGTCCCTCTCTTTAAGTACACTTGAGAAAATCTGCAACCGAATTTAACTAACCAGTGTTCCTGAACGTTGCTCCAGTTGGTCTGATAGGATACAGAGAGATGCTTTGCTTCCTGGTGAGTCACTCCAGTCCTTCAGTTCATTAAACACATCATCATTCCAGTGATGATCCTTCGATCCCACATTCTCTGGACTACTGCACACCATTGAACGCCAAGCTAAATAAAGTCTAAATGGAGCTTATGAAGCTATTATGCTCCTCAGGTTAGACCCACAATCCTTTGCTCAAAAATATCTGAGGCATTTGGACAACTGTGTATCAAAGTGGGAAACCAAATGGGATCCATGTGATGAAAACTCTACATAAGCCCGCTTGTGAAATGCAATGAAACAGAAGAATGCATCAATATGATACCAATTTTAATAACAGTGAATGATGTGAGAGTCTATTCCAATGTGTGATAATGCAGCCTTACATCTGCAGTGTGCCTGAGGACAATCTCATGATCAGTAAACTTTTCCCTGGTAACCCAAGTCTGAGCTTGTGACTCTCTCTACTGACAACATTTATGCCATGCTTTGCTGTGTCGCTGTCACTTTCCAATGCTACGTGTCAACTTGTTTTTTCTCACCCGTTTTCGCCTCTTAATTCGCCTGCTGGGCGCGGTTGATATCCGACTGTCGCCCCCTGTCGAGGATCATATGATGCTCTTGTGTTGCTTTGTAATGTTTTGCACATGGCCCCGGGGCGAGGGTCCAAACTCTGAGTTGAATGGTGTTTTTGTTTGACATGGATCCTCCCGACGAGAACAAGCGCACACACGGCTGCCTCAAACAAGGCTGTCAAGATGTCCGCGGGAGGCCCCACGCCAGCACACCCCACCAGGCAGCTGCTGCCTGCCAGGCGCCCATCTACAAATAATCTACTGTGGGAGGAGGTGTCAACCTGTTCTGTCAGGACTACATTGTATATATCCAACCCTATGTATGTGAAAGGAAAGTTCCAGCCCCTTCCAAAACTAAGTAATAATAATAATTAGAATAGTAATCATAATATACTAGTATTATATGTGAATTACAGCTATTTTTACACTGCCAAATTACATTAGAAGTTGTTTTTATAACTTTTCCCCTGCTATGTGACTTCCATGAGATTGCTATGAAGATTATGTATAACTCTTAATATTGTAAAGTGTGATGCACTTGGCTAGTTTTCTTTGTGGTGGCATGATATGCACTATGGGGACACTCATGCCAGTTTTTGTGTGTTCCAGTTTTTCTGCTGGTGTGCAACAGTGCAATGGCACATTCGTAACTGAGTTAGTTATTTCTCTTTTTCATCAATATTTGACAATTGTTAAATATTTGGCAGCCCACTTCAGTACCATACATGATTAATAGCATGCCGTTTTGGGAATATTATAAAACGCAAGGCATCATGTTTTATCATTTCACACTGAGCATCACTTCTCCTTGTATTACAGAATAGCCAATCAGATTTTGACAGGCCAGTGATCAGGTGGCATGTCAAACTCCATTAAGAATGACTGTGATAGCTGCAGGGTCCATGCCATATATTCCTAAGTGTTCTGTTCACACTGTTTTGATATTTTTAGTTCATCTAAATTTCCTGAGACAAGAAACCTATTTGGATTTCCTTACAAACGCACCATGAAAAATACTGTGTGAAAAACACCCATTCAGTCTTATGACTTTACCCTTGTTGGAAATTGCTTACAGACTTTTTCGTCAGTCAAGACAAGTTAACCACAATCAGTTTGTATAAACAGCATGAGAATATCGCTCATGCTGCCAAGCCAATACAGTATTTCACAGGCCAGGCTGCCGACATGCGTTATGTAAACGCTGAGGCGACATGGCAGATCCTGAGAGGTGCCCATTGGTTTGACCACAGCCATCGTGCAGACGCTGCAGAGAAGCCCTAACAAGTGGTTCCATCACTTTATCAAAGGAAGGCATGTATAAAAGTCCAGTTGTCTTTGTGGAAAATGTGTTAGACCACACTTTTGGTGGGAGATTGCATTGCATCACCCTCCTTACAATCGGTCGCTTGTAATGATGGTGATCCAGGGATTTGAGCTTTTTCCAATGTTGCACTCACTGTAAGTTTTGGATAAGAGTGTCAGTTACATTCTTGAAATGTAAATTGTAAATGCAGATTTATGTCTTTGATTTTGTGGCACTGTGAAAGAAGAAGGTGCTATTAAACCCTATAGACCAATAGGTGGCCTATATTACATGAGAGTTGTTTGTGGGTTTTTACCACACAACCCTGCTGTTTTGGTGTTCTGGCCCAATTCCTCAGCTCCAGCATCAAGTTAAGCCCGGAGCCAGTAGTGTCTCTGCATGGTCATCACTGCAGCTCCACAGCTAAGACTGTCAAAATGCATCAGCATTCGTCTTCACACGAGCTGCCAAGTACATCATGAAAAAAACTAAAATGTTGAGTAAAGACAATTTGGCTTAGGATGACGATACACCAACCAAAGCCATCTTAATCTTCAGTTACTGTAAGCAACACCAGCCTACAGTTTGGCCTGTCTGTGTGTTTTGTTAACAATCAAAGGCAGCTTTGAACTATATGAGGTATGGAAAGTTCCATCCATTTCCTCATAAACTAGAGATGAGTGTTTCCCAAACTGGGGTCACTCAGGGGTCGATCCTTCAGGGGGTTCCAGGGGGTTCCCACCAAAATGACATGAGGTTTACGTCATTGTCATTTCATTCACCAGAAGTTTTGCAATAGGAGACAATGTGTAACAATAACAACTACTCTGATCAGAGATTTCACTCTCTGCATTATCTCTCCATCTACAGTACAGACCAAAATCTTGTGGTGTCCTTAAAGCCAACTAACTGGGGTTCTGTCATCTAAAGTGCATCTGTCTGGGGTCCTTGATATGAATATATGTACACAACATAGACCAATATTTTTTTAAGTGAGGTGGTCAAATGCAGTAGTGGCAGCAGCTATGAGAAACAGCTCCTCTTTTAAACGGTTGACTAGGGAATCAGCCCTCTCACTTGGTACAAATGAGGCAAAAAATCCCCACAACCTGTTTTTAAAGACCGTGCCTCTTCAGCAAAAGATTACAACAGGGATTAGGAGTCCTTATAAAAAAGAACTATATTAATCCTATAATACTTTTTTTAGAAGGATACCATACATGAAATACAGCAAAACTATTAGTCCTTATAGGAATATTAGTGCAATAGGGTCACTGTAAACTCATTATTGAGTGCCACAGACACAGTATGAGTCCCTTTAGGGATATTATAGGAATATTAAGTGATACCACTGGATATAAAAAATACCATAAAGTACAATAGGGTCACAATAAACTCACTATTAAGTAGCACAGCTGGAAAGCTATTTTGACACTTAATCCCTGAAGATATACTATGAATTAAACATATCAGCAATTCAGTTTTTACTATAACACTTCATATCCATTATGTAATTTTAACTCGTTAAATTGTTACTGGTAAAGCTTCAGTGATGTGATTAGGACTTGCCTTACACTCACATATAGCCTATAATTGCCTGTGGAGATATTATAGGAATATTAGCCTATGATGCCATTGATTAATAATTAGTCATAATTATTAAGTCATAAATCCCTATAATATAGGACTATTGCAGCGCTGGCATTAAATATGCTACAAAAAATACCATGAAGTAAGATAGGGTCGTTATAAACTCACTACTGAGTAGCACATGTACAAGTAGCCTACCTATAGAGATATTATAGGAATATTACCATCAGAGATAAGGGTCATTATTATAAACTCACAACTGAGTACCGCGGACACAGTCTGCGCACCTACAGGAATATTATAGGATTATTACAGTGATTTATCGGTTGGGAAGATTGAAGTCACCTCTGGTAGCTGTAGCGTTAATAGTCCCGGGAAGCCCCACCTCCACTACCACCTTTTATGTTAATTTCAGTGTGATCTCTGGACGGACTGGAGCTGCGGATCTGTTGGCTGCTGCCTGCTGCCCAATTTCGATGAGCCCTCGGACAGTCGGTCAGTCACAACCTGCCGCTCAAACGGTGTCGGGACTTTCGGTGCTGTGGTGTCGTGCTGGTATTATGTGGACACTGAACACGCGCGGTTCCCCGTGAATATTTTGGATCCGGACCGGCAGTCAGAGAAGAGGTGAACTCACCTTGCATCCAACCATGGGAGGTCAGATAACGAGAAATACCTTTTACGGTAAGCACATTTGCCATCATATCTTTATTGTGAATCTTTATTATGGATAAACCCCGTGCTCTTGTCAAATGGAAGCTGACTGTAATGAAGTTGGATGCGTGCTTGTGCAGTCTATCCTCAAGCCTATGCTAGAAATTACTGTGAATATTAGGTTTCCTGTTAATATAAAAGAAAAGATAACACATATGAGGAGTGAAGGTGCTGCTCTAAGCCAAGTTGTTATCACCCTGTGAAGAATTTCTTTATCAATATTAGGTAAACTGTGAATAACACCATCAGATCAACTATTTTTCAGTTCTGTAACTATTAATGGCGTTTGGAGTGTTTTCTCTTTCTCAAATGTTGATATTTGTGGCATCATGTTGGAAATGCACAGTAGATGCTGCTGCTTCTTTTTCTTCTTCTTCTTCTTCTTCTTCTTCTTCTTGTCCTCTTCCTCCTCCACATTTCTTTCTATATATATTTTAGTCACACTTGGAAGATACCAAGTAGGCTAATGGAAAAATTAACCAAGTTGGCATAGAATCACTTTTTCCTGATTGCTAGCTATATATTTGTCTTTATAGTCACAAGTGGCAACTAAGCACTAGTTAGGACTACATGCTTGTGAACTGTGAGCAAATAATGTAACATGTTTTCTTTTTTTTTGTTTGCCAGAAGGGCAAGTCTCTATATGCTGATTCAGCTAAGACAAAGTTGTATTTTCATTAGATCCTTGAATTATGCATGTCTGAAATGGTCATAGTTAACAGGTGCATTATTATATTGCTTTTTCCATGTGATTGTTTTGAATAGAATAGCATTATATAGGCTAATCTATTTAGAATTCCCTGCTATTTTCTGTGTTGATTGTTTAGTTGCAGTGTCTATTTTTCTTCTCTTTAAGGTTTCATGATAAAGATGCAATGTTTTATTCTGATGTGTCAAGCATTTGTCTAGGTGAGAAGTTATTGATTATATTGATTGCAATTGTGGTGGTAGTCCAAGCTTTGGTGGGATGGGGGGGCAACTCATTTCATAATATAAGTAAGTTTTGTATATTGGCAAATATGTAAAGAAAGTGTTACTTTTTTTTTCAAATTGTTTTCACTGATCACTAGATGTCCTATATTGCATGAGCTGATGATCATCATATCAATTTGCTATGCAAGAGTCAAATAGTATAATTATTGTTGGTTTTGAGTTGTTGCATTTAAGTTAACCAATATACAAGATTACTGTAGGGTAGCAGGTTATGAAGGCTCAGGGTTATAAAGTATTACTGAGGTTTTGGCGTGGGAATTTGAAATTAGCTATGAGGTTAAAGCAATTTTTAGTTAAGCTGGTTTGTTTTATGTGTTGAGTGATAGTTTTGAATGATTATTAGGGACAGCACCCATTGGTATGTTATGTATTTTTATAACACCGTTTATCACACAGTGTTGGGTCTTAACAGTGATCTTACATGAGGGCCATCAGCTGGCCTCAAAAGGTTACTACCGCACACATTTCAGACATGGAAAGTTCAACAAGGACCTAATAAAAATCCTACAGTCACATAGAGACTTCAGCAGATCTAGAGGAATTCACTGGCATCTGCCATCCCCTCATCTAGGAAATACCTCCCAAACAAACAGCATATTCTTTCTAAATTGAAAGAATATTATAGAATGAATACATTACATTATTACATTACAGAATAAGTACATGCATTCCTGTTTTCTCAGAGCCTGGGTCTATGGAACATAAAGTGGTTTCTGTTTTCATTTGTATGTCATCGGGTGAGACACAAAGATGTCCTCTTTAAAACTAATAAAGTTACCTAACATTAAACATAAAACTAATTTGACAACAGATTTAAGATCTGCAAACTGATTGTTTCAGATTACTCTAATGTTCAACATCTTCTCTATTAACTCCTTACGTCAGTTTTAACTCATAACCTGACACCAAATGAATCCTGCAAAGTGTACTGGTATCTTAAAAAAGTTACAATAATGGCACACAGTAATGATTATTGAAAGATGTTTTAAAACTTGATGGTGTATGATGATCACTTTTGTTTACTTCTCATTGAAACTACACAAGGTATGACATATGACCGAAGCAAAAAACATATACGTGCCTCGTGGCTCTTTAGGATGCTGCCTGTGAGTGCTACTCCCGCGAGAGAGGGCCGTCGAGTCTTGATACTAACGTCACACCACATTAGGGGCTCTGTTGAGGCTTCTTAGTAAGACCGGGCCTGGGGATAAAACACAGAAGAGCTGCGTAGGAGGCCAGGTGACACTGGCCAGGGCCACTCTTTGTCTCTCCACTGTTTGTCGTCTCCAATTAATGACAGCGAAGGCAGTCACAATGTGTGCGGCGGTGCACTAAGTAACATTATCCTTCCTTAACCTGCGCATCTGACGTTTGTCGTGGCACCTCTCTTCATCATGGCGGGGCTCTGCTCAGTGTTAACCTTGACATCGCTGTCAAGATGCATGACTTTGCAGACATGCTTAGCCAGCCACTGTATCATCGACAGTGTGGGTGCTAACCAGTGGTGCTGCTGTCATGTAACTCACATTTTGGTGTGTTTATTTAATTTGACTTTGTTTGCGGTTTACAGACTCCTAAGTAAGTTTTCTGATCACGAAGCCAGTAAACCCATTCAAAAATGTTTGGGATTTGAAAGTAAGGCTGCTTTAATTAATTCCCGAAAAGATGAGTTTCTGGAGAAAAGGGGGATTTCATTTCACAGCAGCAGAAGTGATGTTAATATATTGAAAAGGAAGGAGTGTTTGGATTGTCTCATTACATGCTGATGCATGCCAGCTGTTACACTGTTTGCAGTGATATAGGAGGTGTTTGAGCTGTTTTCAGACAGATTTCAGAATACTGTATTCAGGCTTGTGCCTAATCAGTGATTGAGTACAATACACTCCTGTTGTGTTTTCCTCAAGACATCACGTAAAAGATGACATCATGAACGCAATATGGCCGAAGGATTTGTTATGACTTCATTTAAGACCATTGTTGTGCATAGAGCACAATTCAACATTGTTCTACAGTGACGAGAGCATGCGAGGACCTCAAGGCACCAGTGTATGCTTAAACAAATACACTGTACTTTTCCTAAACCCAGAACACTTGGCCAAGGCCATCTGAATGTGTTTTGACAATAGGGAAAAAGCTCTGTGGAAATATGTGACAAAGATGCCTAATTGAGAATATTTCTGATTCCTTTGATTTGATTCCTTTGACTGCTTTGATTTGATTTGATTTGATTCATTTGATTCCTCTGATTCCTTTCTAGTTTCACCTCATCAAATTGTTGTTTTTGCATCCATGGATGGAAGTCATGATCTCATCCACTGCACAACATCTCTGCCTTGAAAGTGCTGTGATTGTATAACAGCCAGTGGTCTGGTCTCAGAAGCCACATGATGAGTCGTTGCCAGTCCTGACTGCCTTAATTGATTTGTCTCCTGGGTACATTAAAAAGCTCTTGACCCTCTGAGGTCACTCACAGATGAGCAAAAATAACTGTCTTTCAGTAAAGAGCCTTTGCAGGCTGCTTCCCTCATGCACATACACACACAGTTCCTGCTCCAACTGTAGGTGTTAAAATATAAGCAATTTTCCTAAGTCCTAATTAGGTTTAAACTATTCCTTTCACTTCCAATGTTGGCAGATTGGTGTGATTTCATGCTACTTAAATCCCTTTAAATGGTGGTGTTTGCAGAGGACTGTAGAAATGAAGTGCAGAGAACTACTGTATCAAATACCATAAAGTATGACATTCAGTTGTTATGTGATTTTTGCACATTTTATGGATGAGTTTTAAATGGTCGTGCCTTATATGTCTAATGAGAACAAGTTGCGTGGGAAGATTTCAAAGTACCTCCAAATACCTCCACAACAGCACAGTGTCCTTGGCATTGTTGTAGTGCTTTGAAGTGAAATGGGAAAACATGAATGGGGGAAGGAGAGTTCAACCTAAAAAAGGGAGTAACTGTGGATTTAGTGCTGATAATGGCTTTGAGCAATTCCTTATCAGTCTTAAACAAAAAGGCAGATGTGAAAAATGTGAAAATGACATATTTAGCTGTGGAAACAGTCATGATTCACACGGGTGTTTGTTGGAAAAAATGCTAAAAATGGAGGTACACGTTGTGAGTCAGATGTTCTCAAATGGGTCCACTCTTATTTTGCCACTTCCTCTAACCAGCAAAGTACATTTTCCCAAAACTGCATTTGGTAGCAATAATTTTATATACAGACCGTCACTCAGGGTTTTTTCCATTCACATACAAAATACACAGTATGTTATTGTTTCCGCTTGCACCTGTTTGACTCTGATTCATACAGATTGTGATTGATGTGCGTTCAGTGCAGTCAATTAAACATGAGCCACATCTAGGATTACTCATAATTCCCTCATTATTATACAGTAGGAGTTGCTTTCACCATACAGTATACATGTCAAGAGCCCCAGCAGGAATTCCTTTACATAATTGTCCCTCCAAGATCCCTTACTGCTGCACTAATTTATCTGTTACAGCTGCTATATCTCGTCTTAGCTAATCATTCTTTTTACTTTTTTACTTACTTCTTCTTTCTCCTGCTCCCTTTCCTCTTCACTCATTATTATTACACAAATGTTCCCCGGCACAGAGAGAAACAAATTGCTTAAACACAAACCGGTTCAAATTTGCAAGATGTAGAATAACAAAAAAGAGAAGGTGTTTCCGGAATTTACCAATTACTGAAATTACCGCATTTTGTATGAGCTTTTCACAGCTGCACTATTCTCCATAACTGCCATGTCTCCATAACTGCCATGAGAGAAATTCTTCCTTGTATTTCTTTCATCCAAGGAGAAATTTGTATTTAATTTACCTCACACAACTACACACTCTCACGTCGAGGTGTGTGGTTGTAGTGTGCACCCTTGACAAGTTAGACACAGAACCTGAATATTAGATTATTTTATCACATTTCTACTGAATTGGATATTACAGTAACAGGTAAAATATGAGCGAGGAAATGGAAAGTGACAGCAGGTTACAACCTGGACTCGAACTCATGACATCAGAGTATATTGTATAAAACAAAGCCTGCTGTGGTACCGGCTATTCTAATCTTCTACTCTAATCTAAGACTTGTATCTCCACGGTGAATTATTCAGTAATATATTTTCTGCTCGCCACCTTTATAAATTCACCACAAGACCAGTCAGCATAATTCTCTCATTCATAACCACTTTCGCTCTTCCACCTAGATTCTCTGAATGGGCCTTTTCCCCTCCACGTCCCACCGATGCCACCACAAGCCCAAGCGCTGCCTGCCCATTCAGCAGTGTGGCAGCCTGTCCTCCTTCCCTCTGCTCTTCCACCCCAGCGCCAAGGGCTCTCAGATAGTCATGGACCTGTCCCAGAGGACCGTCAAGAGACAGGCCAGCTTCTGCAACGCCATCACCTTCAGCAACAGACCCATCACTCTGTACGAGCAAGTTCGGCTGAAGGTAAGCGGGACACCTGGCCATCACTAAGCCATGGGCAAGGGTAGACTCTTCTCTGTTTCCCTTCTCTCTCATTCTCTTTTTATTCTCTCTTTTTCTCTGTCCCTTTTATTCACCTTCTTTGTTCTCTCTCTGTCTTTGTCCCTGTCTCTCTTTCTCTATCTCTCTCTCTCTCTCTCTTCTCTCTCTCTCTCTCTCTCTCTCTCTCTCTCTCTCTCCTCTCTCTCTCTCTGTCCTCTTTTCCCCCCCTGTTCTGATTTCCTCTGTTTTCCCAACTCTTGTGTGGGCCAAAGCAGCAGCTTAAAACAAGTTTCCACTTCACCTATCAGGCCATCTATGTCTCGAAAGTGAGAGAGCAGGGCAAGCATTGCCATGTGAGGAATACTGTTATCTTGCACGGTAAATGCAATGTAAATAGAGGTTCTAAATTAGACAAAAATAGTTACTCTGCAGGCGATAAACATACCAGGGGACCTAATCTTAGTGTTGTTGTTTTTTCACAGCAGATATGTTGTTTTCACCTTACGGTTGACAGAAGAGAGAAAAACACCTTAAATATTTGTCTGTTGTCTTCACTGATGAAAAATAAATTTCCTCTCCAGATCACAAAAAAACAGTGCTGCTGGAGCGGGGCTCTGCGCCTTGGCTTCACCTCCAAGGACCCGTCCAGGATCAACCCAGACAACCTGCCGAAGTACGCCTGTCCTGACCTGGTGTCTCAGAGCGGCTTCTGGGCGAAGGCTCTGCCAGAGGAGCTCTCCAACGAGGGCAACGTCATCTCCTTCTGGGTGGACAAGAAGGGCCGGGTGTTCTACCGAATCAACGAGTCCAGTCCCATGCTGTTCTTCAGTGGGGTTCATGCCTCTGAACCGCTCTGGGCTCTCATAGACGTCTATGGCCTCACCCGAGGGGTCCAGCTACTAGGTGAGTCCTGGACTAAGAGGTTTTTTTTGTGTGTTGGGGATTCTTGGTGAGAAATGGTGAATCTATGAGTAGTATCTGTTTTTTAGGGGGGATTGGGAGTTTCTTTTTTATTGCAATTTATGGCATTTACAGAATGAAAGGGTAACATAAGATCAATCGTCAAATAATATTTGGGTGTTTTTCACTGCAGTGCTTTTCAGTTGGAAATGTTCTGTATCTGATAGTGTGAATGGTTATAAGGTGATGTTACATACAGCTGCTCCACTTTCCCCACACCCACCAAAATAGCCCAGTGGAAAAAAAGATGGTGGGAGATTAGAGAGATTGTATAGTTACCACAGTCATTAGTATCAAAGAAATTTCCTAAAGGGGAATTTCAAAATGTCTGAAATCCATTCTAACAAGTTCACCATTCTGTTTGATGGGTCATTAGATCAAAGAAATTAACAGCAAATAGTTCCCGCCCAATCATTAAAAGTGGTTTTCCACTACACTTATAGACTTATCTGCAGTATGTTTACACTTTATATTGAAACCCATTTGTTAAACTCATCATATGATGAAAACAGCTGTCTCCTATTTTGGAATCAAAACAAAACTATGCAAAATGGATGAATAGGAATCCTTGCTAACACCTCACCTATTTATAAACATTTCCAGGAATTACACTGCCTCTCTCCAAAGCATAGAAGCTGTCATCGGCATTAATAAAAAAAATAGAAGAGGCTCCATATTGTGTAGATAGTGCCATTTAACCTCATTTCTTGCGGCGGTAGTTGACAGGGAGTAGCGTGCTATCTGGTGATGGGCTGTTCAGTCTCCAGCACCAGAGTGCGACTATCTGGAGTTCAGTGGCCTTGTGGTGGTGACCAGCACACAGCTCTTGTTCTTCGACAGACAAGAGGAGGGATGATGTCAGGTAACGACACGTCTGGGGCCATTTTCCCAGACAGTCGAACCAGTGGAATGTCTCACTCTTTGGATCCAGTTATGATTCCCACTTGTGGCCCTGCAGCCGCGGGCAGGACAGGGAACACGTGCGATCACACCGCTGTCGTCTGCAGGACAGATTCATGCATTTAACTTAGGCCCACATTCTGCCAACAGTAATAATAACTTTATTTATATAGCACTTTTCTAAACAAGGTTACACAGTGCTTTACATAAAAAAGAAAAGAAAAGAAAAATAACAATTACAATAAAACACAACAAGGGATAAACAGTCCAACAATATATCAAATAAAAGAGGCAAATAAAAGTTAAACCAATAAAACCATAAAAGAAAAGTAAACACAGGTAAAAGGGTGTAGATAAAAGAATAATTCAATAAAACTATGTGAAGGCCTTCGTATAAAAGTGAGTTTTAATAATTGATTTAAAAGACAACACTGATTTTGCTGTCATATAGTCTTACTGTCATAACAGAATATCAACACACTGCCTTGTGTATTGAATTTTGTCCTTGAGGCTATGAAAATGGAAAAAGTTAAACACTTTTATTTTTGCCTGTGGGTCATGAAAGCAGCTACATCTCACTGTTTCTGCCCTGGTTTTCCCACATTGATCTATACACTGCTTCTGCTCCTGATGGCTTAATCTTCCAGCAGAGAAGCCTTAACCCTCAGTCAGCTGAAGGGTCACTTTGCTATCAGCCTTCTTGTATAGCCTGAGAACGTCACCAGTCAAGAGCATGGTATATCTCAAAGCCCCACTATTGTCTCGGCAGTTGGCTGCAGTTCAACAAGCACTTAGTCCCTGAAATATGGGCGGACACATCAAAGTCTGTTGTGTTGTGAACTGGCACATGTGCTTATTTTCCTCTAACAGAAGGGTGCATTTCGATACTTAATGATGCTTACACTAGGGTCTGACATTAACGCTGCACCAGCTGATAAATTCGGCCAAATTTCACCTGTTGTGGGCAAAGCTCTTTATCACACAATCTGTCCAGGTGGGGAATTACAGGTCCACGGCAGTTGTTTTCTACTGGGGACAAATGGAGCGAGTTGCTGTGAACAAACTCTGTGGCGTGTAGAGGCTGGGCTTGGCTAGATGACCTTGATTTGGCTTTTGGGGTAAATGTGCAAATAAAAATAAATAGATAAATAGTACAAAATAAATACATGAAACAGGTAGGCTACATTGCATCACTAGATGATTAATTGTTACTGTTTTTAGGATTTTTCATACATCAAGTAAACAATATTTCAAGAAAATGAAAATATGAGCAGTGATAATTATTCAAATTTCCTCTTCCCAAAAATAGTTAACCTTTGTTCCAAGTAAGCTTAACCATCTTTGTGTCTGTGACCTCATGTGACCTCCCAGCTGACATAGCCTACAACTTCACCCAACCAACTTTTACTCTCTGTCTGTGTCTTTCATTCATTTTCAGTCATGAAGCCCAAGAGCACAGCTGTATCTGGTGATATCCTCTCTGTGAATAGCTACTTTGCCTTTCATATTTCATGGAGTAATTATAAAAGTGTCCCTGATCACATGTCAGTGCGCATTAGTATAACTGTCACACTTCTTCTGTGTAGTACCACCCGTTTTGAGACCGCTCCATGTTAAAAAAAAATCAGCACCCATGCCCCTTTGTGTCTGACCTGAATGGGTACAGAGTAAATCTCTAATGAAGACAGTTTTTACAGGCACAAAGAATCACTGCTATGCTGGTAAAAACTTCACTTCAATTTTGGTGGTTTCATGATTTTGCTTGAACTAAAACTCTTTTCTAGGTTGAACATATTTTATAAACCTAGAGCCTATGAAACTCATTCACAAGCCATGATAAAATCTTGAAAACACATAATTGTCAATCTGAAAATAATCCTTTTTTCTAAATTCCTGAGAAGTTGTCTTTTTGAAGATAGAAGGTTTTTCATCCAACGACAGTGATATACTATGAAAGGGATCAATTTTAACAAGGCTACAGTCAAATATAATGTTGGTTGTTTGTTTGTTTTGTCTAGTGGATAATCCGCATCAAACACATGCTCCACAGGATTCTGGTGCGGCGGTGTCCATTTGATCTTTTACGGCCTTACATACTGTGTAAAGGAATTCATCAAAGGCGCTATCCATCACTGTCTTTTTGGTTATGCTCTCTCTCTCAACGCTGCCTGCTGCCAAACAGTTTTCCCGGTATCAGGCCGTATTCTGATGTTTAAGGATCTCTTTAAGAGCAGTGTTGTTTCTTCTCTGAGCTGGTATCAAGGGAGCGCAGTTTGGTAGCTAGCCACCCATGCAACGAGTCAAAGGTGATCCCGAGACCAGCGAGACGGCTTGAAAGCTGAGATGGTGTTGCATAAGAGAGGAAGCTAAATTAATCTGCTGAAATCAAACTGAGCCTCGGGGGGTGTCCAGACCAACAATGCTGCCCATGCAATTTAAGAAAGATCTGTTACATCACCACACTCTTCCTACTCACGCAGCTATCAATAAAGACTGAAGTGCCTTTGCTTGGGTTTTGTACAGAACAGACTGTGCTGCTGCATCTGTGGCGCTACGCAGAGACACATTAGCCTTTAGAAGCACGGACAAAAGGTTTCCTCTTGTGCATTATATTTCTCATGCAGCTCTTTTAGTTAGTCAGTAGAGCTATATTTACACAATGTTGTCTGTGTTTGCTGTATTCTTGCAAGCAGTATTATATGGAACCTGCTTTTAGATACAACATTGTGCAGGAAAAATGGCAAATATAAAAACATTCAAAGGTGAATTGTTTAGCAGTTGGTTATCAAGGGTATAATGTTCAGAAATGTTGTCTTCCTTCTTCTCCTTCCGTCTCCTCCTCCAACATTTTTGTTTTCTTGAGTAATCCATGTGCCAGAAATCAGGTCAAAAACACTGGTCACAACACTGTTTTCAGTGTTTTTAGTTTAATTTCCCATAAGCAAAACACATACGGGAATGGCGTATGTTTCAGCAATCAAAAAAGTAATGGGAAATCGCAGCGCTCTCTTTACACATGCACGGCTGTATAGTCTTAGCAGAATGTGTTTGTTTATGGGGCAAATCCCCAGAGACCACACAGCATCCACCGCTCCATACAGGTATGATGAATTTCTTCCAAGGCAGATAAGCATAGCGAGTGGAAGCCATCTCTTGATGGATGTGAGACGCTCTACTGGGGGTTTGTTTACCAGAGGTAGATGAGTCACTTAATCACTGACAGAGTGGTAGTGATCCATGAGAATGGCGTCAGCTAACATCATCTACAACCTGTCTCTCTAGTCATTAGAGAAGAATCCAAAATGGCTGCCAGATTGTCAGCCGGCTCTATACCTCTCAGGTGATTAAGAGGAGGGTGTTGACATCAATCATCTGTGTACATGGCATTGCAATACATTAGGCCTGTAAAACATCATGGTAGAGAAACCATCAGCCGTACGCTTTCCATGCTTACTATCACTCTGCTAGCCATCACTAACTTTTCCACCACAGGGAACAGAGCCAGCCAAAAAGATACAGCAGGCCACAGTATTCGTTTGAATGCAGCTTATACAGTAGGAGCTAGATTTTGCAGGTCGATGATCTTTTATTCCTGGTGCCGTTTTATCACAGTCTGTTCAATATTTGATCATTCTGCCTCAAAGAATTAAGCACTTGTTAACATTCATATCACAGGTTACCTAAATTAAAACTGAAACTGATGCTTGTTAAAGATTACTGCACCTTTGGCTCGTACCCTTTTTATCTGCAGATGAAGAGATAGTGTGAAAACACTGGAAAGGTCTGTGCTGCACAAACATGTTTAAGAGTTGTCTGAACCTGATTGTGCTGTACTTTTCCTTTCTTTGTGTCTATTTCTGTCTGTGTTCACACAGACCTCGCTTCTTGTTTCACTTGTCATCACAGATATTATGTGGAGTTATATGGGGATTTGATACGTGGAAATGGTTTTAAATCAGCAGAGTTCAGATAGGTGCAATGTGACGTCAGTAGCCGGATAGCCATACAGCACAGAACAATGTTAGGGTCAGCCTGGTTAGCTCTAAGGACAATGCAGGTGAAAATGGCTCAGTGTTTGTTTTGAAACACAAAAGAAATGATGAAGAACAAAATATATAACGCATTGAACAAGAGCAATATGCAGATTTTTGCTCACAATTTACCAGCAGGAGTTTGAATTATGTTTTTATACTAAAGTGTATATTTAATCATGCACAGCTCCAAATTGTTGCGTTTAATACACAGAACATTGTGTTCCTGCTTGTGTCCACAGGGCTTCATACTAAATAAGGGGGGAGAACTAAGCCCTTTTGTTCATTTTGATTGATGAAGACATTTGATATGCCTGAAGGGTCTAACTATCCTCAAGTAAATGGATTCTATACTAATACATCCAATTACTTGTCTGGTGCTTACAGCCAAATCCTCCAAAAACAATAAACTGAAAATTCAGCATGGTAATAACAATGTGCAAAGTCATCTGTCAAAAGTCTGTTTCCAGCCAAAGGCAAACAGCAGACAGTGAGAGAGAAAGGCATGGGAGATGCTAAATGTCTCCTTATTATAAACATTTAGTAATTTCCTTGAGCTGAACTCTTTTGGCAGAATTAGGCTAAAACCATGAATCATGCTAGCGCCTGTCGCTCTCTTTTTCTCTCTCTCTCTCTCTCTCTCTCTCTCTCTCTCTCTTTCCTTCCACATTCCCTCTTTGGGTCTGCTGATCACACTAATAAATCATCTGAAAATGGATCCTGTTTCAAGTGATTGGACATTTAAACCTGATTAAAGTCACATAAAAATTTTGCAAGAATATCCTGTCCCAAGTTCTCATATTTTGGAAACTTTGTTTAGAGTGTCCAGGTCAAGAAGACCATTCAGGCCGTTTAGGACCCTCTCGATACCTTTTTTGGATAACAATCTTAAAGCTAGAGCTGACTGTGCTCCAAGTGTTTGGTAACCTTCTCCATCCGTTTCTAGCATTGTCCCCTATAGCTTCACGCTTGTCTGTTTTTCTTACCCCCACGGTCGACTCTGCAGCCTGGAAGGCCCGCCATGCCCTCCTTGGCATTCAGCCAATTACAAGTCACCAGCCTCTTCCCAAGCCCAGTGTTAGCCAGTTTAACATGCTAACTTTAGATGCTATCTTTTATTTTGCCATAGAGGGCAGAGAGTCTGCAGGTTTTCATTTGAACAGAAGCTGATTTCACTGATTAGTTCCTCCTCTCTGGTTGAAGGTGTGCTGCTCAGTGAAACCACCTGCTGTAGTGTTTGGATGAAGACCTGCAGACTCTCCGCCCTCCATGGCACGAGTGCCCATCCCTGCTTTAGACAAACTCTTTGTTAGCCAATAAGCTAACCCCAACGCCACTGCAAAGTCAATTCTGCATGTAATTTTAGAATATCTGTGAATCTTTTATTTGTTATCAATCATTTTTTGGTTAGCTTCCTTTGATGCCAAGCTAAACCCAACCATGTCTACTTGCTAAATTTAACTCATTATACATCAAACAATTCACACAGATTATAAAGAGAGGGTACATATTGTTTCTGTGCATTATATTTGTCAAGGTATTGCATTAGCCTAACATCTCATACTCCATCTAGCCTCTGTGGCTGATTACGGTCTATGGCTGATTCACAGTGCATTCATGTTGAGGATAATGCACAATATGTAGGTGAAGAGCACCATATATATTCATAACAGCACAACATCAAGTGTATTATCATTGCCCCACTTATACCATGGCCAAAAGATAAAAGAAAAAAAACAAGGACTGTGTATTCACCATTCCCCTGCAGACAAAAATATAATTTGGATGTATTCACTCCCAGTTTTTTGTTAAGCTCCCTTTGCTCATTCCGCTTTGTCTTAATGTTAGGTAACTAAACCAATTGTTTCAGCTTCTCTATATACTGTATAATTAACATATATAGTAACTAATCCACCGATTGGAATGGATTTTAGACAGGCTCCTCATCCCCATGACACATGTTAAAGTTGATATGCTGTTCATAATTCACTGCTATATTTATGAGAATATCTTAATTTTCCCTTTATTTCTCATTTGCACCTTTGTTATCCCTCAAGTCGTTCTGTACGCCCAAGCCTATCAGACAGTTGGTCACAATGGGATGAGGGGACTACAAACTAAAATGTTGGCCAGTCTTTTGACCTAACATCTGCCAGTATGTACACATTGGGATTATGGTCTATGTATTTATGAGAGCTCTGTTTCAGATGATCTCAGTGCTTGGAATTTATTTGATTTGCTGAACCAAAATAAATGCCGCTGGACAGGCTGTTGCGCCTCAGCTGTGATTTAATCGGCCCAGATGGAATTGAACAGATTTGCAGCGAAATCAAAATAGAAATCGTAATGGAGCCTGTCAGGTTTGGATCTTGGGAGCTGCGGGTTGTAGAGGGGGAAGCCTTCAGAGGGGAAGCTAATCACTTTCAGATGACCAGAGTCTAGTCTCAGCAGAGATGTGTGTATATATATATGTTTGTGTGTGTGTGTATATGTGTGTGTGCGTGTGTGTGTGTGTGTGTGTGTGTGTGTGTACTGTAGTTTTCACAGAGGTTCGCTCCATCTCTCCTTGACCAAAACAATGAGATGAAACTGTAATTGAATAAATGTGTTTACGATCAAATTGAAGCACCAGAGACAGCAGAGTTTACCCAGGCAAATGAAAATATTCAGGATACTCTAAAAATTGTATACTTTGAATATACTGTAGGCCACAAATTCTAGCAATTTTGAAAAGAGAGGTATTTGGCAAAAACAAGAAGTGTG